>NC_133326.1:409293974-409601474 GCF_042186555.1 Aquarana catesbeiana | reverse complement strand
TTGCAGGCTGGTCACTGGTCAATGCACATACATTGCAGGCTGGTCACTGGTCAATGCACATACATTGCAGGCTGGTCACTGGTCAATGCACATACATTGCAGGCTGGTCACTGGTCAATGCACATACATTGCAGGCTGGTCACTGGTCAATGCACATACATTGCAGGCTGGTCACTGGTCAATGCACATACATTGCAGGCTGGTCACTGGTCAACGCACATACATTGCCGACTGGTCACTGGTTAATGCACATACATTGCCGACTGGTCACTGGTTAATGCACATACATTGCAGACTGGTCACTGGTCAATGCACATACATTGCAGGCTGGTCACTGTTCAATGCACATACATTGCAGGCTGGTCACTGGTCAATGCACATACATTGCAGGCTGGTCACTGTTCAATGCACATACATTGCAGGCTGGTCACTGGTCAATGCACATACATTGCAGGCTGGTCACTGGTCAATGCACATACATTGCAGGCTGGTCACTGGTCAATGCACATACATTGCAGGCTGGTCACTGGTCAATGCACATACATTGCAGACTGGTCACTGGTTAATGCACATACATTGCAGACTGGTCAATGCGCATACATTGCAGGCTGGTCACTGGTTAATGCACATACATTGCAGACTGGTCACTGGTTAATGCACATACATTGCAGACTGGTCACTGGTTAATGCACATACATTGCAGACTGGTCACTGGTTAATGCACATACATTGCAGACTGGTCACTGGTTAATGCACATACATTGCAGGCTGGTCACTGGTCAATGCACATACATTGCAGACTGGTCACTGTTGGGTTAGTGCTCTTACTCTGCTGGAGTAAAACAGGCTAGAGAACGCTGGTATGGATACTGGGGAGTGTTCCATAGCAGTGCACAAAAAAATCTCGAACTACACAGTGGGAAGCAATGAGAAACTGTATTTCTGCAGTATGTATGGAGTGTGACTGCAGACTGAGGAACCTTTTTAATGGGAGAAGCTGGAGTGTATGTGCTGGAGGAGGGATACAGAGGAAAGATTAATCTGCATGTTAGCTGTGTCGTGTTACTGGGGAAGGACCCAGAAGAGGCTGATTTGCAATTTTAATGTAGAACAAAATTTAAAGACAACAAAAGTTTGCAATGGGACCTAATGTCCTTAAAAACTATAGTTTTATACAAATATTTAAAAAAATCATCAGGCAATCTCATGTGTTGATAAAATATATTTTGCACATTGATTGTGGTAAACAGTCATGTCTAATTGGCTGTTAATTGCACCACTGCCTCAGAGCACTACCTCTCACTATACAATGTATTTATAGTTCATGTTATTCATACAGATATAGATTACACAATAACCATCCTCGATTTAATATATTGTGTTCCAGATTTGCAATCAATTAATGCATTTTGTTCTCAGCTTCATCAGAAAGACAGAGTTAATACAGTGCAAACATAAGCCACATTTGCAGTTATTGGTTCTGCAAGCCAAAGGCCAAAACTCTCCCTTTCGGGGGACTGCAAAGGGAGACGAGAAGTGTTAAGGCACCATTGATCAAGTATAACTTATTTAATACCACTGGCTCAGTTAGATGTATTTTAGCTGTCACAGGTCAAGGAAATGGATTACTCCATAACTTTGATAATCTGTGACCACTAATCCAGCCAGTGAACTATAGGCAGGTGAGGATGCAATTTCATAGTTAAAGTGATACTAAAGTCTGTTCCTTTCACTTAAAAATAATAAATATGTTATACTTACCTGCTCTGTGCAGTGCTTTTGCACAGAGCAGCCCTAATCCTCCTCTTCTTGGGTCCCTCGCCGGCTGTTCTGGCCCTCCCTCCTGTCAATTGGCCCCAGAGCAAGCAGCTTGCTATGGGGACACCCGAGCCGAGGCGCCGCTCTGTGTGTCCATTTAGACATGAAGTCCTGGTTTGGCCCCGCCCCCTCTCTCCTTATTGGCTTTCTTTGATTGACAGCAGCGGGAGCCAATGGTGCCGTGCTGCTATCTCAGCCAATGAGGAGGGAGAGTCCCAGGCAGCCAAGACTCTCCTGCAACGTTGCTGGATCGAGATGGGCTCAGATAAGTATTGGGGGCAGGGGGCTGCTGCATACAAGAAGTTGTTTTTTTTTTTTTTTTTTTTTATCTTAATGCATAGAATGATAAAAAAAAAAAATCTTAACTTTACAACCAGTTTCATTGGTCTCGAAACATTCACTGTATCCCTATGGCTGAAGAGTCCACATCTGCGTCCCAAGTGACCCAATACTAAAGCCTGGTACATACGTGCAGAATATCAGGCGGTTCAACAGAAACCGGGCAACACTCGGCCAGTGTGTACAACAGCCTGTTTGGCTTATATCAAACGGGCATGCTGGAGAAACAGCAGCCAATCAACATCTGATCAGCGCCAATGGCTACGAGCAGGGACTGGGGAGTCTTCCTATCAGAACACAATAGCTTAGCGGGGAGATCGCTGTACTAACATCGCACAGTACAGTGAGCTCCTCAGTTGTTTTTATTTTTTGGGGTTTTTTTGCTAGCTGGATTGAACAATAGAAAACTGTCAGTGTGTACTGTGTGTGTTCCCCATGCCAAGCTGCATCCAGTGCTTTTTTTTTTTTTTTTTAGCGCATACCACTGGGGCCACAAATGGAATTGCGTGGGGCAAGCTTGTCCAGCACAGTCCCAGAGAACTTGGTGTGAACAAGCCCTAATGGGCAGTATTCAGATAAAGTGTATGTATAGCCAAAAGCTTTAAAGAACATTTACTTATTAGTTTTGTGTTTTCCATAGGTCAAAATTAAAGATGGAAGACATCAAAGAGGTTAACAAAGCTCTTAAGGTATGGTAAGAGGGCAGTACATTTTTACTTTCTGGTTTCAGTGTTATGCAAATGGTATTTTTTTCCTCTAGGATTCATTTTCCAATTTTTATTTTCTTTACCCTCTAGCCAGAGATGTATTATCAAACTTGACTCAGTTGCACTTATTTTATTTGTCAAACTTTACACACTTAACATACATACAGAGATGTTGAAGAGGAGTTCCAGGGTGGCTGACCTGAAATGGAGAAAATGCTCCTGCAATACAAACATACTCTGCCAAGCAATAAATATTCTCTTACATATCCACATATTTATTATCTTTGTGTCAAATGCTGCATTTATTTTGGAAGGAATTCAAAAAATGTAATTCCTATAAATATGTCATGCGATTTAGAACTATAAAACCCAAGAACTTTTTCAGTCCTCTCCTATTTTGTGCTACCTGGGATTTTAATGTTAATTTCTAGATCATTATTTTATATTTTTATTGTAAAGGTATCCAGTGTAAAGGATCATCTAAAAAATTGTTGGGGGAAGCAAGGACTGATGATGTAATAGGTGCAGTAAATAAGATACCTTTGCAAGAATCACTTAGGGCTCATGTATGCAGGGCAGTTGAAAGCCTTTTCTGAATGCTGGAAACTTGACAGCTGGAAACCAACCGTGAAAAACATCAGTTTTACAGCTTTTACATACCACGTTTATGTGAGTTTAGCAGCAGTTATGCATTTGAAGTTAGAAGTGTTTTTTTAAGGTAACCTCAGGAGACCCTCCCAAATGCCCACAATGCATGAAAAACAAGTAAATTAATAACTATTGCCGACATTCTGTAAAGACATAGAAAATTGCGTGAGAGGACCAGAGTTCGTCGATACTGAACTCTGGTCCTCTCCATTGATGCAGGCGACAGCATGTGGTGAAATTTTGTGTTTTTTGAACATTTTATATTTTCAAAAGTGATCAGAATATGTTTCCCCTTTAAAAACGCTTATGAACACAAATGCACATAAACGCAATTTATCGCGGTTACAAGCGTACACATAAGATAATGTAGAGGAAAAATGTTTTTCTAGATTTTTGTGTTGTTATTCTGTCTCTCACTGTTAAAATAAACCTACCATTAAAATTATAGACTGATCATTTTGTCAGTGGGCAAATGTACAAAATCAGCAGGGGATTAAATACTTTTTTCACTCACTTTAAGGGATACTTACTATATATAGTAGACATCGACTTTCAAAAACTATAACATAATGCTCAGTTATTATTACAGGATCCCATTGGCCTTAGGCTTTCAAGAAGAATGTTTCCACTATGTGTGGCAAGATTTGCAGCAGTAGTTGAACGTTTTGCTTTGCCCTTTTGGACCAAAACTGAAAAGTTTGTGAAGGGTTAAACTTCTGTTCATTGTAAACATACCAATGTCCTTAACTATTATTTTTTTTTAGCTGTCCAATGAAGATAATTATTGTGATTAGAGAGATATATTTTCTAAAACCAGTCAACCAACTTAAGCTGTCCATACACACATAGATTTCTCCATCCACATAAACCACACAAATGGATGAATCTCCCCTGCTGTCTGTTATATTCTCACAGCCAACACCTAGATGCTGCCACTGTTCAGCTGACAATTCTCCACCCAGCTCCTTTGACAAAAGTTGACCTTTGTCGAGCCAGATGGTGCTGACAGGAATTGCCTGAAATTCGAGCCATGTATAGCAGACTTGACTCTATAAATCAGAATCTACACTGCCCATCTCTATAATTAAAAAAAAAAAAAAAAAAGAAAAGAATAAAGGCAAGGGTAACCATATAATGATACCGTGATTGAAGATAAACTTATTTGTTTACTGATTTGACATATCTGATTCACAATCTTTTTATTTTTTAGGGTCATACATGGCTGAAGGATGATGAAGCATCGGGTTGTAAGCAATGTAAAAAAGAATTTTCCATTTCAAGACGAAAGGTGACTATTCAAAGCAAACATAAAAACTGGTTTTGAATATTGTTCATAAAGATAAATGGTAATCTTATTCTCATTCTTTGAGGTTGTCTAAATAAAACGTTTTCTAATTTTACTGCCTCCTACAGGAGGGTGGGACCTTGGCAAACAAAAACTGGAAAAAATGGGGAATTAAAATAGGTACCCAGCAACTAATAAAAATGAGGGAGCACCTCATTCTCGCTTTGCACAGCTACCTGTCACAGTTGTTCCTTGGTCTTGTCTTTTGTTCTTAAAGAGAAAGTAAACCCTGTTGTGTTCCGTGAGGAGAGGAGATGCAGATCGTGAGTTCCTAATGGCTAGGGACCAGGATCTGTCATCTTCTATAGTCAGTCCCCTCCCCCCACAGTTAGAACACACAGTCAGGGAACACAGTTAACCCCTTGATCGCCCCCTAGTGTTAACCCCTTCCCTGCCAGTGACATTTATACAGTAATCAGTGCATTTTTATAGCACTGATCGCTGTATAATTGTCAGTCATCCCAAAAATGTGTCAAAAGTGTCCGATGTGTCCATCATAATGTCGCAGTTCCACCATTACTAGTAAAAAGAAAATAATAATAAAAATGCCATATAGCTATCCCCTATTTTGTAGACGCTATAACGTTTGCACAAACCAATCAATATACGCTTATTGCGATTTTTATTACCAAAAATATGTAGAAGAATACATATCGGCCTAAACTGAGAAAAAAATTCGCTTTTTTAAAAAAAATTGGGGATATTTATTATAGCTAAAAGTACAAAATATTGTTTTTTTTTTTTTTTTCAAAACTGTGGCCCTTTTTTGTTTATAGCGCAAAAAATTAAAACCACAGAGATGATCAAATACCACCAAAAGAAAGCTCTATGTGGGTAAAAAGGGACCTCAATTTCGTATGGGTACAGCATCGCATGACCGCGCAATTGTCAGTTAAAGCGACACAGTGCCATATCGCAAAAAATGCTCTGGTCATTGAGCAGACAAATCTTCCGGGGCTGAAGTGGTTAAGGACGCTGGCATTAACACAAGGTTTCACTACTAAAATACCGCATCACTTTATAAAATACCGCATGTGGTATTTTAGTTGCGTTTCTTGGTGAATAAAAAATACCTTTTTTTTTTTTTTGTAAAAAGCTGTGTGGTATCTTACGGCATACTCAGATGTGATAAGATACCGCTTGGTGAATGGAGCCCAGTGTTCCCGGTGATGAGGTTGCCTGCTGTTCTGAGGTTTGGGAGTGAACCATTTATAGGGAGCAGTTAGCCTCCTGCTTTTTAAAAGTAGTATACAGGATTTATATAGCGCCAACAGTTTGCACAGCGTATTACAACATGAGGGCAGACAGTACAGTTACAATTCAATACAGGAGGAATCAGAGATCCCTGCTCGTTAGAGCATGGTAACAATTAGTTTAAATGATTATGATGTGTCACATAATACACTAACAGCATGCAGTGAGCTACAGGAAGCTGGTGGCATGTCATACACAGACATATGGTATCATTCTTCGTGGCTTTCCAGTGTGGGGTTTGAAGGTGTAACACCACAGCTGTGTCATACTTATACAGCCATCTTTGATGAGTCATGTACTGTAATGTTGACATTACAGTGGGGACGGAAAGTATTCAGACCCCCCTTAAATTTTTCACTCTTTGTTATATTGCAGCCATTTGCTAAAATCATTTAAGTTCATTTTTTTTCCTCATTAATGTACACACAGCACCCCATATTGACAGAAAAACACAGAATTGTTGACATTTTTGCAGATTTATTAAAAAAGAAAAACTGAAATATCACATGGTCCTAAGTATTCAGACCCTTTGCTCAGTATTTAGTAGAAGCACCCTTTTGATCTAATACAGCCATGAGTCTTTTTGGGAAAGATGCAACAAGTTTTTCACACCTGGATTTGGGGATCCTCTGCCATTCCTTTTTGCAGATCCTCTCCAGTTCTGTCAGGTTGGATGGTAAACATTGGTGGACAGCCATTTTTAGGTCTCTCCAGAGATGCTCAATTGGGTTTAAGTCAGGGCTCTGGCTGGGCCATTCAAGAAGAGTCACGGAGTTGTTGTGAAGCCACTCCATTATTTTAGCTGTGTGCTTAGGGTCATTGTCTTGTTGGAAGATAAACCTTCGGCCCAGTCTGAGGTCCTGAGAAGTCTGGAGAAGGTTTTCGTCCAGGATATCCCTGTACTTGGCCGCATTCATCTTTCCCTTGATTGCAACCAGTCGTCCTGTCCCTGCAGTTGAAAAACACCCCCACAGCATGATGCTGCCACCACCATGCTTCACTGTTGGGACTGTATTGGACAGGTGATGAGCAATGCCTGGTTTTCTCCACACATACCGCTTAGAATTTAGGCCAAAAAGTTCTATCTTAGTCTCATCAGACCAGAGAATCTTCTTTCTCACCATCTTGGAGTCCTTCAGGTGTTTTTTTTTTAGCAAACTCCATGCAGGCTTTCATGTATCTTGCACTGAGGAGAGGCTTCCGTCAGGCCAGTCTGCCATAAAGCCCAGACTGGTGGAGGGCTGCAGTGATGGTTGACTTTCTACAACTTTCTCCCATCTCCCGACTGCATCTCTGGAGCTCAGCCACAGTGATCTTTGGGTTCTTCTTTACCATCCTCACCAAGTCTCTTCTCCCCCGATAGCTGTTTGGCTGGACAGCCAGCTCTAGGAAGGGTTCTCGTCATCCCAGACATCTTCAATTTAAGGATTATGGAGGCCACTGTGCTCTTAGGAACCTTAAGTGCAGCAGAATTTTTTTGTAACCTTGGCCAGATCTGTGCCTTGCCACAATTCTGTCTCTGAGCTCTTCAGGCAGTTCCTTTTGACCTCATGATTCTCATTTGCTCTGACATGCACTGTGAGCTGTAAGGTCTTATATAGACAGGTGTGTGGCTTTCCTAATCAAGTCCAATCAGTATAATCAAACACAGCTGGACTCAAATGAAGGTGTAGAACCATCTCAAGGATGATCAGAAGAAATGGACAGCACCTGAGTTAAATATATGAGTGTCACAGCAAAGGGTCCATGTGATATTTCAGTTTTTCTTTTTTAATAAATCTGCAAAAATGTCAACAATTCTGTGTTTTTCTGTCAATATGGGGTGCTGTGTGTACATTGAGGAAAAAAAAATGAACTTAAATGATTTTAGCAAATGGCTGCAATATAACAGAGTGAAAAATTTAAGGGTGTCTGAATGCTTTCCGTCCCCACTGTATATCATAGCCTATATATTCAATTGCAATGTTATATAATATCCATACATCTGTAACATTATTTTTGTTTGTGAAGCCCATTAGGGAACATCCTACAAGGCTTATCAAAAACATCTGTTGCTCTGGTACAACTAATATGTTATTACTATCCCATGATATGTGTTTTTGAAACCCTTAACCATGTCCCGACTGCCTCACGCAGATATACTGTGGCAGAAGGTCACGTACAGGCAGATTAACGTACCTGTACGTTGCCCTTCAAGAGGCGGCTTGCGGGCACGCGCGCCCGCCGGGAGCTCCGTGAGTGTGATCGCGGGTCCCGCGGACTCTGTGTCCGCAGGGATACCCGCGATCTTCTCAGAGAGGAAGAACGGGGAAATGCTAATGTAAACAAGCATTTCCCTGTTCTGCCTTATGACACTGATCACAGCTCCCTGTAATCGTGTCACACATAGCCCATCCCTCCCACAGTTAGAATCACTCCCTAGGACACACTTAACCCCTACAGTGCCACCTAGTGGTTAACCCCTTCACTGCCAGTCACATTTACACAGTAATCAATGCATTTTTAATCGCGCTGATCACTGTATAAATGTGAATGGTCCCAAAATAGCGCCAAAAGTGTCCGATCTGTCTGCCATAATGTCGCAGTGACGATAAAAATCACTGATCGCCGCCATTACTAGTAAAAAAAAAAAAAATTAATAAAAATGCCATAAAACTATCCCCTATTTTGTAGACTCTATAACTTTTGCGCAAATCAATCAATAAATGCTTATTGTGAATTTTTTTACCAAAAATATGTAGAATACGTATTTGCCTAAACAGGAAAAAAACAGTTTTTTTTAATATATTTTTGGGGGATATTTATTATAGCAAAAAGTAAAAAATATAGCTTTTTTTTCAAAATTGTCGCTCTTTTTTTGTTTATAGCGCAAAAAATAAAAACCGCAGAGGTGATCAAATACCACCAAAAGAAAGCTCATTGTGGGAAAAAAAGGACGTCAATTTTGTTTAGGAGCCACGTCGCATGACCGCGCAATTGTCAGTTAAAGCGACGCAGTGCCGAATCGCAAAAAGTGCTCTGGTCTTTGGCCAGCCAAATGGTCCGGGGCTTAAGTGGTTAAAGAGGACGTAAACACTGGTGGGTTTTTCTTCTTCCCTGCAAAGTAAAGGCATAATGTGCTAGTATGCATCGCATACTAGCACATTATGTGACACTTGACTGCAAACGAAGCCCTCGTCGTCCCCGCTGCAGGCCTCATCCGTCTTTGCCCAACTTCCTTCTGGGGCCATGGACTGTGATTGGCCAAAGCCACGTTACGTCACTCCCGCCGTCGGTCACGGCCCACGCTCCTGAAGCAACGGCCGCCCAAGCGCATGTGCTGATGACATCAGCAGCATGGTATACAGTAAATACCTTCTAAACTAGGCATGTTTAAGAGATATTTACAGCACCCATAGGTAAGCCTTATTCTAGGCACAACTTACACAGGGAGGTTTACAATCTCTTTTGATAAATAATATCCACATGACTAATTACACGAACACCTCAATAAATCACCCAATTCTGAAATAGCCATTTAAGGATTGGGCGTATTTTATAAGTATATTTGATTCATAAACATTGCTTTCTTTGTTTTGTAGCATCATTGTCGAAACTGTGGAGATATCTTTTGCAATACATGCTCAAGTAATGAACTTTCACTGCCATCATACCCGAAGCCTGTACGTGTGTGTGATATCTGCCATAACTTACTGCTGCAGAGATGTTCCTCAAATTGTTCTTGATCTCAAATGCTTTTTATGAAACTACAGAAGAAAAGGAAGTCTGTTTTCTACAAGTTCTACTACTATTTACTTGTTAGAAATATTATCTAAATGTATATTTTTCTGGTACTGCCTTCATAAGAAAAATCAAATGCCATACTTGCAAGCAATCAATGACAAAGCCATTACAGCCTATTTTGTGTATGTCAATAATATAACTCCAATATCTTACATTTTCTGTACCTTACGTTGCACAGTTTTGCAATGAAATTGAAACTAAACCTACATTCGTAACATGTGTCAAGAAATGTGCCTTTGTGGATTTTCAGCTTTTTAAAAATATGCAGATCATATTTGATATAATTCATCCTTTGATACCAGAAATAAAAACTATATATAAATTTCTTTTGTTGATAAGCCTTCTTTTATTATTTAAATACTTCCCATTAACTTTTAAATGTAATCTCCCTTTTTTCTTTAAATGTGTAATACTGAAAAGTACATTTGAGTTAAAGCCGAGTTCTACCCCAAAGTGGAACTTCTGCTTTAAGGACTCCTGACCCCCTGACTGACATGCCACATTTGGCATGTCATTTTTTTTTTTTTTTTTTTGGGGCGGGGGGGAGTGGGTACCTAGTTTTGACAGGTACCCAGCTCCCACTTCCACTCATGGCACCGAGTGGAAGTTCTCATCTCCCCCCTCCCTCCCTGCAATTTTCTGGGAGACGTTACAGGTCCCAGAAGATTGCCCGGCCATTCAGAACGTGCAGCGCGACACGCGCATGCTTAGTGCGCACCTGGCCGCGGAGAAGCCGCAAGCTGTCACAGCCGGATGCCCACACTTGAAATGCCGGCAGAGAGGAGAGAAGCGAGGCTTCAGGCGGCTGCATCGCTGGACCATGGGACAGGCGAGTGTCTGTTTATTAAAAGTTAGCAGCTACACTTTTTGTAGCTGCTGACTTTTGATAAACACAAAAATGGGTGGAACTCCGCTTTTAAGATTCTTCCATAGGTAGAAAATGCACATTATTATGTTGTTATTGGTTGTAAGTCAGCCAATCAAATAAAACAATCAGATTTACTATTAATACCTCTGTCTGAGGGAGCTAAGATGAGAAGATTTGTCTTTTTTTTCCCCTCAGCCTTTCTGTAGAGTTACAAGGCTTCCATCCTTAAAGTAGTTCTAAAGGCATAAGGTTTTTTGCATTCTTTGCATTAAGGTAAAAAAAAACCTCCAAGATCGACTCCCCCAGCCCTCCCTTGAATACTTACCTAGCTCCTCTTTCGATCCAGCGCTGTGCCTGTCTGCAACAGTGTTGCTTTCTGTTCCTGTATTCACAGGACTCAGATGAAGCAGCTGGAGCCATTGGCTCCTGCTGCTGTCAATCAACTCCTGTGAGGAGGGGGCAGGGCCACACCACGATGTGTTTGTGTCTATAGATTAACGCAGCCCGCCTTGAAAGTGCAAGCCTTTACTTAAAGTAAAGTGCCGCCGAACGCGCGCATTGGTCCTGCACACGTACATAAACAGCGATTGCACCACATGTGAGGTATTGGCCAGAACATCAGCTTAAAATCCATAATTCTAGCATGAGCCCTCCTCTGGAACTCTAAACTGGTAACCTGTAAAGGCATTTATAGGTACCGTAGTTTGGCGCTGTTCCACAGCCATCTGCAATTTTAAAGTATGACATGTTAGGTATCGATTTATTCGGTGTAACATCATCTTTTATGGGTATTATATTGTGTTTGCATGCATTTAAAACTTGTTAAAGTGTATTTTTTCCCCAAAATTTGTGTTTTAAAAAAACGGTGCATAAATATCGTGCATATTTTCTAGGGCAGTGATGGTGAACCTTGGCACCCCAGATGTTTTGGAACTACATTTCCCATGATGCTCATGCACTCTGCAGTGTAGTTGAGCACCATGGGAAATGTAGTTCCAAAACATCTGGGGTGCCAAGGTTCACCATCACTGCACTAGGGCCTCTTCTTAAAAAAACTATGTTTCAGGGTTCTAAGTCATTTTCTAGCAATAACATGTAGGAGAGAAGTGTTGAAATAGACTTGGGAAGCAAGTGGTTAAACTAGATGGAATAGTCTTTTTTTTTTTTCAACCTATGTAAGAGGACCTACTTAAAACAGAGGGGTAGGCATCTATAGGACAGGTGGGGTAATGCCCCTTTAAATTTCTGTACATCTGAGAAAGGCTTAGTGATGCAGAAAAGGTGTCAAAATTGGCTCCAAAAGACAGACTAATCACATGACACTCTGACACAACCAATTACTTTTCCTCCTGCCCTCACTGCTTCCAACGAAAATATAAAAATGCAGAATCTTTTTGAAGGCCTCCTTGTAGATGCAACAATGCTTACAATGCAAAAAAGTAATGAAAAAGGGGTAAAAAGCCATTTCCGGTTCGTTTTCAGGATATGGCAGTTTCCTAGCAAATTGCTTGGCTTTTTAAAGTTGGAATTCCTTTAGTCATTCCATAGTAAAATGAAACCAAAAAAGGGCAAAACAATAAAAATAGGATTTTTAAACCAGCTTACCTGTAAAATCCTTTTCTTGGAGTACATCACGGGACACAGAGCCATAGTAGTTGGTTATAGGCCACCTTCAGGTGATGGACACTGGCACACAATAAGACAGGAAGTCCACTCCCTATATAACCCCTCCCACTACTGGGAGTACTTAAGTTTTTGTAGCAAAGCAATATACGTGTATTAGAAGAGGGGAGGGGCCTCTGTGTCCCGTGATGTACTCCAAGAAAAGGATTTTACAGGTAAGCTGTTATAAAAATCCTATTTTCTTAATCGTACATCACAGGACACAGAGCCATAGTAGTTACTATGTGGGATGTCCCAGAGCAATGCCAACTGAGGGGAGGGAGACACAACAAAAGTAGGGCACCATGAGACTAAAGGACTTATACTGCTGCCTGCAGCACACTATGCCCAAATGCGATATCCTCATGCCCTTTTTACATCCACCTGATAGAATCTGGTAAATGTATAGACTGAAGACCAAGTTGCGGCCTAGCAGGATCAAAAGGGAAATGCCGCTCTCAAAGCTTCCACACCTGAACTGATTCTCCCGCCCTACTGCAAACTCTCAGGTGCTGGCTCTGCACTGGTGTGTAGAAAAAGGAAAAAAATCATGGACTGCCTCACTCCGTAGATGAGGCATCTTTATTGCAAATATAGATAAAAATTAAAAATACAGTCACATCAAGAAGTAGACAAGACAGGAAGAAATCGCTAACGCGTTTCACATCAAATGATGCTTGCTCATAGCTGGGCCTAGCAGATTTCGGCCAAGAAAGCCTGGTGATGCACTAACAGCCCTAGTGGAGTGCCCTTTGATTTGAGAGGGTGGAATCTTCCTCTTCAAACCATAAGCTTGAGCAATTACTTGCCGAATAATTTATAAATAGTAGATTTTGATGCTGCCTGACCTCTTTTAGGACCTTCAGGTAACACAAACAAAACAACCGTTTTTCGGATCTGAGCAGTTGCCTTCAAGTAGACTTTGACTGCTCTCACCACCTCCAGAGAATGTAGTGACTTCTCTTCCGTAGAACCGGGTTCTGGAAAAAATAAAAGTTGAACAATATCCTGGTTTAGATGAAAACCTGACACTACCTTTGGTAGAAAGTTAGGATGAGGACGAAATACTACTTTTTCCTTGTGAATAATTAAATATGGCTCTTTACAAGAAAGAGCAGCCAACTCTGATACCCTTCTAGCAGAAGATATGGCTACCAGAAAAACTAGTTTTCTTGTCAAAAGGACCAAGGGAATATGCCATATCGGCTCAAAAGGCTGTTTCTGCAATTTCGACAGAACTAAATTCAAGTCCCAAGGGTTCAGGGGTGACCTAACCTGAAGATTAAGCTGCGTTACCCCCTGAAATAAAGCTACGAACCAAAGAATGCAAAGCAAGTGGTCGTTGAAATAATACCTTTGATAGTACTTAAGGCCAGCTTCATTTCTAACCCAATCTGCAGTCATGGATTCTACTTATGACATACTTCCTGGGGTGCTAACCCCTGGATTCACACCAGGAGACATATGCCTTCCAGACTCTATAATATATGATTCTGGAGGCCAGCTTCCTTGCATTAAGCAAGGTAGAAACCACTGAACCTGACAGCCCACGCTTCTTCAGAATGTGGGTCTCAATAGCCAAATCGTTAAATTTAGCGTTTGTAAGGTAGGATTGAATACTGGACCTTGCGAGAGAAGGTCTGGACGTGGTGGTAGGGTCCATGGGTCCCCTACCGCCATCCTTATGATCTCTGCATACCAAGATCTTCTGGGCCACGCTGGGACCACAAGAATCACCGACTTCCTAGCCTGCTTGATCCTGCGAAGAAGTCGTGGAAGCAGCAGAATAGGAGGAAATGCATAAATCAGTGAAAACTGATTCCACGGGAACACCAAGGCATCTGTTCCACAAGCTAGCGGATTCTTTGTTCTTAACACAAAGTTGTCGATTCTTTTGTTGAACCTGGACGCAAACAGATCTACGTCTGGGATCCCCCATCTTTGGCATATTGTCAGGAAGATATCGGGGTGAAGGGATCATTCTCCCGGGAACAACTGCTGGCGACTCAAGTAGCCCGCCTGCCAATTTTCTATTCCTGGAATGAAGACTGCCGATAGGCAAGGTACATTGTTTTCCGCCCAAGTTAGGATATGATTCACCTCTCTCTGGGTCGCACGTCTTCTCGTGCTCCCTTGGTAATTGATATAGGCCACTGCTGTGGCATTTGTCGGATTGGATCCTGACAGGACAATTCTGTAACCTGAATGTCCAGGCCCTCAGGGCCAAGCGCGCTGCCCGAATCTCTAGAATGTTGATGGGCAAGGTCACCTCTGATCTGGACCATTTCGTTTGAACAGTTGCCTCTTCCAAGACTGCTCCCCAACCTGAAAGGTTGACATCTGTTGTTACCACCTTCTAGGTAACTGGTAGGAAGGATTTTCCCTTCTGCAGATTCTTGGTTAACCACCACAATCTGAGGCTCTGGTGCACCCTTGGAGACAGACACATTGGGAAATCTAGAGCTTGGACATTCTTGTTTCAAGCCGATAGGATACTGTTTTGCAGCAGCCTCAAATGAAACCGAGTATAAGGAACGGCCTCGAATGAAGCCACCATCTTTCCCAACCACCTCATGCAAAGTCAAATAGAAGGATTCTTCTTTGCCTTGACCACCTGAATCAGTTCCTTTATGGCACTGATCTTCGCCTGGGGCAAGAATACCCTTTTCTGGGCTGTATCTATGATCAGACCCAATTATTCTAATCCCCTTGATGGTTTTAAGGAGGATTTCTTTAGGTTAAGAATTCAACCTAGGTATTCCAGGTAGTTGACTGTGGTGATCATCATACTTTGGTCTAAGCGGGCTACCGACTGGTCTATCAAGAGCAGATCGTCTATGTAAGCTATAATCGTTAATCCTCTAGCCAGATTAAGGGCCCAAGGTATAACACACTTGAGGTGCAGTAGCTAGACTGAAAGGTAGAGCTACAAACTGAAAATGAAGATTTTCTACCTCGAAACGTAGCTATGCGGTGAGCGGAAAAAATAGGCACATGGAGGTATGCATCCTTGATGTCGATTGACGCCAGAACTTCTCCACCTTGTAGGATTGAGACCACTGATCGGATTGACTCCATGTGAAAAGAGCGGATGTTCAGAAACCGGTTTAGATCTTTGAGATCTAGAATGGGTCTGACATCTCTATTTGGTTTTGATACCCTGAAAAGATTTGAAAAACCCCAATCCCTGCTCTTCCATGGGGACCACTGAGACCACTTTTTGAGACAAAAGATGGTTCAATGCTTGAAAGAGAGACTTCTTTTTCTCTGGATCCCTGGGAACGGTTGATCTAAGAAATCGAGGAGACGGGGACTTTCGGAACTTTAGTTTGTACCCTAGAGTTATTGAGGAAGTCACCCATCTGTCTCGACACTCTTCCTGCCAGACCCTTGAGAACTGCAAAAGTCTCCCCCCCCCCACTCGAGCGAGCGGGGGCGCCCCTCCATGAGGAGGCTTTAGTATTCTGTTTTGTAGGTTTCCTCACCCAGGACTTCTTTTGTCCCTGGGGTAGACCCTGAGGTTTACCTCTTAAACTTGATGGCGGAAGCCGTCATGACTGCCTGGAGGCAGATGCCCCTGGCACCAAAGAAGGAGCTCGTTTAAATGAAATACGTTTACTCCTCTTCCTAACTGGCAAAAGGGTACTTTTTCCACTAGAAATTTTCTATCCAGGGAGAGGGGGAGAGCTTCTGTCCAGGTGGGGCGTGTTTTTAGAAAAAAAAAATCCCCCCAACATCTTACTGGAGGCTTGGGACTGCTAGCCAGAGGGAGATCTGCAGCTTCAGCTGACACAGTGATCTGAGGAAAGCATGACAAGGTACGTGCTCTATACAGCCCCCAGTGGTGACTTTTAGGCATAACAACATTTACTTTTAAAGGAGATAATTCATAAAGAAATTAAAATTCCTTAGAAATCTCCACTTACCTTTCCCGTCGCAGGGATTCTGTGGTAAAACCAACAGACCCAATCTTCACCCCTCATGGTGGGCTCCATTAAAAAAACCTTCAGGAACCGGGGCCCCTTTTTATCAGAGGATCCACACTCCTGGACCCGTAAAGCACCCTGCCAGGAAAACTTTATGGCTGAAAAAACTAAAGCACTGGATCCTGGGGTCCAGCTCTCTAAAAAGAGAAGCGTTACGGGCTAAACCTCGTTTCTTTCGCCACGAGGCCCGGGTACCATTCAATTCGGCCTAAAAAGACACTTTGAATGGATCCGATTGCATAGCCTGCCCCAGCAAAGAACATTCCAGTGGAGCTCAGCATAGCACATCTTTACTCGTGACCAACACCTAAGACACTGGCGAAAAAACTGAGGTACTCCCAGTAGTGGGAGGGGTTATATAGGGAGTGGACTTCCTGTCTTGGGGTGTGCCAGTGTCCATGACCTGAAGGTGGCCTATGACCACATAGTAACTACTATGGCTCTGTGTCCTGTGATGTACGATAAAGAAAATTACTTTGGGGTAACGCCCTTTAGATTTTTGTGCATCTGAAAAAAAGCTTAGAGATGTTGAAAAGGTGCCAAAAATAGGCTCAAAAGTCTGTACTGTACTCCGAGATATAGAATTCACAGGTAATTAAAAAAATCCTCTTATCCTAATCATACAGGACATAAGCAGAAAATTCATATACCATGGTACACTCACAAGCAATGAATGAGTAGGGTGGGCAACAGTGAGGCAAACAGAACTGTGCCAACATGCACAACAATAAGGGCCAAAAAGACCCAACTTCCGGGATCCTGCATTAGCAAAGAACTGGACGCCTACCTGGTAAAACTTTAAAAGGCATTACCAACAGGCCCAAGTAGCAGCCTTATACAACTGTGGTAACAAAGCTTGGGGCTGAAATGCCCATGACACAGCCAGTGATCTGGTGGAATAGATGCATAGCAGCACAGGAAGAGATTTCTCTTTGAGAATTTAAAGGCTAATTTCACCTTTTTTTTTTTTTTTTTCCTAAATTCCAGCTCCCGTATGTACCAGTAGAGCATTCATGTACTTTTTTTGCAAAAATATCAAAGCTTTCTGTAAAATTTACAGACACGTACCTTACTGTCCTCCATCCATGTTTCCAAACGTATCTATTGCTTCTGTCTTACTTCCTGAACAGACTATAGGTCATGACACAGGAAGGAGTTGACCAGCTGACCTCAGCACACACCCTGCATCATCCACCCTCTCAATCCCAGCTGCACAAAATGAGATGCAATCAATCAGTGATCACCCTTCTCACTAAATACATAATAAATAAGCACATAACATAATAAATACATAATAAACATCGGATAAAAATCGGATTGCATAGTGTATGGCCATCTTTATACAAGTATATAAAAGGGAGTGGGCAGAAACACTCAGCTGTCAAGCCCCGTTTACATCTCTGCAACGCGGGAACTTGCATTCCCACATGCGTTTTTTGGGGGGTTTTTTAGTGATGGGGGGAGGTGTTTTGGAGCATTTTCACTCACTCATCACACATAGGGCAGCACATCCACCTGAATGAGCTGCCTTACACACAGAAATCGCCCCAAAGAAGCTTCAGAACTTTTTTTTTAGAGCGGAGTTTGGTGCGTTTTTTACTGTGATTTTTGGCACAGATGTGAATGGAGCCCTTATTGTTGTGGTGTTATCGCACCAATTTCACTTTCAGGCCCCATTCATATATAGCATGGTGGGAGCGCACATTTTGTGGCTCGTTTTTTTCTGTGATGCGCATAGGGCAGCCTACTGATTTCAATGAGCTGTGCTTTATGTGGCTTATGGGACATTTTGGCGTTTTGTGGGTTTCATGTTTTTTACTGTGCGTTTTTCAGCATTTGCCCCTCGTTTTTCACATGGCAAAATGTGTGTTTGCTTCTGTGATTGGTGTGCTATTAACAATTAATGGCACTGAAAGCACAACTAGTAATTTTAGGTGTATGAAGGTGGCCAGACACTATACAATCTGCTTTAGATTTACCAACTTTATATATAATAGGAGGAAACGCCTATCTAGCCAATCACTATATCCAATCAGGCAGGCCCTTGCACTACATAATTTATGGCAGATCTAAATGAGATTGTATAGTGTATGGCCATCTTTATACACCTAAAATTACTAGTTGTGCTTTCAGTGCCATTAATTGTTAATGGCACACCAAAGAAAGAAGCAAACACACATTTTGCGATGTGGAAAAACGAGTGGCAAATGCTGCAAAACATACAGTAAAACACACGCAACCCACAAAACGTCCCATTAACCACATATAGTGCAGCCAATTGAAATCAACAGGCTGCCCTTTGTGTGTCACAGGAAAAGCAAACCACAAAATGTTCACTCCCACTATGCTAGATGTGAATGGGGCCTGAAAGTGAAATTGGTGCGTTAACACAAGAACAATGAGGCTCCATTCACATCTGTGCGTTTCCTTGCATTTCGGAAATGTGATACACCGAAAATTGCACTAAAAAATGCACTAAGCTCCACTCTTAAAAAAAAAAAAAAGGCTCTGAAGCTTCTTTGTGGCGATTGCCGTGTGTAGGGCAGCCCATTCAGGTGGATTGGTTTACATTGTGTGTGATGAGTGAAAATGCTCCCAAACACCTCCCCCCTCAATAAAAAAAAAAACACGTGTGGGAATGCGAGTTCCTGCTATGCAGAGATGTGATAGGGGCTTGACAGCTAGTGTTTCTGTCCACTCCCTCCTATGTACTTGTATAAAGATGGCCATACACTGTGCAATCTGATTTTATATTGTGTATTTAGTGAGAAGGGTGATCACTGATTGATTGCATTTAATTTAAAAAAAAAACGTGCAGCTGGGAGTGAGGGTGTGGATGATGGAGGGTGTATGCTAATGAGGTCAGCTGGTCAACTCCTTCCTGTGTTATGACCTACAGTCTGTTCACGAAGTAAGACAGAAGCAATAGATACCTTCCTGTCCTCCATCCATGTTTCCAAACGTAGGTGAATGTAAATTTTTACGGTAAGCTTTGATATGTTTGCAAAAAAAGTACATACATGCTATATTGGTTTGGTACATAGGGGAGTTGGAATAAAAAAAAATAAAAGGTAGTGAACTTATCCTTTAAGCTCTTGCAATCAGATTTTGTATCCATCATGCGATGGTGGACTTTGAAGCAGTGTCCCTTGCAGGGTCCAGATAACAGGACAAAGGAGGATTTTGTCTGTCTCATTGAAACGGTAACCTTGAGATATACCCTAATGGTCCTGACTGTGTCCAGGCAATGTGAAGAGATTACCTTAAGATGCTTAGGAAAGGGCATAAAATGAGGGTCAGCAACCTATCAATCGCAATCTACCCATAGATCACGGGCAGCCAATGGGTAGATTGCGAACACGTCTCTGCTTTGCTGATCCTTCTCTACCTCCACCACTCTCATCTTCACTGCAGAGTGGAGAGCGGGGGGACAGCATAGTATTGGACAGAGAGCATGAGCCTCAGTTAACCGGTAGGTGATTGGTTGCTAGGACACCAGGCAGTCCTTGCAACCCTTTACCAGCTTGTTAATATGAAAAGTTAACTGTACTGCCTCCTGCTCGCCACTATGCAGTCCACCCTTTGTAAGGTAGGAGAATGCTACCAACACACTGCGGTGTGTTTGTGAAGGGGGCAAAGGCCACTACTGTGGGGGAGGGGTGTGAGAGGGTGGATCACTATATTGTTTCCTTGCATGGAAATTTTGGACTCTGATCCTTTTTATATTTGCTTTGATTACATAACCCACAACAGTAAAATCTGTCTGTATATGCAGTAAAGCATGCTTGTTATACTCTCTGTGAAACGTAAGGGGTTAATCCTCTGCATTGTGTCAGCATGAGATCGGAGAATTGTATGCTTTACAGCCTGGAGGAGAGATATGGGGTCTTATTGACCCCGCATCTCTCCATAAAGAGGACCTGTCACGATAGATTCCTATTACAAGGGATGTTTACATTCCTTGTAATAGGAATAAAAGTGATAAAAAAAAATAAAAGTAAAAAAAAGTGTAAGGATAAAAAAAAATAAAGTAAAATAAAAAAATAATTTAAAAAAAATGTTTAAAACACCCCTGTCCCCGGTAGCTCGCGCTCAGAAGCGAACACACACGTAAGCCCCGCCCACATATGTAAATGCCGTTCAAACCACATCGCCGCGTGCGTAAGAGCGAGAGCAATAATTCTAGCCCTAGACCTCCTCTGTAACTATAAACTGGTAACCTGTAAAAATTTTCAAAGCGTTGGCTATGGAGATTTTTAAGTACCGAAGTTTGGCACCATTCCATGAGTGTGCACAATTTTAAAGCGTGACATGTTAGGTATCTATTTACTCGGCGTAACTTCATCTTTCACATTATGCAAAAAAACGCATTCGAAAAATTGCTGCGCAAATACCGTGCGTGATAAAAAGTTGCAATGACTGTCGTATTCTCTAGGGTCTTTGCTAAAAAAATATAATGTTTGGGGGTTCTATGTAATTTTCTAGCAAAAAAAATATGATTTTTACATGTAGGAGAGAAATGTCAGAATTGGCCTGGTAGGCAAGTGGTTAATATGAAATATAATCCAAATAAACATGTTGTCTATCTACCTGCGCTAAAAGAACAAGGTTCACATTCAGCTTATTCACAAAATAAAGATAGATTCCGAATAATGTGGTAATAATATGATGGCAAAGCTGGTTGTGAACCTGATTCCCATGATTGTACTATCTTTCAGCAGGAAAAATCCCTGATCAAAATAAATAAGTAAATTAGTTAGGGGAGCCGTCTGCAGAGGACTTATACAGAGATTGGTAGTGAGAGCCTCCATTTGCCTTAAGAAACATGGCAGCCTTCCTGTTGGAATGCGTTGGCCAGGAAATACAGCAATGTTACTGTTGCCTTGCAGAAGTTGCAGTCACCTGCTGAGCCTGTGTGCTTTACTTTAATGGACTTGTGCAAAAGCCACCTTTTGTAGGGTGGGATAAGCAATGAATCCTTAAACAATAATGACAAACCTGATTTCCAATGTGATTATCTGAATTTTAGGTTGCCAAGTTTAAAGATATGAAAGACCCGAATGACAGTTTTTATGAGAAGAAAAAGTTTGGGATTTTAATCCTTCATTCACTATATTCCTTCCTGCATCCAGTTTGGATGTAGGATTTAGTGCAGTTCTTATTTTATTGTAATTTGTTGATGGTTTCTAAGGGACATTTTTACCACCAGATGCCGAAGAGTAGCACTGCAAAGTTTACACAGAATACTGTTAAAGTTACACGGTAAGACAAAATAAATTAGACAGAAGCACATCCTCTAAATTGTATTTTATTAATCTATTATCTAAATTGTATTTTATTAATTTATAAAGAACAAAACTTTTTGTTATCAAAGATGAACTAATCCTTTACAAATGATACCAAACTTATACTTAAATACATGAAAGTACTAAAAGTTACAACAAACAAGAGAAAAATTAGCTGAAGTTCACACAAAAATATTTATACAAGTTGACACAAAACATCAGGATAAGAGAACATATTTTTTGATTAGAGGACAGAATATACATTTTTATATTCAAAATTACCAAATGTGACATTGGTGATGTATGTTGGGACATTTTCACAAAATGTAAAATTAATTCACATAGCTGGAAAAGAGAACCACACAGAACATCAGTTTGCAGGCACGCGTTCTATTCATATAGGGTATATCTCTTTTTGAATACTATTTAACAAAAATACTGTCTGGCTGTGTTCCATACAAATTGCAGTTTGTCTGAATCTGATAAATATGAACTTTTTTTTTGTTTTTAACTGTAAAAATGCCAATATTCTTTCATGGGATTACTAAACAGCTAGTTAGTTGTCTGCTGAAAAAATATGCAGTTGAACCCTCGTAATAAAAAATATTTAGTTAGCATTTCATTTTAAAGTGACTAAAACTTGGGTGGTTGTTTTCCTACAGAAACAATTGGTAATTCATGTTTACAGACACACAAGTTATACAATAACTGTAAACACAATATTATATTATTGCTGAGGACACTGTGTTGCTGTACCAGGCTTTGAAGACACATGTAGAATAGGATGCGCGGTATGTCTGGATTTTCTCTCACACTTTCTGAAGTCTTTCTCCTCAGCCTTTGTTGGTTCAAACCTTGATTCTTCAGAAGCTGACCTACAGGTAAACAGTCATGCTAATTTCAAAGTGGTTGTCGAATAAATTGTGAATTTTAGGATAGCATTTTTTTTTCTAGAGAGCATAAAGTAACTACTGTTTAAGCTTTTCTTAAGGGGTTAAAAACATTTTTTTTTTTTAAACTATAGAGGGGTAAGGGTTTTGTAAATGCTATTTGTGTCCACCGTATTTCATATCCCTATACAGGTTCTCCTCTCTAACCGGACAAAGGGTGATGGTAAATGGCTCACATGGGGAGCTAGGACAGGTGCATGCCCCCTCTTGGACTTATCGCTATTATTTATATCTGACAGGTTTGTGGCTCTGCTGGAGCATATACTGAGACACTTGGGGGGGGGGGGGGGGGTGAGAGAGGAGAGAAGCACACAGAGTAGCTAAACCCACCCCTCCCTTCTGCTGCCCATTCACAGAAGCCTTTGTATTTTAGTTCACATAATACAAAGGCTACTGTGATTGGCAAAAAAGAGGGGAGCGGTGGTGCATAGCACCTACATGTCTCTACTGCTGAAGATGCAGAGACCAGAAGGTCCAGTGTCGCGCGCCTGGACTACAGAAAAAGCCGTTTTCTGGGAGTGCAATAAACCAGTCAGATTTAAATAATAGAGAGAAGCTCAGGAGAGGTCTTGCACCTTGTTGGACTTAATGCATAGTGTGCCTTCACTTTTTACAAAAGGAGCTGAATTCCTGGAGTTCAGCTTTAAGGCTCATGGTTCACACCAATGCAAATTGGATGCAGCTTACACCGCATCCAATTCACAGAACGTTTTAAAATCTATTTGTTTGAATGACACTGGTTCACATATGTGCATTGCATTCGCACTCCGCATTGTCCCAAAAACATGTGCGTTTTCTAGGTATTGCGGTGCGAATTGCAGGCACATAATCTTCTATGAGAACGCATCTGATCCGCAGACACGTTCCGTTCTGAATACAAATTCTCTCCCTCATCTTCACTACACCTCCCCCCTTTCCCAGGTCAACTGATCCGCAGCTACAAGTGAGAGAGGAAATGCTGAACAGCTGCTTTTTCTCTCTGCAGAGAAACCGGAGCTGGAATCTGCAATTTTTTTTAGCTGTCCCTGTCCCCTTTTGGGGATTTCTCTTGACTTCTGGTTCTTGTCAGATAGAAAAAAAAGTAAGAAATAATCTCAAGTTTTGGAAACAGATAGCAATAAACAGCTGACAAAAGTTCCAACCCTTCAGCATTCATCCAAAATGAAAAAATGTTTTGGCAGTAGTTGGGCTTTAAGCTTATCGTTCCGGATATGGAGATCCATGCTTTACCTTTTCACTATCAACAGCGGGAGGATGAAGGCACATTACCAGTGTAGTGTGTAAGTCACAGGTTGGTCTTAAAAGTAAAAATGTCTTTAGCATTTTCAGAAGGATCATTAATAACAGTCTCTGCATTTCTCTAGTTTCCTGATGATTGTATGGCTACAGAAATCTCTCCCATTGATTTGTAATGTATAACCAGATCTTGGAAGTCAGAAAAAAGGTGTATGAGGAGTTAAAAGCGTAAACAAATATATATATTAAAAAAAAAAAAATCCTGCACACTTGTTTTGAGCCAGTGACAAAAGCAATAAGGCAAAGCTTAACAGCCAGGCAACTTAACCTTTCCAAAAGAATGAGTCAGTAATAGCAGCTTCCCTGTTTCTTGTATGATACTTTTTCTTTAAAAGCAACGCAAAATGGGCTAACCAGAGCTCAAATAAATCAATAGCGTGCTTTATAATTTCATAAGCAAAAACAAAGTAATGTAACCTGCACCAGTAGCTGCTCATGTAATAAAGGCCTTATTAGAATACTTCACAGCATAGTGAGGTCTTGTCTTCTCGGGCTATTGCTACTTTTCAGGTACCCTATTACCCTAATTATTAGTAAGGCCCATGAGGTCCAATTATTCATATAGTTATAAAGCAAGAAACTGGGTCTTCCTTAGTGACCTGTCTTGAAAACAGTAACAGCATTTTGGAGAATTTTCTTCTAATTGTTCCTATCAAAGTGATAGTAGAATAGACCAGCATTTGCCCTATAGAGGGCCAGGACACAGAATCTAAGATGCCACATGTGTTCACCAGTGCACCTGCAAAGGTTGATGAGCTTTGCTGCAAATTACTTCCAGGTTGCAGCCCTCAGATACAACCTGTGCTGGTTATCAACTGATAGCGAGATCTATAGATAGATAAGATTGTAGCGAAACAAGCAAAAAAACGAAAACAAAATCTGGATAGGTGGAAAACAGATAGTTAACAAATATCAAACCAAAAAAGTAGGGTCACTGGAACAGGAGCCTGGGAAAAGAATCTTGCAGAAGTCTCAGGCAATTCCCAGTTGCATTGAGAAAGTTTAAATAGCTTCCCTGAACCCGTCAGAAGAGGAAATGCTCAGGTGCATTTCTCAATATGCACCAGCAGAGAGAGTGAGGGAATGCCTAAACAAGTTAACAAAGTAAGCTTTGCTTCAAGTTTCCTGGAATGGCGACATCCCTTGCACAGTGGAAAATGAAGAGGAAGAAAGCATGGGACCAAGGTGAAAAAAAGACTGATTTTTCAGAGACTCAGCTGCAGTGGGTACAGGTTTGGATACTAACATAACTAACACTAAGTGACAGTTCCACAGCCCTTGCTGTAGACCTGAAATCTTCTTTCCACATAGCAACATTGAGAAAAGCTGTTTTTATCCATAGGCTGCCATACACATGCTAAAATTTACATTTCACCCATGAAAATTCACTAAAAACACCCAAACCATATACATTTCTCAAAAGTAGAGACACATAAAAAAGGGATTGTAGTCCCATTTATAAACATCCCATGGGAGGTGCATCATTGTTTAAGAAAGCTATATTTTCAATAAAAAAAATTACATAAATAATTTTAGTGTACCCATAACAGTGACCCAAATTTCCAAAAACTGGCCAAGATGAAGTTACAGTATGTTGAGTAAATAAAACAACCAGTTCCAAAATTTAAAATTGTAGGCCTTGGCTGAAGCAAGAAAAAAACTACACTGAGTAGTAACCTCTCATTTATGTGATGGATGTCAGATAGAAGGAAACGTTTAACAGGGACACTAAATAAAAAACATGAAAAATAAGATGAATATGAGCACAAAGTAAAGTAACATTTACAAAAAAAGGTCCAAAAAAAAAAAAAAAAAAAAAAAAACAAACAACAAACAATCTGGTTCATTTTGGTGGCCAAGGTATACAATAAAAATATAATTCTGTAAAAGCAAAAACAAAAAAACTGACAACTATACCTTTGCTAATCAAGGTTAGCTGTAGGTTGAGGGAAAAGCAATAAAATGTCTCGGGAAATGTTACTCAAAGAACATAAAAAAAATTCCTATACTGTAAAGTTACTTTAAGCGTCAGAAAGGGTATACGATTTCTTGGTGATGCAGAAATTGCAAAAATAACATTTTGTAAAAAGAAAAATGTATTTGTGTAAACAAAAATCACGTGTAGAATCATTTACATCATGTAAATAGACTAATTGGCAGAGAGGAAATTAGAGATAATGATTTTCTAAATTTAAAGTTTAAAGGCAAAGAATAAATACAAAAATATTACAAATTATAGTTTCCATATATAGAAATCTGGAGGGCTAACATTTCACTCTTGATCTTAGTGCCGATCCATGCTAGGCTGCAGAAAACTGGAGCTTCACACCATTCAAATGTACAATGATATACACATCAAGAAGCAGCTTCATAGGCCCGAAGCATGGTAAATATGACAGCATCTGACAGACCTGATGCTCTTACAACTAGGGTAGCCCTCAAATTTTGAGAGTGGAAAATTACAGCTGGCAAGCGTGGGCTGCCTTGGAGGAGGAAGGGAGCGAGCACCGCTGGCAGGCGGGGTTGAATGGGAGCCATTCTCCCAGCCAGGGGAAGAGAGAGAGGAAGAGTCGAGCTGGCTGATAATTGGCTAGTGGGGATTGCCCGCTGTACCAGCTTTAATTTGAATTGTTGGGCTCCCAGCGCCGCTCATGTCACACAGCCCCACCTCCTCGCCTGGCGCCGCACACGTCATACAGTCCTGCCTCCTCGCCCGGATCATTTGAGACAGAACACCGGTCCAATGCCGGGAGGCGGGACTGTGTGACGTGAGCGTAACCGGGAACCCAGAAATTAAAATGAAAGCTGTTACAGTGGGCAATCCCCGCTCACTCATGATTCTAACAGCTCGACTCTTCCCCTGCACAGGTGAGACTGTACTGACGGGCACAGGTGAGGCTGTATTGATGGGCACTGATAAAGTTGTTAATATTTATTTTTGTAAAATAATTCTGCATAAAACATTTTAAGTAATTTCATGAGATCATTTATGAGGGCACGTTTAGGGGCAGGGTAGAGGTTGGGTGGGGCAACTGGTGGCGGGTAACCCTTAAGGCCTGGCTAGTAGCTCAGGACTTGAAATTTTGAGCCCTGAACTAGGGCATCAATAGCCATGTTGTTAAAGCAAGAAGAAGGGTGGAATGCTCATGCAGGAGACAGCCAAATGGGATTGGGTCACAAAACATCTGCAACAAGAGACGTACAAGTATTTCCTGACCAGTTGGGAGCCAACAGAATGGTGGAAATCTCCTCCAACTTGATCGTCCATAGAAGGCCCAGTAAAAGCTTGACCAGTGTTTGAGCTCAGACCAATGTCCGCGCCAGAAAATTTTTGAAAACATCACCCAAAGAGGTGATCACCCATCCAGAGAGGCATGATTTGACTGCCTGAACCAGGTGATTAGGCATAATAAGGTGAAGGGAAGAACGTTAGGCCACAAGGTCATGACACAGAACTTTAGCCCACTCCTTTGAAGCCTGGGGGCAAGCAGAAACTGCTCCCAGTGTAGACCCAGCAGATGAAAATAGCAGTCTTGTAAAGAACTTGTTTCTCGTCCAGCTGGTGTTTGAGGACACAAAAACAGCAATAGGAATAACTGGTGCCTTATTAAGGAGACATACAGGCAGGTCCACCTGGTCAAAATGTTTATACTCTCTACAAAGTATAGGATTCTAAATAAAACTAAGCTTAAGATGCAAGTGCAGGGGCATGGCCACTATACTTTGCATGTTCAACCTTTAAGAGGTGGCAGATATACATTGAGGATTAGTGTTCTGTGTCCAAATACAAAATATATTCCTATGGCTATTCCCCTTTGCTAAGCAATGATAATGGAGTCCACACGTGTATCAAATACAGCGGCTCGGGTTCCCAGGGGTGAAGGTGATACAAGAATCTGTAAATCAGATTTAGCTGACAATTCAGAGGAAGAAGGGTGTGTCACCTTACCTTGGGCAGAAAATGCTCCAGCATCGGGGTAACTGGAGAACCAAAGACACTATCCAAAGCCATATCTGAAGGAGCCAGCAAAGGATCTTTAAACAATATAAAAAGGGGATGGTTGCAGTCAGCATTCAAACAATACAAGGAATGCAATAAGTGTAGGAACACGATCAGGGCGGCCAAAAAAGATTACGAGAGACACAGCGCAGGAGAGTAAAAAAAAAATCCAAAGAATTTTTTTTAGGTACATTAACAGTAAAAAGGCAAGATCCGAGCATATTGCCCACATAAAAGACGAGGAAGGAAGGATGGGTATGGACACAGATGGCAACTGTACTAAATGCCTTCTTCTCCTCAGTGTTTACGCATGAAAGGCAGGGGTATACCGACCACAGAAGTACTGTTGGTGACATCACAGGATGTACCCTTGTGGCCAGAGGCCGGAGTGAAGAAAAGACTAGATAAACTGAATACAAATAAATCACCAGGACCAGATGGCTTACACCTGAGAGTCCTCAGAGAACTCAGTCAGGTTATAGCCAGACCGTTGTTCCTAACCTTTGTGGACAGCATACTGACAGGAATTGTACCAGCTGATTGGAGGAAAGCTAATGTGGTACCAATATTCAAAAAAGGATAGAGACAAATCCCTGGGAACTACAGGCCAGTCAGTCTAACATCAATCGTTGGTAAGTTATAGGAGGAGATGATAAGGGACTATATTTACTTTAATTTAATTTAAGAATTTACTGAGGAAAAAAATATCTTAAGTAGTCATCAGCATGGGTTTATGAAAAGTCATTCTTGCCAGACCAATCTGTTAACATTCTACGAGGAAGTGATTTGCCATCTAGACAGGGGAAGGTCTGTTGATTTAGTCTACCTGGATTTTGCAAAGACATTCGATACAGTCATAAGCGCTTAGTCTACAAGCTGAGGTCTGCAGGCATGGACCACAAGATTTGTTCTTGGGTTAAAAACTGGTTACAGGGGTGTGTCCAAAGGATGGTTATACGTAACGTGTCCTCAGACTGGTCTGGAGTGGTAAGTGGGGTGCCCCAGGGTTCTGTCTTGGGACCAATTCTATTCAATTTATTCATAGAAGATATAGAGGACGGGATAAATAGCTCAATCAGACCTCACAAAATTAAGCAGGGCAATAACTTCACATCAAGACAGATATTTTACAGCAAGACCTGAACAAATTAATGAAGTGGGCAACTACATGGCAAATGAGGTTTAATGTGGAGAAATGTAAAGTAATGCACTTGAGGGCAAAAACCATAAATGCAATCTACTCACTGGGGGGAGAACCGATGAGGGAATCAAGGATGGTCTTCTCTGGCGGTCTAACCCGCTTCTAGCTTAGTCCAGAAAGCTATGGGAGGTCCTGCTATGTTTCGGCTTTGGCCCTAAATTTATTTCCTGGGTGCAGGCCCTGTACACATCTCCAAGAGCAAGGTTACGCACTATTTCGGTCCTGTCACCCACATTTGATCTTCATAGAGGCACTAGGCAGGGCTGCCCGCTCTCCTTGGCCCTTTTTGCATTGGCAATGGAACCAATGGCGATCCTGCTACGTTCATCACCGATCCACGGTATTTCAATAGGCCCTGTAGAAGAAAAAATCTCCCTTTATGCTGACGATACCCTTTTGTAACTTAGCAACACCACAACCTCACTGAGGGAGGCCCTTCTACTTATTGACGTTTTTGATAAATACTCGGGCATACGTATTAATTGGGGAAAAATCTGTCCTTTTTGCACTACACTCCTCAGCTGACACTCCCCTACAAAGGGTCCCACAACTTAAATACCTAGGGGTTGTTATACACAGGGACATCTCACAAATTTTTCCCTCTCAACCTAACCCCGGTGATGATGTCCCTCCTAACTCAGAGATGCGCTGCATGAAAAATGCTGCCCCTTACACCGGTAGGTAGGGTTAACCTGATCAAAATGTCTGTGCTTCCCAAAATTGTTTATCTTTTTAGACAAACCCCGGTCCCAATCCCACACACCTTCTTTGAAAAACTAGACAGTTTACTTCTCTCCTTCATATGGAATGGTAGCACCCCCAGAATAGCTAAAATTACTTTACAACTGCCAGTCACTCTAGGAGGCCTGGCAATGCCATGCTTTGTCAAATACTATTGGACGGTCAGGTGGTGGCTGTCGGAGGAGCTGGCCAATCCTGCAGCTACACTGGAGGCAGCATTGTTTGGCTGCTGCCTGGAACTCAGAAACCTGATACATCAGGGTCCTAGATCTAGCCCACGCATTACTTCAGCGATGCATGCCACGCTTTGGGTTTGGGAGACGGTAAGGGATAAGCCAATAGCTGGTCCCCGCAGATTGTTCTTTGAGGGAACCCAAGACTGCCACACTTTCGATCCATCCCGGACCCAATGATATGGGCCCAATATGGTATCAAAACACTGGCTATTACCTCGGCGTCTGGCCTGTGCACGTTTGACGCTCTGAAGAGAAATCGTGGAGTGCCTAACAACATGTTTTTCGCTACCTGCAGCTCCGTCATGCCCACTGAGCTCAGTTCCCCCTCCCTGTTACTTTGGTGACTAATAGGGTTGAGCATATGCTGAGTCTGGAGGAGGACATTAAGCCACTCTTGGCTCTCTACTCCCACTTTGTCGGGCTAGACACCTCCAAGGTGACCCGATTGTTCTCCAAGTGGAAGAAAGACGTGCCAGCACTCGTTGACGATGACTGGGAGGAGGGTATTCAGCAATACCTTCTCCTCATGATCTCCATGAAAGACAGGTTCACCCAACTTAAATTTATACACTGAGCATACTATACCCCGGAATGACTAGCTAAGATCTACCCCACCAGGAGCCCGGTCTGCCCCAAATACAACATGGAGTTGGGCTAATTTATACATGTAACCTGGTCCTGTCAGCAAATCCAGTCCTTCTGGGGGTGTGTCCCCCCCATCAGTGCAACACTGGAGAGCCTTGGTAGATGCAGCTCTGCCTCTGTACAAATTAACCTATACGGGACGCAACTGCCCCAAAAAGTGTGAGAGGATATGGGCGGCATGGGTTAAGGAGCAGCGGTTGACTTTGGACTAGGGTTTTCGAGTCAGGCACTGAATAGCCAGGATCTGTTGAAACGAAACCCCCCCCCCCCCCCCCCACTCCTCTCCAATGACTTATATTCAATGTAGATCCAGATCTGTACTCAACCTTTGGGACCCCCATTCATCGGTTTCACTGATTTAGGCCTCAAGCTGGTTGGGCCCCTGGGCATGGCAATACTACCCTCTACTGTATTATCAAGTTGCTTTTGCTTTTATCTGAACTGTATTTGTGGACTGTCGAGAATGTACCACTGTTTTTTGTTGTTTTTTTGTCTTATTCAAATAATTAAACTTTTCTGGTAAAAAAAAAAAAAAAAACGTATTCTCGCTGGAGAAAAGATGCTTGAGAGGAGATATGATAACGATTTACAAATACCTCAATGGCGATCCCAGCATAGGAAAAAACAATTTAGTCTCAAGGAGTGTAAGAGGACACAGGGCCACACAATGAGATTGGAGAAGTGGTTTAACCTTAAACTGCGCAGGGGGGTTGTCACTCAATAAGGGCAATAAGTATCTGGAACTCTCTTCCACAATTGTTGGCGACTGCGAGGAATATTGATAGTTTTAAGAAACTCTTAGATGTGCATCTTAAGGAACAAGACATACAGGGATATGGGAAATAATTAAAGACACTGACACCTACACACTGAACTGGATGGACTATTGCCTTTATTCTACCTTGCCTACTATGATCTGAACCAGGAACTGAAGTGGTAGCACAGTTTGAAAATCCAATATACCTCTCATTTCTTTAGATTTCTTCTAAAGGATACAAGCGTTATAACTGAAAATTTAAATTCAGATTCAGTGTTGTTGTGTAAAGTGATAACATGTGAATGCTAGTTGAAAGCTATTATGAATGCCATTTGCTCTGAATAAGTACTATTTTGCTCTTTGTTTGGACTACAAACCACAGTCCACTTTAAGATGTCTTCCTTGGGAAGCAGAGAAAATAGGGCTATGGCAATTGTTAAAGAATAAAAATCACACACATATGGACTGAACTGGATGAACCTGTGTCTTTGTATAACCTTATAAACAATGTAACACAAATATCACATATTAGATTTGGCATGTGCAACAGTATTTATTCTAAATTAGCAAAAGTGTAACCATTCCTAAAATGGACAGGTTTTGGAATAGTATAAACAATGCTGAAGAAGTGTTTTAGCAGGCCGCATGACAGTAAGTAGTATGGGCAGGACAGAATTAAAGTGTATGACAGCAGACAGTGCTAAAGAAATGTGTACAGGGTATCAACTGTGAAGTATCTGTAGGTTAGAAGTGCTGGAGGGTACAATGGTGAGTGCAGTCTGACAGTGGACAGTATGTGTAGAAGAGGAGGAGCGTGCACAGTGTACACAATGGGCAGATCAGGTATGAAAGACATGGGTCGGTGGGTGCGGGATGGATCGGAAAATGTTGGAGGGCACTGTAGCATAGGAGACATTTTTATTACTTGGTGACAAAAAGAATTCCTTGATGAAGAATCTCAGATGTCAGTTAAACCCCCAAAGACAATCAAAAACACTTTGGGGAAAATGTCCCCAATCTATACTTGAGCTAGCTTAGTGCACTGGCCCTAAGCACTTGCAGGTTCGCTATGTGCAGAGATTGGTGAACTCCTGCCATACATTATGACAGTAGCAGCTTAAATGCGGTGTTCAGCTTCCTTTCTCAGGAGCCCAGGATATCTGCCATTGCAGTTAGGAGAGGAATAGCAACAGGCTATATAGTGGTGGAAGTCCCAGGTGCAGACATTGAGGTCATCAGTAGCAAAAGCAGCTTTGGAGAGGCAGTCTTGTGATTAGAGGTTTGGAGACCCAGACATGTATTAAGCAGGAACACCTTACATGTGGCTGTATTTCCAGTTCTAAGCTTCCAGTTGCATTATGGTTACATTTCTATTGATTGCTTTTGCTTGTATTCTTTTAGTAACTCTATCTCCTCATTTTAAGAGAAAACCTAATGGCATTTGTGGTACTTAAACTTTAGTTTTTTACTTCTTAATGAATATCTGCTAGCCACTTATTTTTTATGCAGCACATATTAAAAAAGATGCACAATAAAAATTCATAACACTGCACACAAGCTCATATTGTTTCTAAGGCATTGCCCTTGTTTCATATATATCATCCATTAGGAGTACATTTACCATAATGTAATTCTTAAGCAGGTACAGATCTTTTAGACAATATTACAAAGAGAATGGGGACAGCACAAGGAGCCAATCAGATGTGCTGCATGCACATATGCAGACAAGGAACATGCTGACAGGAGTAAAAAGCAGTATAAGCAGATCAGTGACCAATCACAGGCTGATGGCAGAGAGGTGATTAAAAACAGTTTGGCCACAGACCTAAGACATGAAGATTTTAACAAACCTTGCAGCATTGTGTGGCATGGCTGGACAAATCACAGAGCTGGACTGGCAGAAATACAAATCCTTTGGCATGTCAAAGAGGCTTCCATATATGTATTCCAACTATGCATCCCCCCCCCCCCCCCCGTCTGTGCTAGGGCCAAATTCCAAGCATTTCTGAATAGTAGAGCTCCAGAAATTCCTGGTGATATTGATACTTGCCTGCCCCCTGCATCAAAAATGGTGGGCGAAAAGGAATCAGTCGAAGACAGGCAGATCAGACAGACATTGACACCGCCAGAAATGTCAGAGGGTTAGCAATTCAGAATGGCTCTGGATAAGGCCACCGTGTTTGTGACTTCTACTGGCATGTGCTAGCATCTTATTTAGTTGCCTACTTATCACATTTGCAGGGGATGCCCCAAGAATGGGGGGAGGACTTTAACCACCTCATGGTCAGAGCAAGTATTGCACAGTATACAGTGTCCATATTATATTTTGGAGAACACTGTCCACCAATCACACTGTGACCCTTGCACCAGGCTCCTTATGTCCCGATCTTGAGAGCAGAGAGATGAACCACCATAGGGGAGAGCAAACCCTGTGTAATCTGACATGTATTGTTACTCCCTTATGTACACATAATCCAGGTTGGAAAACACTGCTCTAGGTAAGGATACAAAGCAGCCTATACTCAAAGCTCAAAAGAAGAGAGTCAAAGAGAATCTGCAACAACTGAGACTCAAAAAGAGGAGGTAACTTCTTGTCTGAAGCCTTACACAGTCCACCATTTAGTGTAATTACCGTATTTATCGGCGTATAACACGCATCCCAATTTAAGAGGGAAGTTTCAGGAAAAAAAACTTTTTTTTAAAGAAACCACTTTGAAGCTAATGGTCAGTGAGAATCAATGCAAGCCCGATTAGTGCCCATCTGCAGCCTAATCTGTGCCCATCTGCAGCTTCAATGCAGCCTGATCTGTGCCCATCTGCAGCCTGTTCTGTGCCCATCTCCCCCATCAATGCAGCTCACCATCTCTCATATGAAATCACCGAGCCGTCATCTGTTTCCTTGGCTCTCAGTCGGCAGTCACACACACACAGTCCCGCCTCCGCCATCGGCATTGGACCAGCTCGTGTGATAGACAGAACACTGGTCCAATGCCGGTGGTGGAGGCGGGACTGTGTGTGTGACGTGAGAGCCAAGTGGAGAGGAGATGACGGCTCGGTAATTTCCTGCGGCACTCCTCCCCCTCTGAGGTACGCTGACGGCGTATAACACGCACCCGTGATTTTCCCCCTATTTTCAGGGGAAAAAGGTGCGTGTTATACGCTGATAAATACAGTATGTCTTTATAGCATTCACTCTAAGGGATTATGGCCAGGGAAAGACAGCACAAGAAAGTCTTCCCTCCAAGCATCCACACTACAAAAAAAAAAAAAAAAAAATCCACTGCTCCACTCATAGGTACTATCTTTTTCTGATGGCTTGTGGTGGAGTTAGGAGCATGGGAATCTCACTACAGGGTCCAAGTATATGACACCCTGAAGAAAAACAAACCTAAGAATTTTGCTGGTCTTGGGTACTCTACACAATGTTTGGACAGGAATACATTGAAGAGTAGAGCACAGCCTTTAAAATGGAACTTGCCATGAATTAGAACGGTGTCGGGTTGCTTGTGCTCTCATGCCTGGTGTCATAACTGATCACATGTGCTGCACTATGGCAATGGCAGATCAGACAGAAGATAAGATAACAGCTTCCTGGCTGTAAAGTTTAGTTCCATTTTAAAACAATTTACTTCCTATCCCAATAGTCAGGCAATCTTAGCTGAAATGAAAAACTGAGGTAATACTGAGGTAATAATGGCTATATTCATGTAATTATTTTTTATAAATACAAAACTGCATTACGTTGCTATATTATATATAGCAACTACATGGCGACTACATGGCAAATGAGGTTCAATGTAGAAAAATGTAAAATAATGCATTTGGGTGGCAAAAATATGAATGCAATCTATACACTGGGGGGAGAACCTCTGGGGGGATCTAGGATGGAAAAGGACCTGGGGGTCCTAGTAGATGATAGGCTCAGCAATGGCATGCAATGCCAAGCTGCTGCTAATAAAGCAAACAGAATATTGGCATGCATTAAAAGGGGGATCAACTCCAGAGATAAAACGATAATTCTCCCGCTCTACAAGACTCTGGTCCGCCCGCACCTGGAGTATGCTGTCCAGTTCTGGGCACCAGTCCTCAGGAGGGACGTACTGGAAATGGAGCGAGTACAAAGAAGGGCAACAAAGCTAATAAAGGGTCTGGAGGATCTTAGTTATGAGGAAAGGTTGCAAGCACTGAACTTATTCTCTCTGGAGAAGAGACGCTTGAGAGGGGATATGATTTCAATTTACAAATACTGTACTGGTGACCCTACAATAGGGATAAAACTTTTTCGCAGAAGAGAGTTTAATAAGACTCGTGGCCACTCATTACAATTAGAAGAAAAGAGGTTTAACCTTAAACTACGTAGAGGGTTCTTTACTGTAAGAGCGGCAAGGATGTGGAATTCCCTTCCACAGGTGGTGGTCTCAGCGGAGAGCATTGATAGCTTCAAGAAACTATTAGATAATCACCTGAATGACCGCAACATACAGGGATATACAATGTAATACTGACACATAATCACACACATAGGTTGGACTTGATGGACTTGTGTCTTTTTTCAACCTCACCTACTATGTAAAAAAAAAAAAAAAAAAAAAAAAAAAAAAAATAATATATATATATATATATATATATATATATATATATATATATATATATATATATATATATATATATATATATATATATATATATATATATATATATATATACATACACACACACATATACATATATATACATATATACACACACATACATATACGCAGCCTTGAAAAAATATTACATTTTCCACATTTTGTCATGTTACAACCAAAAACGTTAATGTATTTTATTGGGGTTTTATGTGAAAGACCAACACAAAGGGGAGGGACAATGATAGATGGTTTTCAAAATGTTTTACAAATAAATATCTGAAAAGTGTGGCGTACATTTGTATTCAGCACCTTTTACTCTGATACCCCTAACTAAAATCACACGAGTCCACGTGTGTGTAATTTAATCTCAGTATAAAATACAGCTGTTCCGTGAAGCCCTCAGAGGTTTGTTAGAGAACCTTAGTGAACAAACAGCATCATGAAGGCCAAGGAACACACTAGATAGGTCAGGGATAAAGTTGTGGAAAAGTTTAAAGTAGGGTTAGATTATAAAAAAAAATATCCCAAGCTTTGAACATCTCACGGAGCACTGTTCAATCCATCATTCAAAAATGGAAAGAGTATGGCACAACTGCAAACCTACCAAGACATGGCCATCCACCTAAACTGACAGGCTGGGCAAAGAGAGCATTAAATCAGAGAAGCAGCCAAGAGGCCCATGATAACTCTGGAGAAGATCCACAGCTCAAGTTTAAGAATCTGTCCACACGTCAACTATTAGTCGTGCACTCCACAAATCTTGCCTTTATAGAAGAGTGTCAAGAAGAAAGCCATTGTTGAAAGAAAGCCATAGGAAGTCCAGTTTGCAAGAAGCCATGTGGGGGACACAGCAAATATGTGGAAGAAGGTGCTCTGGTCAGAGGAGACCAAAATTGAATTTTTTGGCCTAAAAGCAAAAACGCGATGTGTGGCGAAAAACTAACACTGAACATCACCCTGAACACACCATCCCCACCATGAAACATGGGGATGCTTTTCTTCAGCAGGGACAGAGAAGCTGGTAAGAGTTGATGGAAAGATAGATGGAGCCAAATACAGGGCAATCTTAGAAGAAAACCTGTTTGCGAAAGACTTGACTGGGACGGAGGTTCACCTTCCAGCAGAGGACAATGACCCTAAAAACATACAGCCGGGGGGCGTGTCCAAGATGTCGGCTTGAGCAGACGTGCTTCCCGGAGCTCTGCTAGAGATTAATCCTGTGACCCTATCCTGCCTGGTTTGTCTGCCGCTGAACCGAGCACAGGTACCCCTCTATGCCGTCCCGATCATCCGCCCGACAGAGGAGCGGTAAGCAGCTCCGATTCCCCCCACATACAGCTGTGCTTGCTGAGGCCGCAGTGTCCGGAGTGAAAAGCCCGCGCAGCCATTCCAACATGGCCACTCAGACGGCGGCTGATGAGACTCCCTCCCTGTCCCTCCCTGGTATACCAGAGGTTATGGCAGCTATATCAGCGTGTCAAGCCACCCTGTCAGGGAAAATGGAGGCAGTGCAGACTGATATCGGGCTGATTAGACAGGACTTGGAGAAGTTCCGTGGTCGGCTGGGGGTGGCTGAGCAGAGAGTGGGGCAGGTGGAGGATACTACAGAGGAGCACTCAGTGGCGATCCGGACCTTACAAAATAAAGTCAAGGTCCTTGAATATCGCGCTGAAGACGCCGAGAATAGAAGCAGACGCAACAATCTGAGGATAGTTGGACTTGCAGAAGGAACAGAGGGGCAGAATTCAACTGTGTTTGTGGAAGACCTCCTGAGATCCCTGTTTCCTGGTGCCCAGCTTTCCCCCTATTTCACTGTGGAGAGGGCGCACAGAGTACCGCCGCAGCGAGGACCGGCTGGTTCCCCGCCCCGCACACTGATTCTCCGTTTATTAAATTTCAGAGATAGGGATGAGCTGTTGAGAGCTGCAAGAGGCACAAAAGAAATCACATATCAAAATAACAAGTTGCTACTGTTTCCTGACTACACCATCGAAACCCAGAAGCAACGCAGATCTTTTGATGCGGTTAAAGCGGCCATGAGGGCGAAGGGGATTAAATACAGCATCCTTTTTCCAGCAAAGTTAAGAGTGGTAGATGGTGAGACAGTGCGTTTTTTCACTAATCCCAGGGAAGCTTCCTCGTGGTTGGAGACACTGCCTTCCCTGAAGTGAACGCTTTATTACATTCAAGTGCCTGAAACACCTTTACTCTCAGTTGTTCTGAACTGGTGAGGGTCACACATACTTGTTTAGATCCTGAAGTTACCACGCTCCCAATGCCCTCCTAGTTTGAAGAGCGGCCTTTATCAGAAAAGCAGACACTTCAAGATGCCAATTATACAGATTAGATGGCTATGGAGTCCTGACGCTTGTTGCAGAGGGTGGTAACAGCCCTTATGTCGGTTCGAAGGCAAACCATCTTAGGTTTGACATCCACAAGCATTCCAGGACGTAATTGATCTAAACAGCTTAAGTTTTGTGCCCCTGGTTATACCAGGAGAACTATGTATACCCTTTTCTAGGTTTGAACTAAGTCAGTTCTCTAGCATCTCCTATTGGGAGGTAGGGTGGCCCCCTGGCTGACTTGGATTGCAGTTTCCCCTCTGTGTAATCGAGGTGAGGGGCGGCTGACTTTCTGATAGCTGGACCGGGACACGCCTCCTTGAGTGAGATACTCTAGTGGATTTGGGAGTTTGGGGGAAATATGCATGATCCCAGTTCTGGGGGTCTGCGGGGTGGGGGGTGGGGCGGGCAGCAGTTGCTGACCCTTGTTGGTTTTGGTTTTGGTTTAGTTTTTTTGTTTTTCACGGTACATTTTTCACACACTACCGTTATGGAATTAATACATATCTCTGGTTGTGGTGCAGAGTTAATTGATGAGAGAGATACGCAACTCATGTGGCTGTGGATGGGGGTATCATGTCTTCCGCCTGGGTGGTTTACCCTCCCCCTGGCTATGGGGCAGGAGGGCGGTTCATGCTCCTGCATTCCTCCTCTATACACACAATATGGCTAGCTTTTCAATCCTTTCCTGGAATGTCCGAGGCCTGAACTCGGCTGTTAAACGTTCTCTGGTCTTCAATTATCTTAAAAAATACACCCCACATATCTGTATATTTCAGGAAACCCACCTGGTGGGATCCCGAGTCCTCGGCCTCAAACGGGCCTGGGTGAGCTCACATTATCATGCCACATACTCAAACTACTCTCGGGGAGTAAGTATTCTAATACACCGGTCCCTTTCTTGTCAGATTCAGGACGTTGGGACTGACCCAGGCGGAAGATATGTCATTGTGCATGTGGTAATTGATAATACAGCATATGTGATTGTGGGGCTTTATCTCCCGCCCCCTGCAGATATGTCCCTCTTATATGATATCATGCGTATTGTTATAAAATATGATACTCCATTTGTTATGTTACTGGGGGACTATAATTTGGTCCCGTCTCCGGATGCTGACAGACTCCACCAGTCAAACCGTAGAACTCCTGACCTTATGCAGTGGGCCGATACATTTGAACTTATTGACGCATGGAGGCACTATAACCCTTCTGCTAGAATGTTTACATGTCATTCGTCTACATTCCAGACCCTCTCCCGCATTGACCTGGGGTTTGTTACGCGGGCGGTGCTGCAGAGGGTCTCAAGGGTGCAAATTTTACCTAGAGGAATATCTGATCATGCCCCTATTCTGTTGACGGTGAGATCGGGCTCCACTGCTGGGAGGAGGCTGTGGAGACTGTCGGGACACTGGATTGCAGACCCTAAGGTGCAGGAGGACATATCAGAGGCATTGTGCCATTATTGGCTTGAAAATGGTGATTCAGTGGGGACCTTGATGAGCTGGGATGCTTTTAAGGGATGGCTGAGGGGTGAATATATTTCCCGCATTGCCAATAGTCAGAAGCAGGCTGTGCGGTCGCTGAAAGAACTGGAGGATGAGCTTCGAGAAAAAGAGGCCTGCTATGTTGCCACCCCTACCCCCCTTAATTATGGAAATTGGCAGTTTGCTCTACGGTCGGTTGAGCTCCTTAGAATAGACATGACAAAAAAATCTATGCTTAGCACTGCCCAGAGGATCTTCGAATACGGAGACAAAAATGGCAAGCTACTGTCATGGTTGTCCCGGGGCCAGAACCCTAGCACCCATATTGGATGTGTCAGAGATGAAGGAGGTGTTCCTCTCACGAACAGAGACGACATTCTTGCTAGGTTTGTGAGATATTATGGTTCCCTTTATTCTACTAGGGTGGATTATGATTCGGAGGAACTTGGGGCCTACTTGGATAGGGTTGAATTTCCGTCCCTGTCCCGGGAGGCCAGGGAGAACTTGGAAAAAAACATCACATTGGAAGAAGTCCAGATCGCTATGGCCCAGATGCAACCTGGGAAGACTCCTGGTGCAGATGGCATTCCGATCGAATTTTATACCACTTATCAAGAGTTTCTGGCTCCTAGGCTCACGGGGTTGTTTGCGCAATTTGCTGAGCTCGGGTCATTACCAGAGTCTATGTCTGAAGCGGTAATTGTGCTGGTGCCCAAGCCGGGTAAGGATCCCGAGGACTGCGCGTCGTATCGACCGATTTCCTTAATCAACGTCGATGCTAAGCTATTGGCCAAAATACTGGCAAATCGCCTGGCGCAGGTCCTGGATGACCTGGTACATGTGGACCAGACGGGATTCATGCCCGGTAAGGGTACTGACATAAACTTAAGGAGACTACAGCTTAACCTGTCCATCCCTCATGAGAATGCTGGATCCAGGGTGATTGCCTCACTCGACGCCGAGAAGGCGTTCGACTCGGTCGAGTGGGGCTACCTCTGGGAGGTCCTGGGTAGATTCGGGTTCGGCCCCCATTTTTTGCACTGGCTACGGCTGCTTTATGATAGACCCTCTGCTTGTGTTAGGGCCAATGGGGGAGTTTCCGAGGGGTTTCGACTACAACGGGGTACGCGTCAGGGTTGCCCCCTCTCCCCGTCCCTGTTTGCCCTGGCGCTGGAACCCCTGGCCATCTTGCTCAGGGCGTCCCCGGGGGTGGAGGGGCTGCGTATAGGCTCCTTGGAGGAGAAGGTGTCTTTATACGCCGATGACGCCTTGCTATACCTGCACGACGCGGACTCCTCCTTGCGCGCTGCTCTGGAGCTCTTCGACGGGTTTGGTCGGTTTTCGGGAGTGAGAATAAATTGGACCAAGTCTGTGTTGTTTCCTCTCGACCCCCTGGCGCGGGCCACGGCGGCCCCCACTCAGTTGCAATGGGTTTCGAGTTTCAAATACTTGGGCATTCAAATAAGTCGGGACCCCTCGGAATTCTACGAGCTAAATCTTCGCCCTGTTCTAACGCAATTTAAATCTAAGTGTGCCTCCTGGGGAAACCTTCCACTCAATTTGTTAGGACGCATAAACTTGATAAAGATGGTCTTCCTTCCCAAATTCAATTATTTATTTCGAAATTCTCCAGTGTTGATTCCTAACACATTCTTTAGAGAACTGGATAGTTGTATTGGGTCCTTTATTTGGGGAGGCTCCACCCCTAGACTAGCACGATTCACCCTATGTCTTCCGGTGCGGTGTGGGGGACTGGCGTTGCCCAATTTCCGGGTGTATTACTGGGCAGCCATTTTGGTATCGGTCAGATGGTGGTTTCTCCGTTCTAGAGCCAATGCGGCAGTCTGCCTTGAGGCGGCTTTTCTGGGCTCCCTGGGAGATCTTGGGAATCTAGTGTATAGAGGACCTGGGGCATATGTTAATCTGCCACTTCCAACTAGGACGACACTTAGAGTGTGGGTGGTGGCTAGAAGGAGGTTTATCAAGCCAAACCGCTGGTCACCCTTTCAACCCTTGTGGGGTAATATTAGTTTGCCACATTTCCGTACAATTCCGGACCCACAACTCTGGGCAAAGTATGGGGTGAAGACTATTCGAGACATTATGCCTGCCGGGAAATTACTGACATTTAAAGACCTTTCAGACAAATTTAAGCTTCCCAAGTGGATGTACTTCCGGTATCACCAACTGCGCCATGCAGCGAGAGCACAGTTTCCGGGACCTGTTACCCTGGCCATGGACCCTATAGAGGAGCTCTTGGCCCAGGAATCACTTTCCAAGCCTCTCTCCTCCCTGTACTTGTCTCTGCTCAGCTTGGACTCTCCCAGACTGGAGAGGCTGTGGGAGACCTGGAAGGCGGACATTCCCGCCTTGGAGAGAGAGGAATGGAACGAATGTTTTGAGGAGGGATTTGGGTTGGTAATCTCATCCCGAGATAAAGTAATACAGGCCAAGTTTCTTCATAGGGTGTATTACACCCCGCAGCGACTGCACAGACTGTACCCCTTGAGAGACCCCTTGTGTGGTCGATGTAGGAGGGATGAGGGAACATATTTCCATATGTTTTGGACGTGTCCTGAAGTGACCAAGTTTTGGGCTGCAGTTTTTGAAGCCATTAATGAGCGTCTCGGGTTAACATTGAGGCCATCGCCAGAGCTGGCGCTACTGGGGGTACAGGAAGATGATCAAACACCAAGATATACTAAACTCCTAATTGCTTTTTTGCTTTATTATGCAAAGAAAACTATTCTGCTTAGGTGGGCGTCTGCAGTCCCCCCCACCATGACGCTCTGGGAGGAGACCATTAATAAGGCTCTTCCACTGTACAAAATCACATATTTGAATAGAAAATGTCCCAAAAAATTCGAGGGTATTTGGTCACCCTGGACAGCTTAAGGGTTTAGCCTAAACTACATGATGGTTGGTGTACATGACTGCTGTCTGGGAGGCTCTGGTCCCCCCCCCCCTCTCCCTCCTCCCTCCCCCCGCCCCTCCCCCCCTTCCTCTGCCCCGCCCTCTCCTCCCCCTCCCCCCCCCCACCCAGTGGGACTCTATCCGGGTGTATGATGGTAAAAAATTGGGGAATTCTTCCCTTATATTTTTGTTTTCCAATTGACTAAAATAAATTACGCTTTCTGAAAGTTAAAACTGCTAAATTACATGATAGGTGACTGGATGGATACCAATGCTTGTATTCTTTTGATTTTTCCAACCATATATGACATGTATGATATACCATTTATTTCTTTCTGTCTGTACCATGTTGATCTTTTTTATCAATAAAATGAGATCTTTTGACCGTGAAAAACATACAGCCAGAGCTACAATGGAATGGTTTAGATCAAAGCATATTCATGTATTAGAATGGCCCAGTCAAAGTCCAGATCTCAATCCAATTGAGAATCAGTGGCAAGACTTGAAAATTGCTGTTTAGAGATGCTCTCCATCCAATCTAAAAGAGCTATTTTGCAAAGAAGAATGGGCAAAAATGTCACTCTAGATGTGCAAAGCTGGTAGGGACATACCCCAAAAAGACTTGCAGCTGTAAATGCAGCGAAAGATGGTTCTAAAAAGTATTGACTCTCAATAAAATACATTTACGTTTTTGGTTATAACATGACAAAATGTGGAAAATGTCAAAGGGTATGAATACATTTTCAAGGCATTGTATCTGTCTCAAGTCAAATTTTAACATGAAGAATTATCTGTTTAACCACTATTGTACCACCATACATCAAAAAACAGCGAAGTGGCAAACAGCTATTTACCCGTGCCGATTATAAATGGCACTAGATAAAGCATTATCAGGTGACTGCTGCGCCTGTGAACCGAGCCATCCTTGGATAGCTTCGGTCACACACACACACACTGTGTACAGAGCTAATTTGACTGTCTCTGTACCTTGGGAACACTATTTGGTTTGACCAACAGTGCAGAGTTTACATCTGTGAGCCCCTCACGGTGGAGGATACATGAACTAATGAATGGTTAAGAGCTTCTTCCTATGTGCCACTCTGATTTATTTTCACTTTATTACTAGAGCAGGATTTTACTGGTTTTATGGATAGGTTAAAGCAGCTGCAATCGCTCTATGCTCTGCTGGCCAGTGAAGCAGGTGAGAAGAATGTCAGGTCTGAGGAAATAAAAGAATGCATGTTGGAAAGGTGTACGGTAAAAGCTGAAGGAAATTGAGGCTTTTATTTTTAAAAATTAAAAAAGGAGTACGGCTGGCATTATGGATTATACAACTAGTGTACAACTTTAAAACACATGCAAGCACGTAAATTACATTTGCTCACATTAAAAAAAAAAAAAAAAAAAAAAAAATGTATGTGTCCTAAATTGTACTGTATATAAAACCAAACTGCTAAATACAGATATGTACATTATGTCGTCTGCAAATGATTTGTATTCCTGTTCAGCCACTTTTGTGAATAATGCCAGGCAACAAAGCAGGGGGTGACGCCACTTTTACTATTGCAGTTAAGGAACACAATAACTACACCTTACAGCCCACAGGCCGCTGACTTGGCGATATCAGTAAGTTCTTGTGTTAAATGTGAAACATAAATGTCATACTTGTGCCAAGATAGTACACTACTTCATTATTTTTATAGTTAAATCAAACTAAGAATTTAAATTTTAAAAGCCCAATTGAAGTCTCACACCTTTCTATCCTAAAAAAGTCCTGTACCCTTGCATGTTACGATTTGTAACCAATTTCTGCTTGGAAATGTCTTAAAATACCATTTTCTCTCAGTAAAAACACGGTTTCTACTCCAGTGCTCTATGCTGGCATAGCTGAATAACAAACACCCCCCCATATCCCAGACTTCTATTACAAAGGAAGAGAGGGAGAATGTTATTACTGAATGATGAATACTGTAAGTTCTGGGTCTAACCCTGGTACCTATTTAACTGCATAGTCATATTTAGATACCCAGCATAACTGTTGTAACAGAGAAATGGAGGTAAGACTATGAAAATGAAGGTTGTCAGTACAATGTTTATCGAACTACACACAAGTATCCATTTCTGTGACTTCAGTTGGGTTTTAAACCAATAATACTGAACATCAAGTGCAAAACGAAGATACATATATAAACACAATCACAAAAGGTCAAATTAAAATACATATTTTTTTTTAAGTTAATGGTTTTAGTTTCTTTTAAAAGGGCGAAAAAGTCTTGGACAGCGGAATGCAGGAAACAAACACCATGCAAAGCTTAAGAAAAATAGGAAGAGGCGGAAAATGTAGCTCACAAAGCGAAATAAAAAAGATCTAGGTCTTTCTTGAATGCAGCGTTCAAGAACCGAAGAACACACTGACCTGGCTTTGGAGATTAACGTGCCGTCTGTTTCACTTACAGCTTGGGTACTTTTACTGTCTTCCACTATTCTGACTCTTCTCCGTTGTGGAACAGTAGTGGATTTGTCTGGACTTGTTGACCCAGAAGATGCATCTTGGTTAACACAAAGTGACTCTTGAATGGGACAAGCGTCAGTCTGCATTGAGAGTGTTGCATTTTCTTTTTCTTGATTTGCGTCAGGCGGTAAATCAGCAGTGCTGGTGAGATCACAGTTTAGACTACCTGTAGTTTCAGGAAGGTCATCAGCTGGAAGCTGTTCTCTTCTTCGTTTTTGTGTCCGCAATTTAATTAATTCTATAGCAGTGGACAAAAAAGGCAAAAATAATGATAGTTACTTACTACAAATAAGACACTTGCAGTCCACATATTCCCAATCTAATTAACCTGCTCTCACCTTTCAAAAGTCTCAATTCTTCAATGTCCTTTTCCCTTCTATTTATTTCAGTTTTCAATTTTTCTGGTTGTCATTGGTAATCTACATACCAAAGAACACATGTAAAATAAAATTTCTACTAGCCTGACCTTGTCTATCAGCTGAACACTGCTGTGATTTCACAGCGGAGGCAGAATCACAAAAAAAAAGAAAAATACAGGCACAGAATCACATTCATAAACAATTAAATGTCTGTAGTAATTATGGCAAATTACTTTTACAAGATAAATGTATGAAAACATTTAAAACAAAGTGCCCCCACATGCTTTTTGATAGCTACCAAATGATTTAGGATATCACTATATTTTTTTTTTTTTTGCATTATCTATAACTGGCTGTATGGATCACATGCAGATTACAGTCATTACTTAATAAGATTGTTTGCATATATATTTACACTATGGAAGCATTGCAACATATTATGTTAGGTCATCTTTCTTTTATTGCAGTGGTTGTTTTATGCTTATATCAGCTGATGGTTACCGCAGCTTTATCTGGCACCCTTGCAGTATTCTTTGTTTATATCATAATTTGAGTATTGAGCTTCCCCCCCAAAAAATTGTGGATGTACTCTGTGACTCTTTGATGGTCTTTTGGGTAAGTTTTTAAGGGGTTTGGACAGAGTGAATAACTAGTCATTCATAATAACGATTTGTTATAGAGTATCTTAATGAATATTTCTTGATTATACGTCTGATTTTGTTTCTATCAGAGTTTTGTGAAAAGTGGTGATCTGTAAATCCCCTATCCTGGTGAAACATGTTGGGATCAAACACCACACTTTGACCATCTATATTTTTGGACACCAGTGATCGATGATATGATATATTCATAATGTATTTTTATTGAACCCATCTTTTAACTTTGTGTGAATAAACTTCATTTGTTTTATATTTAAAGTGGTTTTCTATGACTTGTGGCACCGCTATAATTCCACACAATACCCTGTTGCTCCATATATAAAACAAATTATATTATTCTATTTTCCATGGTGAAACAGGTTTAAGACAACATCCTTTTTCCACACCTTATCTTATGTTTTGTTGTGGACGCTATTTTTTTTTCTGCAATAAACCAATCTCCAAAATCAGAAGGAAGAAGATTTATCTCTTACCAGCAGCTTTTAGAAACTTTATGGCAAGTGCCATGAATCCTGGATAGACACTTATCACAATGATTTTTAAGCATTCACTTTCTCATTTCAGTTTAAAAACAAGCTAAACGCCCTAAATGTAGTAGGGACCATGCATTGCATAGACATTGGCCGTCCATTCTTGCTACCGTGAACAGAGTTTTCCAAGTAGACATCCCCTCCGACCCCAGGTGTTGTTTACTGGGAGTTTTATATTATATTATACTGGATGCCTTTACTAAGGAATCTGTTTCCAGGCACGCAAAGCTATCCTTCTCCACCCCAAGATGCGAACGAGTCATCTATCAGCACTGCAGATGCCCTGCTAAATTTGGGAGGGTTTGGGGAAGTTGGCTTGATGTACAAGGGCTGGCTCCAGTAGATTTGGTTATTGATTGGATACTCGGGTAGGATGCCTTTGTCTATTAAATTTTGGTTACTATTATTCTGACTTTGCAGTATACTATTATGCTACATCTGTATTGTAATTGCTGTTCTTGGCAGCTAGGTGGGGCTGTATGGTCTCTTTAGAGAACTGATGTCTGCACGTAGTTTTATGCTGCTGGAAGCTGTAATCGATCACCTGTTCCTATACATCATAACTTTGTATTGTACTGTGAGCATTTCTGGAATCTGTATGCTTGACTTTGTTCAAATAAAAATCTTTTTTTTTTGGTCAAAAGAAAAAGCTAAAAGGAAACTACTTATGAAATAAAAGAAAGTGAGCTGCCACTGAAGACTTAGAATGAGAACTAGAATGCTAGTTCTCCGGTTGGCATGCTGGTCAGAAGGCTTTTAATATTGTCTAGTGCACTGATCCAGAATGTGTATGAAGTAAGCAAAATTATAGGATCAACATGACAGACTGTAAACATTGATATTGAAGCCAGGGTAATTGTTTCTTTCCTTACATGTCCTTCTTGAGTACAAACACTAACAACTTTAGCACAGTCTGGCAAGATTGGAGAGTATGAATCCTAAGGACCTTTAGGATCAATGTCAGGAGTCCTGACATTCATTAAACTGTCATGAAAAAAAAAAAAAAAGCTTCCTTAAGTTATTGTGACTTGCTCTGGCTGCACCCTACTACTGCCCTCTTACCATTAGGTAAAGTCAAGTAGGGGAAGTTATAACAATAAAAGCTGGCCCTCATTTACATATTAAAGCAATTGGAATATAAGGCTCCTGGAGCACTCTTCAGAGTCTGCACCTTATTTCTGGTTATTTTTAAGCACCTAAGAAGCCCTCAATACTTGGACATTCTGTTGTGCAAAACACAACCAGCTACCATGGTCATCAGTTGTGGCTGGCCAGCCCCTATCTGGCTTTACTACTGGTTACTGATGCTGCCACTGCAGAGATAGACAATGGAGCACTGGAGGTTGGAGGACCAAATATAGAAAGGATATATTGGCAAGTTTTTGTAAGCCACAAAAAATACAACTATACAGCCTGATACAGAGCTAACAGACCAATATTTAGTACCATCGGGCTCATATTTCATTTTCAGTTCATCCAAGCTGACACGTAGTTTCATGTTTTCACTCTTGGATAGCTTAAGATGCCTATCATTTGTAAACAGCTTCCGTTCAAGTTCTAACACGCGTTGGCTTTCTGCTAACGCTTTCATCCTTTGTAGGGATAATTCATCCTTCAACTTCTCCATCTCTTTACTGGAATAATAAAAAAAAAAAAATATTTGAACTTATCTGACTTATTTACTGTCAGGTTACATTTCATTCACATTCATGCAGGAATTAAAGTGATATTAAATCTTTGGATTAAAATAATAAACATGTTATACTTACCAGCTCTGTGCTCTTCTTCTGGCCCCTCCCTCCTGCAGAGTGCTCCCAGAGCATGGAGCTGCTCTGGGGGCACCCGAGCAGGCTTGCTCCCGAGACGCTGCTCTGCCTGTCCATTCACAAACAGAGCCGCGGCTCGGCCCCACCACTCTCTCTCCTCTTTGGCTCACTGGCTGTGCTTGACAGCAGCGGGATCAAATGGCACAGCGCTGGAGGAAGATCAGGCTCAGGTAACTATTAGGGGGGGACCAGAAAGCTGCTGCTGCACAGAGTTTTTTTACCTTCCTGCATAGAATGCAGAAAGGTACAAAAACCATGAGACTTTAGAACCACTTTAAACATGCATTTATTTGGCTAGTTTGACAATGAGTACATTAAAGTGGTAGTAAACTTAATTTTATTTAAATTGCTGACAAAGTTGTGGCTGCAAAATCACAAGTCGCAGCAGTGTGAAAGGGGCCCAAGAAAGAAAACGAAAAAAAAAAAAAACGTCCGAGGTCCCACTCCAATCCATACCAGACCATGCTAGATTTTGAGGGGAACCCCCACGCCAAAGTATATATATATTTTTTTTAAATGGCGTGAGGTACCCCCTAAAATCCGTACCAGGCCTTTATCCAAACCCTGCTGCCCGGCAAAAGACAGTAGGCAGTTTTTGACAATTCCTTTATTAAAAAAAATAAAACAGAAATGTCCCCCGCTGTAGCTACATCATTAATCACGATGCCGCCCGCTTCTTAACAACCAGTAACTGTCATGGTGGTTAAGGATGCCGGCGGCCTCTCGCTCCTTAAAGCGGAGTCCAAAAAAATTAAAAGTCAGCAGCTATTAGGACACCTACCTGTCCTGGAATCCAAAAACAGGTACCCCCCCTCAACCCCGAAAGGTGCCAAATGTTTTTTTCTGCCAAAAGAGCTGGAGTTTTTTTTTGCAGAACCCATTTTTTTGTAAACTGTATTCCAAGTTGGAATTCAAAGAATGCACACACTTTAAAAGAATACAAACCTGCACTGCTCAAGTTTCATTTTCAGTAAATCCACATAATAGACATCATCACTCTGGGGGACAACATGCATATTGATGTTTGCTGTATTTTCACAATTTTGCTGCTAAAGAAAATATTAGAAACAAATGCACATTTAGTATGTGAAAAAGCTTCAAAACACAAATTTGGCACGTTTTTGCAGCATACAAATGATTGTAATGCAACTGTGTGAGAATGTAACATGTTTAGTTTAAATGACTACAAATAGGCACATTGGACAATTCAGACAATTTAGTATTTTACAGTGCTGATTGAAGGGAACAAATAAAGAGAACATATACATACTGCCTACACACAAACCTTACTTTAGTTTAAAACAAGTAGTAACAACTTCTAGTGAAAAGTCAACAGCTGCACAATGTCCCAAAATTCAAAATAATGCAATATAAATTTATTAGATGCAAGGAGAAGGGGTCATTAAAGTTGTTACCCTCATACTTTTGCTTGCTGGACCTTAGACCAAATGAAACTGGAATAAGTGGTGAGTTAAAAACCAGAGTTGAAAACAGGTGGTTATAACAGGGGTCAAAGTACCTGTGTAGTGCGAGTGTGTACCTGTGTATTGTAAGTACACGAGTGCTGCGAGTGCACATGGGCTGTATTGAGTATTAGTGTCAGGTAGTACCTGAGTATTGTGAGTACCGGTGTATTGTGAGTACCTGAGTGTTGTCCGAGTAGTGTGTTTGGATCGTTAGTACCTTTGTATTGTGAGTGCACGTGGGCAGGGAGCGCACGAGTGCTGCACGTGCATGTGGTCTGCGAGTACCTGTGTATTGTCTTGTTGAGTACCTATGTATTGTCTTATTGAGTATTAGTGTCAGGAAGCTAGTTGTTAGGTAATTTGGACAGGGTATAATCCCCAATCCTCATTAAATTAGTAGGTACAATGCCCGGCGGGTGTGGAGATGCGATTCGGTGTATATCTTGCAGCATGTATGCGTTCCTTGATCATCTGATCGAGGGCGAATACTGCTGTGCAAAATGTAAGCAGATTGTTTCCCTTGAAGCCCAGGTTCTGAATCTAGGGAAGAAACTGTCAGCACTGAGAAGACCCTCCATACTAAAGGAGAGCCGGAAATGTACCCAGCACGGGCCAGCACAGAGGCGGGTGGGGACAAAGAGGTGCAGGCACTAGAAACAAGTAGATGGGCGAGTCAGGAAGGATAGAGGGGGAAGTGCCAGGGAGGCTGATCCTGGGCTGCAGCATCCCAATAAGTACGCTCCATTGAGTGACATTAGTGTAACCAGTCAGGGACCAGCACTGCAGGAGCTGAGGGACTCTCCTAGCTGCCAGGGGAAGAACTCCTCCAGTGAGAGTGTGGGGTGGGGACAGATTCTGGTGGTAGGGGACTTAAATTCTTAGGACAGAGAGGGCAATCTGTCACAAAGACCTGAAGCGCCGAACTGTATGCTACCGGGCGCTCTGGTTCAGCACATCACGGATCTGGTAGACAGATTACTGGGAGGGGCTGAGGAAGACCCTGCTGTCATGGTGCACGTTGGCACCAATGACAAAGTCAGAGGCAGATGGAGTGTCCTAAAAAAACGATTTTAGGGACTTAGGAGCTAAATTGAGGTAAAGGACCTCCAAGGTAGTGTTCTCAGGAATACTACCGGTACATCGAGCCACACCAGAAAGGCAGAGGGAGATTAGGGAAGTAAACAAGTGGCTGAGGAGCTGGTGTAGTAAGGAGTGGTTTGGGTTCCTGGAGAACTGGACCAACTTCTCAGACGGTCACCAGTTCTATGGAAGGGACGGACTGCACCTAAATGAGGAGGATGCAGATCTATCTGCTGGGAGTGAAGATGGGCAAAAAGTTAGAGGGGTTTTTAAACTAGGCGACGGGGGGAGGGTTCGGAGGTAGAGTTAGTCAGCGCTGATTGCAAATAGGATTTGTTACTATACTTACCTTGGGTTTGTGTGCTTTAGTCAACCTACCACTAATGCGCATACACATTCCAGAGGGTAATATTGGGGGCATTAGTGGTAGGTTGACTAAAGCACACAAACCCAAGGTAAGTATAGTAACAAGTCCTATTTGCAACCTCGGAACACCCAAAAGAGGACAGTATGTGACCGGTCTAAACTACAGGGCATGTTCACCAATGCCAGGAGTCTGGCGGACAAGATGGGAGAACTAGAGATACTGTTGTACGAGGAGGATTTAGATTTTGTGGGAATGTCAGAGACTTGGTTCTACAGCTCTCATGATTGGCTGGCAACCATTCAAGAGTATTCCCTTTATCGCAGGGATAGAGAGGGTAAAAAAGGGGAAGGGGTTTGCCTGTATATTAAGAATAATGTACAAGTGAATGTGAGAGATGACTGACATATACTGACATATAATCACACACATAGGTTGGACTTGTAACTATGCAACTATGAAAAAAACACTACTTACTGTAAAATCCCTTTCTCTGAGTTCATTGAAGGACACAGCTTGGTAAGAATCTTGAACGTAGGGTTATATAGCAACATCTTCAGGAGTAGGGCACTAGGCAGAAAAAAAAAGGCGAAAAAAAACAAACACAGTACCCCCTGTTGACAGCTTTTACCAGAGGAGAAACCTCCCTTCTGCTATAGCCACAAGCAGTAAAGAAACAATATCAGAGGGGTGGGAGCTGTGTCCTTCAATGGACTCCGAAAAAGGGATTTAATGGTAAGGAGAAAAAAAAAAAAAAAAAAAAACACATTCATTGAAGGACATACTGTAGCTCGGTAAGAATCTTGACTGTAGGGACATCCCAAAGCAGTGACCATTAAAGGGTGGGAGACCAGAGGCAAAACACGCAACGCACATAGAAACCCCCTGGAAGAGAACCAGAACCCTAAACTGTCGCTTGTAAAACCTTACAGCTAAAAACACAGACAATGGCCAAACCCCATCTTAAAGCTTGGAAAAGATATGGCCTAATGCTGAAAAGCTCAAGACACACTAATCGCCTAAGTTGAGTGCACTGTGACAGGAAGGAAGGAGCCTGACCCCTAACGGCATAGGCTTGAACAGCAATCCAATGCAAAATGGTGGCAGAGGAAGTTGCAAACCCAGTACGCTACCCAGCACAAAACACAAAGAGGAAGTTCAACTTGTGAAAATAGGCCATAACAGACAGATAGCAGAGCCATCAGAGGGGAGGGAGAGAGGCCACTGCAGACAAACGGAGTACCACCACAAAGGGGTTAAGAGCCCAAAAGTCCAGATCTACCAAACCCACATCTCCATTGGCAAAAAACAAAAAAACCAAAAAAAAACAAAAAACACTGCAGCAGAAACCCCTGAACTGCTTGTTGCCAGGGACCAGAGTGAGCGCGCCTGGATGACGTAACCCTCAACTGCCAGGTACAGTTGAGACGGCGAAAGGCCTGGGGTTGGAAGAAAATAATTTGTCAGGTGGAATAGGAAAAAAAAACGTATCCTGAAGCCCACACATAAGGTGTTCGCGAATCTATCGGCAGAGAGATGACCCAACCCAGCCATCCAAAAGGCTCATTGCCAGAGGTTTGCAAAGGCCAACAGAGGTTCCCTTACTGAACTATTAAAATAACCCAACACTACCCCAGGGCTGCAGAAGGCTGTCTGCACCACCCCCAGGAGGTAAGTTTTACCAATGGCCCTACAGAGAAGGTGTCCAGGACAGCTTAGAAAATGGCACCCCTGAAAGAGCATGTGCCGCAAATACCATGTACAGGCCCGCTCAACAGTACCAGAAAAGCGTGCTGGATAGCAATGCATAGGCATACTAACCCCCACAGGACAGTTACAGCCAAAAACTGCCAGGAGAACCGTGCATAGGAGAATGGGACCCACAGGGCAGTACATAACAGATAGGCATTTAGTGGGCAGGAAATACTGGCCACTAAACTCCGTAAGGAGAAAGGGCCAAGGTACAGTATGGTGTATCATGTGTGACAGGGAGTATCTGTTACATGAGACACTGATAGTTATGAAACCATAGTAGACAAAAACTGCAAGCATCTGTATTAGCATGGAACAGAACATACCACAAGCCTGGGACTAAGGCAGCCACCTGTGACCCCACAGAAACCATATACAGGCATACCCCACTTTTAAGTACACAAAAGCTGCAACAGGGGAATAAAAGTGTACGATCAGGACTGCGGAAGACACAGCGGTAAGCCCCAACATGGCCTAGCCATGCAAGCAGATATACAGTCTCAGTCAAAATGAGAAGGGGCCCATTTGTTTGGTGGGGCAGGGGTTCTGGCAATCAGAGATCACAGCAGCCCCTACCCCAAGAACTGCACAACTATAGCCTTACAGATCCCACAGGGAGTACAGTAGGAAAAAACAGTTCCCATCATTTCCCAGCAAGAGTGTTCAACCCCTCTAGAAGCCCAAGGGCCAGCTTGGGGAACTAGCAGAGGGCATCAAGGAATCGGCTACAAACAGGGCGGAGGCAGTGCCATTGGGACTTGCTGCAGCCTGGGAAGCAATAAAGTGCCAATGCTTACACAAGTGACAGCCTCTCCGCCGCCATGACGACAGATCAGCAAGACTACAGGGCGTGACGTCAACCTCGACCTCGCTCACCACAGTGCCGCCTATCAAGAATGCTGGGCCACATCACATCCGCCCCCAGCTAAGGCACAGAGTGTGGATGGAAGATATAGCAGAAAAAGGGCAAATTCCCTAAGGTAAAATGGCAGGCGCAACAGCCCACCCTAAATCTGCTAATCAGGGAAATGGGAGCTAGGCTACATCACGTACAGCCCTAGCTCAGATACAGAGCACAGGTGGAATTAACATCAGGAAAGGGCAACTGCCTCAAGACAAACAGTATTGGAAAAAGACATTTTAAATGATGCTAGATCTAATTTCTGCACTTCATGTCCCCGAAAGCCTCTGGGTCTTTTTACCAACTAGGGAAGGGGGGAAAAGTGCGCACATGTCCTCAGTGCTGCCCAAGGTACCCCAGAGCTGAAACCAAGGGGCCGCCCGCCTGTCTTGGGACATGGGCAGGACTACCAGAGATACGTGTCCTAGTAGAATGAGCCATAGCACAGCACACACACACAGCAGCATTTTGTCCCCTCAGCTACCCCTATTACAAAGTACTGCAGACGCACTGAACACAGGGAGGTTGATTTACTAAAACTGGAGAATGCAAAATGTGATGCAGCTGTGCATGGTAGCCAGTTACTAACTTCAGCTTGGTCAATTAAGCTTTGACAAAAAGAAAAACATGGAAGCCGATTAGTTTCTGTGCAGAGTTGCACCAGATTTTGCACTCTCCAGGTTTAGTAAGTGAACCCCACGGAGATACCCAAAACCTCTACTACCCACCCTAGAAGATATAGGGGGGGGAGGGAATATGCATACAGGACACCTCTCAGCCAAAGGCAGGGCACTGTCTGCCTGGGGGAACACTGACATCCAGTCTGTAGCCGATCGCTCATATGTGCCCCCCATGAGGAACACTTACAGGCTGCTCAATGTCCACAACCAGCTGTCGCAGCTGACCTACAGTAGTGGTGACTACTGGATCTACTGTATGCAAACATCAATGTACATTCATTGTAAAAATGTCTAGCAGTATATATGGCTGAAAACCCCAACAAATCTTGCACAACAAGCTAAAAAGCATGACTCCAACACACATTTAAAACACATGAGCAAAAATAATAATAATAATAATAATAATAATAATTTATGAATATTTAAGAAACAAACCTGACTTTTTTCCAGTTGCCGCACTTTTACAAGGAGTTTTTCTATTTCACTGTTCTTTTGTTCAACCATTGATTGCAATCTCTCCATCTGATCAGGGTCCATCTGGGATCCCTTCAGCTGTAACAATGTTGCAATCTGCACCTATTAGACAAGAAATATAATAAACAAAATTAAAATAAAATATAAAAACACTATAAGGCCTCTTGCACACGGACGTCGTAATTCATTGTTAATTTACTTGGCTGACAAAGTTCCTGAGTAAAAAAAACTGTGTGCAAAGACCTTGTGTAAACATGCGTAAATGTGTGTAAGTGTATACATAAGTAAAAGCCTCTTCTAGCTCCCAGAGTCTGTTTTGCATATCTTATAATATTATTCAAATTGATTGATGCCCATTCCTTGCATGTTGCTGCTTCCTGCTATTGGGAGTGTTCCAGAGGGAGGTGGGTGTTATTTCGCTGGTTTTCCAGCGCCTTTCTCTTGGGGATATTAAAGAGTCGTTTCGTGAGCTTGACAAAACTATTCTGCTGGTCATGTGGATGCAGAGAAGATGGAGAGAACTGGGGGGGGGGGGGGGGGGGGGGGGAGAGACCTATCTCCTTGGTGGTCAATGTCCAAGCCATCTCCCACCTCCTCGGTGGTCAGTGTCCATGTGGCCCCCCCCACGTCCTCGGTGGTCATTGTCCACGCGTCCTCCTTCCCCACCTCTTTGTTTGGTGGTCAGTGTCCATGCAGCCCCTGCTTCCTTGGTGTTCAATGTCCGCACCCCCCTCGTCAGTGTCCACATGCTCCCCCTGCCTCCTTGGTGGTCAGGGTCCGCATGCTCCCCCTACCTCCTTTATGGTCAGTGTCTGCATGCTCCCCCCACCTCCTTGGTGGTCAGTGTCCACGCGCCTCCCTGACCTCTTTGGTGGTTAGTGTCCACGCTCCCCCCCTCCAAACCCCCTTTGTGTGGCAGTGTCCATCCCCCCCCCCCAACCTCTTTAGTGGTCAGTGTCTGTGCACCTCCCTGCCCCCCTTTGGTGACAGTGTCTACGCATATTGACAACTACTCAGTTGACCTCTGCTTGACATTTTTTTTTGCAAAGTTTTCACAGTATAGGTCCTCTAATCAGGTGTTCAGATAAACATCCCTATGCAATTTGACTTTTAGGGTCTGTTAGTGTGTTCCTTGGGCATTATCTGAATATTTCCGTTTAAATAGATGTACATAGTGCATAAAAACTGTGGTATTCCACATCAGGCATTAAGCTGCAGCTGTGCCCTATCCATAGGAACCCCCAGAACAATATTCTAAAGGGTCTGTCCACCCAAAAGTTTAATTTTGTTATAGTTGGAGCATGATGGTCTCGCTCACATTGAGATCTCTTTGCTATAATTTGCTACTCTGGATCTGGACATACTTTAACATCGGCATAAGGTACCTTCTGCAAGAAGCTAGGGTATACAGTCAATGGTCTATGACTGCCACATAGAATCAATTTCCTCCTACCAATTAAGAAAAGACAGTTCCCATGGCAGTGTCCCTAAGAGAGACAAAGTAAGCTAAGGTAACACTCTCAAGATCGTCCAGTGCAGGGATCGTTGTTCAGTGCTACCTCCTCTGTCTCAGGGAGAACTCCCACTCCTTCCCAGAGGTGAGGGTACAGTAACACCGAAGATGGAATCTAACAGAGTCTAAACAAGGAGACATGCTTAAAGTGGGTTACCCCAATGTAGAGGAAGTGATCTGATCTGAGCAATCATGTGGAGGCCCCAGAGATGGGAGGTTCTCCAATGATCAAATCTCCCAGATATAGGAGTAAAAATTATCCCAGTCACCAGAAGATACTGAAGGATCACTCTGGGATTATCTGCTCCATAGGGACAGGCTTGTTGGCATATTCAGAACCCAAACCCATGGCAACAGAGAGGGGGCTAAAAAGGGCATGGAAAAAAAATGAAGGGTGTGGTGTCCTCCAACACCCTACACTCCTGCAAGAGAATAAGGGATAACTACATGTCCGATGACAAGGGGACTGAGAATACACAGTGTGTAGACTTCTTTGGTAAGGGCTTAAGCTGAATAGGCTCACCCACTAGTGACAGATAGCTACCAGCACTGGAACCTGGTGAAGTCTGATCCAGTCAGATCTAGCAGGTGTTAGGCCCTTTGGGAAGGTGGTAAATACAAGGATCAGTAAAGTAGACATTTCTCAGGAAATTTTCTGAGTATCACACAACTGGAATGCCAGGATAGACCACTAGATAGAAAACAAGGGTCAGTACTCAAGAAACAGCACCTGTACCAGACTGACACAGGATCCAGGCCCTTATCCAGAGGTCAGAAAAAAAACCCTCCAATATTGTTTTAATCCCGATTGCTCACGCAGATACTGTTGGCCAGTAACTCTCCTAATCTAGCAATTAGCTTCCCTACATAGATTCACACAGGAAAGCCCTACTTTCAGTCAATTCAAGGTATTTATTTTACCTGAAGCCCTGATGAAGTGTAAACCAATAATTAACTTGGACAGAGGTCAGAGCTGGTCCCAGTTAACCTATTAGGTCAGGGGGTCCTTCTGGAAAGGAAGTGCACTGAGGGGTACCATGTACCATGATACCATCACAGGCTTAATGTATAACTAAAGGCAAAACATTTTTTTTTCGTTTTGGGTAGAGTGGAGAGGGATTAGAACACCTGTCAGTTTTTATTTCTGTCTGTGTCCCTGCTAAGGAGAGTCACCCTCTTTTTTTGTCCCGTTTACCATCATCATTAAAAGTGAAAGTAATAGAAAAAAAATAAAAAACACACATTTTGGATTGTCCCCAGAAAAGTAAGAGGGGGGGAATCTTCCAATGGGGACACTAGTTCTTTTGACCTGGGGGGCCCCAATGGATTCATTTGCAGGGATTTCCTCACTTCTGTTTGTCTATGAGACAGGAAGTGAAGGGAAAACTCCGCAATGGGACACAGATGGTTAACAAAAAATATGGATCAAACCTGATCACATTAAATACCCACAGTGAGTGTGTGTCAGCAATGTGGTAGAGTTCAATGTGGGCTGACAGAAAAGTAAGTACACAGGTTAGATTTCTTTTACTTACAACCCTCTAACGACAGGGTCAGTTACGCTGATCATTCACCTTACAATACAATAATACAGTTTCCTTTAGGCAACAACTATGTAGTGCATAGCTACAGCTATTCAAACCATTAAAATAATCAAATAGGACCTTGCAATACTAAGTAACTCTAAAAGTTAATGTATCATGTGTAATCATCTTGTACAATCAGACTATGATGTACAACCTGATTAGGATTTTTACGATCAGACCAAATTGTAGGTCTACTTAAGAAGCCTTTGTACAATCAGACTGCTTTATGTGGACAGCTCAACATTTTTATCTAAACTTATACCTTCATGCGATGCATTTGCTGCCTGGAAAAAGCATGTTGTTTCTGAAGGGATTGATACTGAACTTTCATACTAATTAACTGACGTTCCATTTCTGCTCTACGGTCTTCAACCTGAAAGAGAGAGCAAGACAGAGGGGAAAAAAAGAAAGAACAAGAATATTAGCTTATTACATATGCAAGCTGTACTCCAGTGTAGTAGCCCTGCATTTAAAAGAACGGGTAGTGTCAATAGTTTTCCCATTCTCTCCCATATTCCTACTGGCCCATTACTATGATGGGCTGCCTCACTGGCCAACAAGAATGCTTGGGAGGGGGCAAGCAAGCTCTATCACTTCAAGAAGTGCAAAAGCCTTGCTGGTTTAAAACAGTCTGGGTATTCAGGTGTGTATGAGGTGTTTAGACCTGCTGGCACCTTTGTATATTTAAAGTGACAGGGACATTTTAAAGATAGTTTGACGAGACTGGGCCTCTCCAGGTTAACATACACTATATTACCAAAAGTACTGGGACACCTGCCTTTACATGCACATGAACTTTAATGGCATCCCAGTCTTAGTCCGTAGGGTTCAATATTGAGTTGGCTCACCCTTTGCGTTAGTTAACAGCTTCAACTCTTCTGGGAAGTCTGTCCACAAGGTTTAGGAGTGTGTCTATGGGAATGTTTGACCATTCTCCCAGAAGCTCATTTGTGAGGTCAGGCACTGTTGTGGACAAGAAGGCCTGGCTTGCAGTCTCCGCTCTAATTCATCCCAAAGGAGTGCTATTGGGTGGAGGTCAGGACTCTGTGGAGGCCATTCAAGTTCCTCCACCCCAAACTCGCTCATCCATGTCTTTATGGACCTTACTTTGTGCACGTTCTAAGACTCCAAGTCACCTCTGGCCCTTATACTTAAGCTGAAGTGTCAGATTTGGACAAAGACATTAAAGGAGTTTATAAAGTAATTTTTTTTTTAATTCAAATAATAAATAGATTATACTTACTTGCTCAGTGCAATGGCATTGCAAAGAGCGGCCCGATCCTCCTCTGGAGTCCCCCTCTGACGCTCTTGGCTCCTCCTCTTCTCTGCCGCTTGCTATGGGGGCAGACGCATGAGCTTGATCTTGAGCCTGGCTGTGTGATCTATTGACACACACAGCGTAGTTTAGACTCTACCGTAACCCCTCCCCTGCTCCCTCCTCACAACATTGTATTGACAACAGCAGGAGAAAGTGGCTCCTACCGATCAGTACCTGTGAGTAGAGGGAGAGGGGAGAGAAGAGATGCAGCCATTCACAGCGCTAGATCAATTGGGAACTCGGGTAAGTATTTAGGGTGATGGGGGAGCAAACCAAGCTGTAAGCAGGTTTACCTTAATGCAGGGAATGCTGGTCAAGACCAGGTACCCGCTCCCCCTTCCCCCACAAAAAAGTGCCATATGTGGCAGTGGAGGGTGCAAACAAGCAGAGCTACACAGAGCTTTATCTGCTAGGTTGCAAGGGAACATCAAGGTAAGTTTGAGAGCATGCCAAGGGGTCACCAAGGATGACAAACTATGAGACATCTGCCCATTCATGAATAGCCTTTAAGTTGGTTATGAGAGAAACAAATAGCGGGAAAAAAAAGTATGCAGAGAAGGACCTGCTACTTTACCAACCTAAATATTTGTTCAGGTTGGGTATTCAAAAAGCAGTGAAGAGAATGTGTCAGCATAACAGTTTTAGTTAACAGGAGGAGATTTAGAAGTGATGATCACTGTATTTCACCCAAAGCAGGTATATTTAAAATAAAACAGACATTTCACAGAAATATAAGAATTAGGGGTTCTATTGCAGACGACTTCTGAAAATGAAAGCTTTTGTCTGTTATGCAAATCCAGTGGCTTCAATACTGAGTCACTGGCCTTTAGCAACAATGAATTCTTAATAATGTAGATCAGGGTTCAAGCTTCGCTAACTGCATGCTTGTCTTGCGTTTTTGACGGAAACACGCACTTTTAATAGAAAGTCAATAATACCAGCAATTGTTTTCTGTTAAAGCACTCTAGATAAATACAGCAGGTTTAAAAAAAAAAAACACAGTATACATATTAATGGTTACACAGTGATGAAGTGCAACTAAATTTAAAAATTTTAAGATTTGCTATGTTATAGGAACATTTAGAAATGTAAAAATGTTTAAAACTATATCCTTATTCTCCTAAAATAATCCCTACATACCCACTAATTAAAGCGGGTACCCCCCCCCACCCCCACCCTTTTGTCCGCAGCTTTCTGAGACAGGAGGCTGCGGGACTATCCACAAAGTGCAGCACAGCATGTGCAGTGGGAAGCCAGCTGCCAGGAAGGAGTAACAGTCGGCTTGCCAAAGTAAACATGTCGGCACAGGGAACACGAAGACTGGCAAAAAACTACCCATTTCCCATGTTTTCATGCATAGGACATGGCAACAAGGCTAAGCGACTTAACTATGCACAAAACATAGGAACTGGAGTGTGGAAAAATGGCAGCAGGTCCTCCGGACTGACGAGTCAGAATTTTAAATATCTGGCTGTAGCAGGAGGCAGTTTTTTCACCAAAGGGCTGAAAAGTGGTACAATAATGAGTGTCTGCAGGCAACAGTAAAGCATGGTGGAGGTTCCTTGCAAGTTTGGGGCTGCATTTCTACAAATGGAGTTGGAGATTTAGCCAGGATCAATAGTGTCTTCAATGTTGAGAAATACAGGCAAATACTTATGCATCATGCCTTACTATCAGGGAGGCATGTGATTGGCCCCAAATGTATGCAGCAGGACAAGACCCCAAACATACAACCAATGTCATTAAGAACTATCTTCAGTGTAAAGGAGAACAAGGAGTCCTGGAAATGATGGTTTGGCACCCACAGAGCTCTGATCTCAACATCGAGTCTGTCAGGGATTACATGAAGAGAAACTGTGTGCAAGTGTACCTAGAAGAATTGATGCAGTTTTGAAGGCTATCTGCTTCCTCCCCCCTCCTGTGGTACCTTCCAGGGGGGAGGGGGAACGGGTACCGGTTTTTGATAGGTACCCTTTCCCACAGCGCTGTCCCTCGGAAGTTCAACCCATCTCCACCATCCTCTGCCGCTGGAAAAGCACAGCACTCTTTGCGCATGTGCAGTAGGGTACTGGCAGTGAAGCCGAAAAGGCTTAACTGCCGGTTCCCCTTACCATGAATGGCGGCGGCAGCACCCGAGAGCCGATCCGAAAATCGGCTGTGGTGCCGACATTGTGGGAACCCTTGACAGGAAAGTGTCCTAATGTTAAAAGTCAGCAGGTACAGCATTTGTAGCTGCTGACTTTTCATTTTTCCATGGGGGGTGGAACTCCTCTTTAATGTCCATAGTCAGGTCACAGGTGCACATTGAGCTCTGAAGTCTAACATTCTCATTAGCCAGGCGATTCACCGCACTATCCACCTTTTACCGAAAGCAGCTTTGGTTATCTCTGCATCTTTTATTTTTTCTTTTAGGTGTCAAAGAGCAGAAGTAGGGTTCTGCTTTCTGATAGTGGGGGCAGTGCACTTGGTAACTAGACTAATGACTAGTAGCGCTAGGTCTGGGAATTCATAAAAATAACTGTTTTCAGACAGCACAAAGTGGTAATTAAAACCCTATAGGACCAAATGATGACATTAAGGATTAGGACAATATAGATAGGGCGGCGTTATATTTGGCTGCTGCAGAGCATGAGAATTGTAAACATCAGATCAAAACCACATTTTCTCTGACTTTTAACTTTTTGGAGCCGACTTTTGAATATAACTTTTTATCCAGGTCTGTGAACATATTTTTTTCTAATGCATGGCATATTAAATTGGCATAAATACAAGGGAGAAAAGTTATTTCAATACATTATTCTACCATTTCTGAACAAGCATGACAATTTATTTGCATACCTCAGCAAACAGCGAATTGCCTTTACTATTAGGATCTTGGGCTTGCTGCAATGCTTGGTCAAGCTGAACCTGCAGTTCTCGTTTTTCTTCATGTGATTTCTGTTAAAATTTCAAAAGAAGCAAGACTAAATTGCAGTAAGTGACATTGAAAAATAATATACACTTGTGGTCTTTCTATATAAAAGAAAGAAAAAAAATCACTTTGCAAACATCTCAGCATTCACATAGCGTTTGTTACCCCAAAACTTCATATTCTTGATATGTGCCTGCTGTACCATGTACTTGTATGGAAAAGTATCCGGTTTTCTTTTTATTGCTTCCTTTATGTGAAATCCCTGGTGTTCCTGCCAGTCCCTCCGCTTTCCTATTAAAGACTGACCACACTAATCAGGAGAACACACTGTGATCAGTACTTTAGCTATGCTGGGAATTTAGCCCGCTCTCCTCCAATGATCATGTCCTGACATGCTGCACAGCCATTCACTGTCCATCAAGTCCAACCTATGTGTGTGATTATATGTCAGTATTACATCATTGTATATCCCTGTATGTTGCGGTCATTCAGGTGCTTATCTAATCGTTTTTGAAACTATCGATGCCCCCCGCTGAGACCACCACCTGTGGAAGGGAATTCCACATCCTTGCCGCTCTTACAGTAAAGAACCCTCTACGTAGTTTAAGGTTAAACCTCTTTTCTTCTAATTTTAATGAGTGGCCACGTGTCTTATTAAATTCCCTTTCGCGGAAAAGTTTTATCCATATTGTGGGGTCACCAGTATGGTATTTGTAAGTTGAAATCATATCTCCTCTTAAGCGTCTCTTCTCCAGAGAGAATAAGTTCAGTGCTCGCAACCTTTCCTCATATCTAATATCCTCCAGATCCTTTATTAGCTTTGTTGCCCTTCTTTGTACTCGCTCAATTTCCAGTACATCTTTTCTGAGGACTGGTAACCAGAACTAGACAGCATACTTCAGGTGCGGCCGGACCAGAGTCTTGTAGAGTGGGAGAATTCTCGTTTTATCTCTGGAGTTGATCCCCTTTTTAATGCATGCCAATATTCTGTTTGCTTTGTTAGCAGCAGCTTGGCATTGCATGCCATTGCTGAGCCTATCATCTACTAGGACCCCCAGGTCCTTTTCCATCCTAGATTCCCCCAGAGGTTCTCCCCCCAGTGTATAGATTGCATTCATATTTTTGCCACCCAAATGCATTATTTTACATTTTCTACATTGAACCTCATTTGCCATGTAGTTACCCACCCAATTAATTTGTTCAGACTTTCTTGCAAGGTTTCCACATCCTGCAGAGAAATTATTTCCCTGCTTAGCTTAGTATCGTCTGCAAATACAGAGATTAAACCGTTTACCCCATCTTTCAGGTCGTGTATTAACAAATTAAAATAGGATTGGTCCCAGCACAGAACCCTGTGGGACCCCCACTACCCACCCCTGACCATTCCAAGTATTCCCCATATATCTATTGCTTTTCAGGCCTCATGCACACTGGCCGTTTTTACACCTGCAGTTTTTGGCTTCAGGCATTTTTTTTTTGCAGCCAGTAAACTCTTCAACATGTTATCCTATATGTCAATGCACACATAGGCTTTTATTAGCGTTTTTAGGCCAGGGGTGTTTTCTGGCTGGAAAAAAAACCCCAGACGAAGTGGGTTTAAAGAGGAGTTTTTCAGCTGTAAAAATGCTGAAAAAAGCGGCTATTCTGCGTTTATGAGCGTTTTTAGGGACATAAGCTTTTGTGGGAGTATAGTCTTGCTAAAAAACGCTAAATGCAAAAACGCGACAAAACGTGCGTTTTTAATGCAACATTCTATAGCTAAAGCTACTGCCATTTTTATAACATCCAGTGTGCATAAGGCCTCACTGAGAAAATGTAACATTTCTGAACATTTAAGCCTAGGAGACAAAAGCCTTGAGAACATTCAACCAGAAGAGTTAAAGAGCATTTAACCAATAGAGAAGATGGCCTAATACTACAGGCTAAAAACATTCAACAGGAAGAGAAAATAATATGAGATCTCTGCCCTATGTACAAAGTATATGGAGATTTCAGTGCTCAGCAGAGACAGTGTAATGAACCATTTAGGCCCCTTTCACACGGACGGAGCGATCGGGTCCACTTGACAGTTTTTCAGGTGGATCCGATTGGAGCATCCATTGCTTTCTATGGAGCGGTGAATGTCAACGGACATGTGTCCGTTAACACCCGCCGACATTCAATTCGATCCTGTCCGCTAAAAACAGATGGATGGGGATCGGCTCCCCATTAGTCTGGCGGACAGGATGACAGTTGGATAGAAACAGACAGGTGGTCCGTTTCCATCAGACAGCCCATAGAGGACAGCGGGATATGTCCGCTCTGCATCAGCGGAGCGGACACAGACCTGTCATCTGCCTGCTCAGCAGGGATCAGCGGAGAGATCCCCTGCTGAGCGGGCGGATCTGCTAGTGGACTTCACTAGTTTGAAAGGGGCTTTACTGTAGAGATTGAACTACTATACATGATTGATACAATGTTGCAGAGACAGAACTTCGTTGATTGAAAAGTTTACCTGCGGCCGGTTCACAAAATAAATCTGTGTGTTCCTGTGCAATTCACATGCAATCCGGGTGCAGTGCAATTTTAGACTTTTGATCTATACACAGTGCAAGTTTACACACCTGTGTGTACAGGCACATTGAAAACACTGGTCTGCATTTACAATCATCCATGAAAACAAATGTCTGTACGCTTAACCACTTACCGACCGGCCACTGTATATATGTGTCATCACTTTGAAGATGGATATCTCTGTAACGGCAGCAGCTGCTGCCACAACCGAGGTATCCATCTTTAGGGCCGGCGGTTCTGTACACGATAATGGTGGTCTCTGCAGCGGGTTCGCCGCGAGATCACCGTTATCGGCGGCAGGAGAGGTGCCCACCCCCCTCCCGCGCCCTTCGCCGCTTACCGGAGCCGTCGGTAGCGGCGGAGGCGATCGGGTCCTCTCACTTCCTAGGTATGGAGACGAGTGAGGCTAAGATGGCTCCCACCCGTCTCCATACCATAGGAAGGCGGAAGCGACGTCATGACATCAGCTCCGCACATTTGTCTTAAAGGCACTGTGACGGGAGGGCCCATGGAACTCAGAATCCCTTGGAAAGTAGGGGATGCCCTTGTTTCAGCTCCCCATACACCTCTTATGTCTAAGTCACCCTGTGCTATCTTGGCACAGGGTGAGTGAGAAAATATATCTTGGACTACTTAAAATGAGACAGTAATATTTGTCCACAATATCTCCCAGGATGTATGTAGAGACTATTATTGGTTTGTTTGATTCTGAACTCAACCTGTTAATTGAGTGAGCTGATCACATTCCCCAGGGTTCTGTGCTGGAACCAATCCTATTTAATTTGTTCATAAACGACCTGGAGGATGGGATAAACAGTTCAGTCTCTGTATTTGCAGATGATACTAAGCTAAGCAGGGCAATAACTTTTCCGCAGGATGTGGAAACCTTGCAAAAAGATCTGAACAAATTAATGGGGTGGGCGACTACATGGCAAATGAGGTTCAATGTAGAAAAATGTAAAATAATGCATTTGGGTGGCAAAAATATGAATGCAATCTATACACTGGGGGAGAACCTCTGGGGGAATCTAGGATGGAAAAGGACCTGGGGTCCTAGTAGATGATAGGCTCAGCAATGGCATGCAATGCCAAGCTGCTGCTAACAAAGCAAACAGAATATTGGCATGCATTAAAAAGGGGATCAACTCCAGAGATAAAACGATAATTCTCCCACTCTACAAGACTCTGGTCCGGCCGCACCTGGAGTATGCTGTCCAGTTCTGGGCACCAGTCCTCAGGAAGGATGTACTGGAAATGGAGCGAGTACAAAGAAGGGCAACAAAGCTAATAAAGGGTCTGGAGGATCATAGTTATGAAGAAAGGTTGCGAGCACTGAACTTATTCTCTCTGGAGAAGAGACGCTTGAGAGGGGATATGATTTCAATATACAAATACCGTACTGGTGACTCCACAATAGGGATAAAACTTTTTCGCAGAAGAGAGTTTAACAAGACTCGTGGCCACTCATTAAAATTAGAAAAAAAAGAGGTTAACCTTAAACTACGTAGAGGGTTCTTTACTGTAAGAGCGGCAAGGATGTGGAATTCCCTTCCACAGGCGGTGATCTCAGCGGGGAGCATTGATAGCTTCAAGAAACTATTAGATAAGCACCTGAATGACCGCAACATACAGGGATATATAATGTAATACTGACACATAATCACACACATAGGTTGGACTTGATGGACTTGTGTCTTTTTTCAACCTCACCTACTATGTAACTATATGTAACATTAGCCTCCAGGACTGGTTAGGCGACGAACAGTCTAGTCTGGCTTACCACAGGTTCTAAGGGTATTCCACACATTGTTGTTTGTTCTAATTAACCCTGTGTTGATGTTTATGGTAATGTATATTGAATAGTCACCTAGTCTGGGTAAATGATTTAGTAAACTAGCTCATGCTAATTAGGTTACAGTTGTATTGTTAGAGGAAGTTCCAACGGCATATAAAGTCTTGTAATTTTGATTCTAAATAAATATAGTCCATGTTGGCAACTAAGAAAGTCTCATCTTGTTTTATGCTTGGGAGCGGTTGGAATATCCGATATCTGTATCCAGACTACAAGGAAGTGGTATACCGATGGAAGCACTCAAGCAGAGTGAGGGACGTTCCGTGACATTGGTGGCAAGCAGCGGGACGCTTCCTGCAGTCTGGGACATCCAAACCTCCAACTGGATCCAAGATCAGCATAGCAGACTTCAGTCACCCCAGCAGAGATATGGACCTGGCATCAGAGTTCCCGGGGCTGCTGCGGATCATCCTTTCAACATAGACCAGGACTGTGTCTGAGGACGAATACCTGGAGCTCAGGCAGCAGATTCGGGTGGAGCTCTGGATTGGAGCCCTCCAGCTCGCTGGTATAAAACAGGGCAAGTGCTTTCCAACCCAAGAGCAACGGGCCAGTGACCAACGGGCATTGCGGATGGCATTCCTGGGAGAGTGGCCCCAGGAGCAATGGGTAACTGAGTTGGACAGGCTGGTCCAGCAGGAGATAGAGCTGGACAATAGTTATCGGGCTCTGCAATGGCACACAGAGGAGGGATATTTAGGGGAGACAACAGAATGCTCTCCGGAGGGATATGACTTTGGAGGCCCTGGATTGCTGTGGGAGAGCCTTACAGATCATTTTGTGTTTGGAGATGAAGGGGAACCTGCCCTTGAGGACCTGCGAGAATATAGAGAGGCTATGCTCGGTCTTGCAGGGGTCTCAGAGCTCAAACCTGATCTGGACCATTTGCTAAGGAAGGAACAGCATCTGGAAAGGGCATACAGGAAACTGCTAGAACACGTTCAGCAGCATGCCAGAAAATCGGCGGTGGAAAATCCGGAGATTGCCGTCCCCAAACCTGAAGTGCTGACAACAGGGCAGAACTCTGCTAACCTCTGCCCAGCACTGATAACATCTTCTGGGTTCCAAGAACAGGAGATGGTGAACCTCTATCCCCAGACACCAGTTGCAGAGACAGGGGATTTGATAGACTTTTCTGCTGAGGAAGAACAACCTGATGAGCCTCGAGCAGAAGAGCTGGTATTGGGGCCAAACTTCACTGTGCTCTGTCCAGCACCAACAGTAGGATCTGTGGAGTTACAAGGAACTTCCCCAGTTGAAGCACTGGCAAAAGGGCAGAGTGCTACCAACCTCTGCCCAGCACCGGCAACAACTACAGAGTTTCAGGGAGGCGGGGCAGTCAGCCTCCCTCCCCAACAGTTAGCCGGAGCAGATGGTGTGGGGTTTCCAGCAGAAGGGTTGGCAACAAGGCCGAGTACTGCTGGACTCTGCCCTCAACTAACAGAGGATGGATTTCCTGTGAAGGTGGATGGGACTTCAGTCTCCACCTGTATACCCCAGGGATGCTGGGCAGTCGGCCCAGATCCCCAACAGCATGATGGAGTGAGCCCAGTCACCCTGTCTTCTCTCCAGCGGCAGAAAGGACTGCGGGGAGAAGAGCCAGTCCAGGCCTCTCCCCAGCAGCAGGTATGTTCTCTGAGAGAGGCAGAGGTTGGCTGGGTGAGTAATGCTCTATTTGGAACAATTTGTTTGGGGTACTGTGTGGGTACAGGCATTAGAGGACTGAAACTACTGACTAACTTCAGAGTCAACCTGTCTGGGGTCTCCTCCTGTGTTAGTCTTCAGCCGAAAGGGGAGAAATGTGACGGGAGGGCCTGTGGAACTCAGAATCCCTTGGAAAGTAGGGGATGCCCTTGTTTCAGCTTCCCATACACCTCTTATGTCTAAATCACCCTGTGCTATCCTGGCACAGGGTGAGTGAAAAAATATATCTTGGACTACTTAAAATGGGACAGTAATATTTGTCCACAATATCTCCCAGGATGTATGTAGAGACTATTATTGGTTTGTTTGATTCTGAACTCAACCTGTTAATTGAGTGAGCTGATCACATTAGCCTCCAGGACTGGCTAGGAGACGAACAGTCTAGTCTGGCTTACCACAGGTTCTAAGGGTATTCCACACATTGTTGTTTGTTCCAATTAACCCTGTGTTGATGTTTATGGTAATGTGTATTGAATAGTCACCAAGTCTGGGTAAATGATTTAGTAAACTAGCTCATGCTAATTAGGTTACAGTTGTATTGCTAGAGGAGGTTCCAACGGCATATAAAATCTTGTAATTTTGATTCTAAATAAATATAGTCCATGTTAGCAACTAAGCAAGTCTCGTCTTGTTTTATGCTTGGGAGCGGTTGGACTATCTGATATCTGTATCCAAACTACAAGGATGTGGTATACTGCCGGAAGCACTCAAGCGGAGTGAGGGACGTTCCGTGACAGGCACATTTTTTTGTTTTTCTTTTTTTTAAACGACTTTTTTTTTTTTTGCATTAAAGTCCAAATATGAGTACCTTGTAATAGGAATAAAAGTGATCCACATTTTTTTTTAAAAAAACAGTAAACAAAGAAATAAAGTAAAATAAATAATAAAAAAAAAATTTTTAAAGCGCCCTGTCCCGACGAGCTCGCGCGCAGAAGCGAACGCATACATGAGTAGCGCCCGCATATGAAAACGGTGGTCAAACCACACATGTGAGGTGTCGCCGCAATCGGTAGAGCGAGAGCAATAACTCTAGCCATAGACCTCCTCTGTAACACAAAACATGCAACCTGTAGAATTTTTTTAAACGTCGCCTATGGAGATTTTTAAGGGTAAAAGTTTGACGCCATTCCACGAGCGGGCGCAATTTTGAAGCGTGACATGTTGGATATCAATTTACTTGGCGTAAGATTATATTTCACAATATAAAAAAAAAAACATTGGGCTAACTTTACTGTTGTCTAATTTTTTTATTCAAAAAAGTGAATTTTTTCCAAAAAAAGTGCGCTTATAAGACCACTGCGCAAATACGGTGCAAAAAAAAGTATTGCAATGACCACCATTTTATTCTCTAGGGTGTTAGAAAAAAAACAACATATAATGTTTGGGGGTTCTAAGTAATTTTCTAGCAAAAAAATCTGTTTTAAACATGTAAACACCAAAAATCCAAAATGAGGCGGGTCCTTAAGTGGTTAAAACACTGAGTTTTTAGGCAGAAGTGTGCAAGAGGCAAATCCCCCTTTTTTTGTTTTTTTAAATCACTGTAGCCACATTCTGCACTCACTGATCACCCAGCTCTTCCCCCCAAGGTCACACACAGCCAGTGAATTCTGCAATCACTTGAAGTGACATGATAACTAATGGGTTTAAACATTATCTGTGCATCTATGAGTGCAAAATGTGAAAAACACTAGGAGTATGATGTGCCAGTTGTCAAGTGCTTTTAAAAATGGCAATTGATATGGAAAAGGTTGCTGACCCCTGACCTAAGATAAACAGAGTTCTGTCCCTGCAACATTGTGTCCATCCTGCAGCTTACTCTCTGCAGTAGATGATTCACTACACTAATCAGGCCGCATTCACACTAACATTTTGTGAATGCTTGCAAATCATTGAGATTTTGCTCGCATTTATGAAATACACAAAAAACATGTTACACTTGCAGTGCCGTTGTTACCGGCACCCCAAATGCAGCATAAGGCCTCTTTCAGACGAACGATCCGTTCAGGTCCGCCTGTCAGTTTTTTAGGCGGACCTGAGCGGACCCTCCATAGACCTCTATGGAGCGTCGGATGTCAGCGGTGACATGTCCGCTAACATCCGACCCGCTCCGATCCAAAAATGTGTAACGGAGGAAAAACCTACTTTTCCATCCGTTTTCGGATCGGATGTCGACGGACTCTACGGTCCGTCTTCATCTGATCCCCCATAGGGGAGAGCGGCACTGTGATAGGTCCGTCGCTGCACAGTGTGCAGCGACGGACCTGTCATCTGCCTGCTCAGTGGGGATCCACGGAGCGATCCCCGCTGAGCAAGCGGATGTTCACGGGGCGGATCATCTCGGATCCGTCCCGTGTGAAAGGACCCTTACAGGCACAAGTTTTTCACTGGAAACCACAGCAGACAAGGCAAAGCAACGCTGTTATTTTCTGTAAAATTCAAAGAAGCATGTCAACCTGGAGATGTTTTGTACACCACGGGTGTACGGAACACCCAGAGAAATATAATGTCCTGCTTGTGTGATTGGCTCACTGATTTTTACAGAAGTCTGCACAAAGATACAAGTCAGATTTTAGGCATCCTCTGCAACAACATTTTTTGTTCTTGGTGAGATATTTCCAAAGGGTTAATTACTTCTAAAGAGATGCAGACCCTGCATTTTCCGCATTAGAACATTGCAAACGCAGTTATTATAATGAAATAGTCACTCCAATACAGATTCACTCTGCGCTCAAACTGTTTTCTTCAGAGCAAAAACAGTTAGAACTGTGCAAAAAAGTGTATTACAGGCGGGATCAGCAGGTGAAAATAAAGGATAAAAAAAGTCTAAAATAAATAAATAAATAAATAAAAAAAAAACAACACACAAAAAAACAAAAAACTAATGCAGCCACCACATCTAGTAGACTGGTAAGTCTCAAATGCATTACACTTTTTTGGTTTAGATAAACATAAAAAAAAAAAAAAAAAGGAAAAAAATGTTTTTACCTCTAAAGCACTGAAGTAGGTAACTGCTTCTTTTTCTCGCTCTTCTTTTTCTACTTGAAGACGTTCAACCTGACGACTTAGATTTTCATTAGCCAGAATAAGTTGTTCATTTTTGTACTGCAGTTCAGTCAATTCTTCTTGCAAATGTGCCTGCCAGTGCAAATAAACAAAGACCGAATACTTTTAACTGTTTATGTATGCCACTGAAATTATCCCTAGTACGAATAGTGAAAAAAAAAGGATTTTTGACTTGCCTATAAAATCTATGTACAGGACACAGGCTCCTTTAAGTCTTGGCCAAAGTTTATATGTTGCCACCTTCAGACAGGGACACTGGCAAACCAACTTGTTAGGACAGTCTAGTTTTTTTAGCATGTAATCAGAAAAAAAGCCCTCCTGAGGGGAGGGTGTCCTGTGACCTGTACTGTACTCCAAGTAAAGGGAGTTACAGGTAAGTAAAAATCTCTCTCAAAGTGCGTGTAAAGGTTCCTTTTTTTTTTTAAATAACCAACATGTTAAACTTACCTCCTCTGTGCAAGGGTTTTGCACAGAGTGGCCCAGATCCTCCTTTTCTGGGGTCCCCCTGCAGCGCTTCTGGCTCCTCCTCTGCATCGAGTGCCCCCAAGGAGTGCCAAATTCCACGGGGACACTCGTGCGGGCTCGCTCCCGAGCCCCGCTGCTGTGTCCATTGACACAGACAGCAGGACTCGGCCCCGCCCCCGGCTCTCGTGTCACTGGATTTAAATGACAGCAGCGGGAGCCAATGGCTCCCGCTGCTATCAATCTATCCAATGAGGACCCGGACAGCAGCTGGAGCTGGGCTCGTTCTCATTGCTGGAAAGATCAGGTAAGTAAAAGGGGGGCTCGGGGGGGGGGGGGGGGGGGCTGCACCACAAAAGGTTTTTCACCTTAATGCATAGAATGCATTAAGGTGAAAAATCTTGAGACTTTACAACTCCTTTAATCATATGGTACAGGACAAAGTCTTGACCTTAGGAGGTCCCCAAGCAATACAGGGGAGGGCAACACAGCAATCAATGCCAACAGTTCAGAACATGGGAATCTGGTTCCCAACTCAAAGAGCAGCTTGAAGCACCTTACTGACAAAATCTGGTGTCAGTAGAGGCCTGAACCTAGTAAAACATCACAAATGTGTGAACAGAAGACTGAAAAATCTGAGAAACAGACACTGAAATACCCAACAGGCACTGACTGAACATGTCAAATGAGCCTTAAGACGGAAAGGAGGATTCCTACCATTCAAGGCATAAGCCTTAGTAATAATCTGCCTAATCAGCCTATAGATGGTGAAATGAAATGCAGGAAACCCTTGTGAGAGCCTGCAGGCGGGGCAAACTTGGGAAGTGGAGGTTTGGATGGAAGCAGTAGCCAAGAGATAAACTCACACTGCACATACTACAACTAAACAATGTAGAAAGATCTCTTTGGGGTGCTTTGGAAGAGGACAAATAGAAGGCAGGATGATGTGCTGATTTAGAGAGGAAACTACCAAATGGAGAAAGGAGGCCCGAGGCCTGAAAACTACCTTGCCTATATGTAGAATAAGGAATGGTTCCTTACGATAGAAGGTTGCCAGTTTTGAGATCCATCTCGCTGACATGATAGCCACAAGAAAAACCACCTTACGAGTAAGGTCAGCCAAGGGAATATCTTAAATGGGCTCAAAGGGAGGCTTCTGTGGAACAGACTGAGATCCCAAGGAGAGACAGGTATGTATATGAACAACATGAGCTACCTTGTGAACAAAGGCAAGGATGCTGGAAGTAAAAAAAAAAAAAAAAAGGAAATATGATTTATTGTTACATTACAAAAGCAGGAAGTGCTTTTATGGGTGAAGGTTCACTCCCCCCCCCCCTAAATACTGCAACTGTCTGTCATGCGGAGCTTTCATTTGTAAGTTGCTGTGAGCAAGAGCAGATCCATAAAGACTCATAGTCAGCAAGGAAAGTTTTTTTTCTTTTTAGAAGCTTTCTCTGCGGTCCCTCTAATCACCATTATTGATAGGCAGTTACCAATCTCACTGCCTGCTTTCCTACAGGCACATGAATATTTGACATAGGGTGCTCCCAATACATTTAGTTTGCAAAGCACGCTGGATTTTTAAGTAAGAAAGCCAAGCACTGCCTTTTACTTGACTACCACTAACAATCTATACAGGTCAGTACAGGATAACTGAAAGGGATAGGTGGTAATTTTGCCTTCTGACTCATTCAAGTGCATGTTTTTTAGTCAAGTTGAATAGAGGTGGATCAAATTTTACAGGCTATTGACAGCAGTACAAAAACTGCAGTTGTGTGTCACTTGCTGACAGCGAAAGGTAAATATGAAATATAATATTTCATACTTATCTGTCTGAAAAAATAAATAAATGTAAATTTTAGTCCAGAAAATTATAAAATCGATTATACATGCCCCATACATTTTATTTAATTCAGTCTTGCATATCTATAAAAATTGTTTTATTATAGTAAAATATATGACTGATAAGCTGCTCACCTTGGCATTTTCTAGTTCATGCATCTCAAGCTGAATTGTAACCATTTCTGAAGACATTGTTTCATGACCGCGTTCAGACATCATTCGAAGTTCTTCAGATTTATTAGTCAACATCACAGTCTGATGGTCTAACTTTTGATGCAACTGTTTCTCACTCAGTCTTGCTTCATCCAATTCAGCTTTCAGCTTCTCCATCTTTTTATAGGAACAGAAAAGTTTTGTTTTTAATATATACATATGCTCCAATTCTGATAAATAGAAATATTAGATCAAAAGAATATTAAAGGGGTTGTAAAGGTAAAAATTTTTTCACCTTAATGCATTCTATGCATTAAGGTGAAAAAACTTTTGACAGTACCGCCGCCCCCAGCCCCCCCGTTTTACTTACCTGACGCCTCGAATCTTCGCTGCACGTTCTTGTCATCTTCGCTGCAGCTCAGCCTGGTCGCTGATTGGCTGCAGTGGATGGATTGAAAGCAGCGCAGCCATTGGCTCGCGCTGCTGTCAATCACATCCGATGACGCGGCGCGCCGGGGGGCGGGGCCGAGTGATACAGCGAGCGGCTATAGCCGCCGGCTGTATCACGGGAGCGCGCCCGCAAGCACTCACCACCATGCGAGGGAGCTCGCATTAAGGTGGTGAATGCTTGCGGGGAGGAGCTGAAACAGCCGCCGAGGGACCCCAGAAGACTAGGTTCGGGGCCACTCTGTGCAGAACGAGCTGCACAGTGAAGGTAAGTATGATATGTTTGTTATTTTTTTTTAAAAAAAAAAATTACCTTTACAACCGCTTTAAGTATTCAAAGTACTATTAATTATTGATTTCTAGGAAACTGGATAACGTCTGTTTGCATCCCTTTTGTAGTACAACTCCCTTTCTGCATGCTCCCATCTACATATGAAACCCCTGCCCAAAAGGGGAAGGGATAGATGTAAAATTACTCTCCCTTTTTTTTTTTTTAAAGTTGAACAAAACATTAATAGAACATTAATATCCTTTTAAAGGTCTATTAATCCACACTCCCAGAGAACTTCAGGTTACAAACATAGGACATGTTGCCCCTTAAAGCAGTAATAACGTTTGCCGTGTGATTTTTAAGGCTTCCCTGTAGGTAAAATGAATATCTCCTAAACGGTGCACTGGATGCAGCCGGTGACATCACTGGCGCATGCGCTCTTAAGGTCCTTCATGCCTTGCCAGAGCCGAGGGCAAGAGTGACATTATTGCGGCTCCAGGCCACTCATACAACCAAATCCCAAGAACCAGGAAGGAAGACTGGGAAAACATGTAATCCCTATCAGCGATGACAACAAGCCACTGAAGGGCTACATTCTAGGGTATTTCATAATACATACTAGCACATTGTGCAGTTGCCTTAATTTTTTTTTTTTTTTTTTTACTGCTGCGATTTACAACCGTTTTATAGTGGATGTAAATCCACACATATACCGAGTGAAGTGAACAGCCTCAGATGATACACAGGGATAAAACAAATCTCCCTACATAAGTTTTACATGTATAAGCTGCTGTCTTCAGCTTTATATACAGTTTAGAAAGTTCAGATGTGTTACATATTTTCTCTTCTTGTTCATCACTGCAGTGAACCCTGGGCATACAGCTGATTGGAGGAAAGGCTCACACCCCCTCTCCTCATTAGGTAGAGATTTTCAGATCTGTTGGTTGAATAGTTCATCACTCTGCTAATCTATTTATAGCATCCTCCCCATCACAAATTTCAGCTTGCTTTTATCTCAGTTGACGGAGAACTTGTCAGAAGAACACAGCAGGGGACAGCTTCATAGTGCTTTGAAGAGAGATAAAAAAAAAAAACACTACAGATATATGTGTACTGCTCAAATTTCATGAATCGGATTTACATCCACTTTTATGGAAAAAATTTTAATGAAAAAAATGTTTACAAAACAAAACTAAAAAGTTGTCATACCTTCTCTTTTAGTCCACAAACTTCCCGATTATGTGTCCTCTCTATTTGTTCCTGCAGTTGTTCAAGGCAAACTTTCTGTTGTTGTTTTATATTTTCACACTCCACGGTTAGGCTTTCCAGAATGTGATTTTTAAGCTCAACTTCCCGACTTAAAGAATATTTCTCTTGTTCCAAATTCTGTAATGTAAGTCAAAAATAAAATAAAAATGATAACCTTTTTTTCAGTATAAAATTCAGTTAGGCTGGGTTCACACTGAGTGCGGATGCGGCTCACATCAGGGGTCCGGTGCGTCCCTGTTCTCCATTTCGGGAACTAATCAGGCCTGAATTTTTGCTTGAATTTGGACCTGAAACGGAGCTAAAGACGCACAGGACCCTTGTGCAATCCGCTCCACAGCCGCACCAGAGATGTGTGAACTGGCTCCCTTGAGAGCCGTCACACTTTCAAATCATGCAAAGTGGATGCAGAGAAACCCGCATCCAATTCGCATCAGTATGAACCCAGTCTTAGATGTACATCAGAAATGAGAAGTCTCTATAAAAGGCTGAGTATATTCTGTTTTATATGGTATATAAATATATTCATATCAAAGGTTTGTTACTATGAAAGTAATCAAAGAACATAGAAAACAAACATTTCTGTTCAGGTGCTATGAAAACGCTGGCCAAAGAAAAGTCTGCAATAACAAATAGATTGGTTGACAATATGTCCCAAGCTGCATGGAATTGATTTTGCCTCCCCGTTTGGTAGGCTACTTATTTTTTATGTCAAAATCAAGTCTAAATTGTTGTATTACTTCAGAAACTTTGAGGGATAGGTTGCCTCCCCACTTTTTAAGAATACTCAGTCTGGCTAAGAATAGTATATGCATACTCACAGGTCTGAGCTCAGGAGGGAAACTATTTGTATCTATACTAAGCAGAGGCAGGGCTGGGTCAGTCAGGCATCATAATGCAATCTGTGATATTAGAAAGTAACCTGAATATCGCATTCCAGTAACTCTATATGTGTAGGCAGCTCCATAGTATGTGGTACAATGTTCCCTCTTATGAATAACCTCGCCAGCCTAAATTATCATTGGGTGATGAGAATTTAGCAACGTGTGATGGGGTCATGTACCATCTGTGGTTTTTTTTTTTTTTTTAAGTTCCCAAAAATTCACACACTTAGAGTATCTAAGATTGTTTTGAATGGCATTCATCCAGCGGGCGTCTGTAAAAGTTGTATGCAAATTCCTTTTCCATTTTGCTAATGAAGAATTGCGAAAGTCCCTTTAGATTGGAAAAATTTGTGTAGTATCAAGGTGCGCATGCGCGGGACTCCCGAGAAGACGCTCTAATCGAGAGCTCCGCACCGCTCCGGCCCTTCTTCTCCCCCAGAGCTCTCAGATCGAGCGGAACCGGCACCAATACTTCCCCTGGGCTCACCGAACCCCTCCAGCCCACTTTCATATGCCGAGCGGCACGCAGAAGAGCGAGGTGAGCCGTCAATTGATCTTTAATCAGGCGGCCCCTGACCCGTCCAAGATGGCGACCGCAGCTTCTCTGAGGGACGGCATGGAAGTCACTGACCACTCACCCCCCTCCCAGCAGCACGCTCACATGCTGGCAACAACTGTAAGTCACAGCATCACTCAAGGGATCCCCCCTGCTAACACAGACTCCCTCCTTAACAGGACCCTGGGTGATATTATCCACCCACCCAGGCTTCACTCTCCTCTAGGCCTAGCAGGGCCCATCCCTCCCTCAGCCTCACAGCAGCCCCAGACCCAGGACATGCAGCTCTTGCTACAGAGCTTTTCAGACATGCTGGCAGCAGGCCTAGCTCAAAATGCTACGCAGATTACAGCCGTTATCAAGGCTGATCTACAAAATTTGTGCTCCCGCATAGATGCGATTGAACAGGTGGTGGACAACACTGCTGCACGCACCAACCAGAACACGGCCTGTATTCAGTCCTTACAAGACCAGCTAGATACTGCCCTATCTAAAATAGACGATTTGGAAAACAGAAATAGACGTTACAATTTCCGTATACGTGGAATACCCGAAACAGTAACGGATATACCGAATAATGTCCAATTATTTATCAAAGACCTCATTCCTGACATCCAAAGTCACAGACTTGAACTGGACAGGGCACACAGAGCCCTCCAGCTTCCCCGCCAAGATGGCCTCCCGAGGGTCATTGTAGTCAAGCCCCATTTTTATGGTGTAAAGGAGGAGGTCATGAGAAGATCCCGCAACATGGATAACCTGTCTTTTCAAGGGCATAAAATTCAAATCTTTGCGGACATCTCGCCAGCCACGGTTCAAAAACGAAGAGCGCTCAAGCCACTGTTGGTAATACTCGCCCAAAACTCCATCAAATATCGCTGGTCATTCCCTTTCCGCCTTCAATTTCACTTCAAAGATGTTCCCTACCACTTCTCCAACTTCCAGGATGGGGAGCACCTGCTCCTGCAACTAGGCCTGATCTCACAGACCCTGGCCCCTCTACATGAATCACCTACCCCAGGTTCTTCCAAGAGGCCCCCCCTGGGCAGCCCCCTTACTCCACTATGGAACAAGCAGCTACCAAAGCGGCTACGGGACTCTCGCTTCACAAGATGAACGTTCCTCCTCACGTCTGGAATGGAATTTCTTTCTCCAACCTACCTGATGGACCGAGGTCCATGTATTTTTTTCTTTTTTTTTTTTCTCTTGAGTAGGGGCGTCCCTACATCAAACTAACCTCGGCAACCTCCTTAAGCCGGTCTACGCCCACAGTTAGGCCCCTCTAGCCCCTTTTTATGGCTATGGGGGTTCCCTTTCCGGGCTACACCGTATTCTTCCGACGAGGACATCCACCTCACGGCATGTCACAGTAGACAATACAAAGGAGACCCTTGTAAAGTCGAAAAAGGAAGAATATACTTTTTTTTTTTTTTACCCCCCCCCCCACAGTGACTTTCCCCTTCTTTTATTACATATTGATCTCGGTTATTTAATTTGTGCCTATTGACCTACAAACAACTTGCAATTTAGTAATTTAGTTTACACTACATCCTGGTGACCGATACCACTTTTTTTTTTCCCCTTTCATTGGGGGATCCAGACGGCCGGAGCGGCCCTGCATTCCACCCTCTCTGTTGTGACTCGAGGGGACACAGTACCCCTCTGGTGACATCAGGTAGACAACCCTACTTGAGGTTGCCCTCTTCCCCTTTTTTTTTTTTCCGGGCTCCCCCGCCTAGGGGAATCCGGACTAGGACTAGTATTACTAGTCCGAGTTTTGATTACTTCTTATATATATTGTTTCCTAGTTTCGACCTCATTAACTGTTGGTTTTGCACTTAATGTTTGCGGTATTATTATGCCTGATTAATCTACATGTCATACATTCTTCTCATTCCCTTCCTCTCTCTCCCTTTCCTTTCTCATCCTCTCCTGTGTCTCCTCCCCATTCCCCTCCCTCTCGATCCCATTCTCTCCAGGAACCCTCGCAGAATTTACCTCTCTACCCAGCCCTCAGGAAGAATTCTGAACTTATTTCTCTTCGAGCCGCTGACCACTCCCGGATGGTGCAGGTAAGCCCCCTTTGCTTCATGTCGCTCCAAACTCCCTGCACCCATGGCTGATCCGACTACCCAGACACATTCGTTAAAAATAGCCTCGCATAATGTCCAGGGACTCAACTCCCCCTCTAAATGCCGCAAGGCATTTCAGAGCTACCACTCTAGGGGCCTCGATATTGTCCTGCTCCAGGAAACCCATTTCCCAGCTAGTTATAACCCCACCTTCCTACACCGCACATTCCCGACCTTTTTTCTGGCGAATGCTGACACCAAAAAAAGAGGTGTCGCCATTCTCCTATCTAAAAGTACCCCCTTCACACTCACACACACGATCAAAGACCCAGAGGACAGGTATATTTTAATAAAAGGAACCATAGGGGGGATTTTGTACTCTATCATTTCATATTACGCTCCTAACCAAAGACAGGCACGTTTCTTCACCTCTATGCTGTCAACTCTAGCCCCGCATTTGGAAGGCAGGTTGATCATGGGTGGTGACTCTAACATCACTTTTGATCAACTGCTGGATAAGTCCTCCCATGGGAGATCTCGGCTAAGGAATCCGCCCACTCAAAGCCTCAGAATTGCCCGCCTTTTACATGATATGGGCCTGATAGACGTGTGGAGGGAACTAAACCCCACGGCGAAGGACTATACCCATTTCTCAGCACCTCATAATACCTACGCCAGAATTGACCATATATTCCTCCCAAATTCAGATATCCACACAGCATCCCACGCCTCCATACAGGAAGTCCTGTGGTCAGACCACTCCTTAGTGACACTTAAAATCTCCTGCTCCCTTTTACCCTCTGGGCCTCCACAGTGGCGCCTAAGTAAATCTCTACTTTCCAACCCTGTCCACTGCATAATTCTAGAAAAATAAATCAAGGAATTTTTCCGTCTTAATGATACAGGAGACATCTCTCCTAGTGTGCTATGGGGAGCACACAAGGCTGTCCTTAGAGGGAAAATGATCCAACTGGCATCTAAACTCAAAAAGGAAAGGAAAGCGGATATTGTACAAATGGAAAGGGAATTTCATTCCCTCAGCAAATCCCATAAAGCTAACCCATCTTCCACAACCCTAACCAAGCTAGAAGCCTCCCGAGTAGCGCTTAATCTGGCCCTTACATCAAATGCAGACAAACATCTTACCTGGCTCAGCGGCAGATTCTATATTCAAGCAAATAAAATTGGTCCCCAGTTGTCTACTAAACTGTCCCCTAAAATAAAAACCTTCTCGCTGCCCAAGATCAGATCCCAGTCGGGAACTCTCACCCAAAATCCCCAAAAGATCTTGGAAACCTTTAAGGCTTTTTATTCCAAGCTTTACTCAGCCCCCGACCCTCACAGCGCAGACTCTATTGATTCCTTCTTGAATAGCCTTGATATTCCTACACTCTCGGACTCCCATAGGTCCATTATGGAACCCCCCTTCAGAGTGGAGGAAATTCATGAAGTCATAAAGAACCTCAAAACAGATTCAGCCCCAGGCCCTGATGGCTTCTCCGCACATTATTATAAAGCTTTTTCAGACGCCCTCTCTCCTTATCTGGCCTGCCTCTTCAACTCACTTCACGCGGGGTCCCCCCTGGAACCGTCAGCAAACTTGGCATACATATCAGTAATCCCCAAACAGGGCAAGGACCCCAGTGATGTTTGCAACTATAGGCCAATTTCGTTGATCAATAATGATTTAAAGATTATGACGAAAATTCTGGCAAACAGACTGGCTTCCTTCATTGCTAATTATATCCACAAGGACCAGGTAGGGTTTATCCCCGGAAGACAGGGGCCGGACCAGATTAGGAGAGCAGTAGACTTAATTTCCCTTATGCAATCAACCTGGGATGGGGGTCCTTCTCAACCAGGATTTGTCCTTTCGATAGACCTCCAAAAGGCCTTCGACACGGTCACCTGGCCATACCTCTTTTCTGTTTTACGGAAATGGGGCTTTGGCCCGGACTTCATTACCACTATATCCTCCCTTTACTCCTCCCCTAAAGCACGTATTAAAATACAAGGTCACCTGTCCGAAGAATTCTCTATCTTGCAGGGGACTAGACAAGGCTGCCCTCTTTCGCCGATCCTATTCGCAATAGCGATGGAAACCTTGGCTCTGGCCGTAAGACAAAACCCTGACATCCATGGAGTGCAATGTGGCCAGAGGACACATAAATGTGCCCTCTTTGCCGACGACGTCCTCCTGTTTGTCACTTCCCCTCTAATTTCCACCCCCAACATTCTACAACTGCTTAACTTGTTTGGCGGCATCTCTGGACTCCAGGTTAACATGGCTAAATCAATGGCTCTGAATATTTCCTCCCCCCATGAGCTGGTGGAGAGGCTCAAGACCCATTTTCCCTTCACCTGGCGCGACTCCTCCCTTCCCTACTTAGGTGTTTCATTATCAGCAAAAATAGAACGTCTTTACCGCCACAATTACCCCCCAATGCTCAAGAAACTCTCCGATGATCTCGCGCATTGGGCCCGGTATAAAATGTCCTGGATAGGTAGATAAATTCGGTCAAGATGACATTACTTCCTAGGATCCTATATCTCTTTCGCTCCCTACCTATCCCAATCCAGAAACACACACTAGACAAACTACAGGCTTCAATCACCAGATTTATCTGGAGGGGGGAAGGGACATCACTTTTCCAAACAGGTGCTATACCGTCCAAAGAAAAAAGGGGGTCTAGGGCTCCCTAATTTATGGTGGTATTATCAAGCTGCCCAACTCTGCCAATTCTCAGCTATTTACTCTAAAGGACCTAAGCCTGATTGGGTTGATATTGAACGCCAGGCCACTCCCCACCACACTCTAGACTTCCTGGTTTGGAGAACACAAAAGGACAGACCCCCGATTCTTTCCCCCTCCTTGTCTCACTCAATGGCCCTGTGTGACACACTACATAAAAAACATTACCTCACCTCCCCATGGTTACCCCTGGCACACATATTCCACAACCCACAATTCCAGCCGGGCATGAACATCGAGGCCTTTAAGTGGTGGCTCGACAAGGGCCTTTACAGAATAGGGCAATTCTTCATTAATTCTGGTCCCATTTCACTTAAGTACTGCATCTCTAAATTGGAGATGCCAGCATCAGAAACTTTCCGCTATTACCAATTATCACACTTTTTGCGGGGGGTCTGGAAAAGCTTGCCAACCCCACTATCAGTTACCCCCTACGAATTTTGGTGCTCATCAGCCATGGGTGTAAGGGGAGGAATTTCCCTAATATACTCTGCACTAGCGGAGCCCCGGGAGAAAGCGAATTATATGTTGCAATGGGAGCGGGATCTGCATCTCGACTGGGACATGGATACCTGGCATACTTGTGTCTCCCGAGCCTTTAAGGGCATGCTTAGTTCCTCTCTGATGGAGGCGGATCTTAAAGTCATGACCAGGTGGTACCTGGTACCCACCCGAATTACTAAATTTTATCCACATTCTTCGCCCCTCTGCTTCAGAGGTTGTGGCCATATAGGTTCCCTACTTCACACATTTTGGGAGTGTCCCAAAATTAGAGGATTTTGGAATGGAATTTTTCATCTCATCCGCAAAACCACAGGCTTTGCAGTCCAACAGAGCCCCTCCATTGCTCTACTAAATGACAACATCCCGAAAGTACCTAAACTGTCTCGGTCTCTGATTCACTTCATCCTGCTTGGGGCCAAGATTACGCTAGCTCACGCCTGGAAAAAACCTTCAGTCTCCCTTCGCCAGGCCAAACAGAAAATTTCCTGGATTATGACACAGGAGAAGGTCGCAAGCAGAATTCTAGACACCTCTGATAAATTCAGACTTATTTGGGAGCCCTGGGCTCGTTTCTTGGACATACCACCTCTTACCTGAATCTGCATAAGGTCTAGGTACCCCCCAGGCTCTGGTCAGCTCCGGGCCCACCTCTTCTTCCGCGAGGGTTCTTGCTTCTAATCTTCTCCTACCTCTTCCTATCCTCCCCCACTTTACCCCTCTGTTCTTCCTTCTTCTCCCCCTTTCCTCCTACTGGCTTCTTTCTAAAATCCTACTCAATGTGAGACACAAAGGTTGAGAGTAATGTACCTTGCAGAACTCTCCTTCACTCTTTATACTTCCATTATTCACATGTTATGGTTGTACAGTCTAAGAATGGAAAAACCCACAACATTGTGGTTTAGCATGTACCATCTCTGATTTTTGGGGATAGCCCCCTGTATAAGTGATACTACCTTTTACATTATTGTTGGGCTCATTTCAAGGTTAATTATCACGGCAGACTTCTTGTTTCTTTTTTCCCCTTTTCCTTTTTTTTAACGACGGGTGGGCCGTGAGTTCAGGACGGGACCAGGGAAGGTCTTTTTGATCCCCCAGCGCTTCGCTCGGTTGGTCTGCGCACAGCAGGATCCCATTAGGGGTGCGTGGCCTACCCTTGAGGAGCCCTGGTGCCTGCGAGCTTTAGCTTCCCTTTCCTGACCTCCGGTTGCCACTATCTAGGAGATAGAGTATTTAATAATGCCCTTGAGACTATAAGTGTTCGTGCCTTTATTTTGAAGATGACTTTTGTGGCAGGTACATGCACACCTTGACTCTAATGTTATTGACATTGTTGTGTTACCTCGTTTGGTTTCTGCCAATTTGATACCTTTGTACTGTTATTTATTTTCCAATAAACAGTATTTAAAATGTAAAAAAAAAAAAAATTTGTATAGTATAGTAATGCCTCTGGAGGGGTATTTGTCTGAGATCTAGTACATCCACGCTTTTGTGCATACTGAGCGGTTAGTTATTGGATTGCTCTGTAGATATGCGGTCAATTGGACATATGCAGTAGAAAGTACCCCAAGGCTGGCATATGAAAATCTCTCTTCAGATTATAACACCATTATGTCTTTAAGAATACAAGCGTGGCCAGAACCCAATGCTTGAGAGACAGACCCGGTATCAAAAACTTCAAATTTTCTAGCGGTAGTGGGGGATGAATTAGAGTAGTTGAGGATACCTTGGAATTTAAGAATTGGGCTCATGTCTGTAGTGCCACCGATATAGTGGGATATCATATCTTGTATTTATGTTTCAAAGAAGGGTAAGCCAATAATAGGGACCTTAACCTCCCTTGCAGGATGAAGGACTGTTCTAAAGTACGCCAGTATTTTTAGCTGGAAGGGCATAGTCAGTATTTTATTTGATCAAGACCGACCATAGAGTAATAATCCTTCATATCAGGAAGCTCCACGCCACCCACCTTTTTATTGTTTAACCACTTGCCGACCATATAACTTACATATACGGCGGCAAGGCTTCTCTCCTGTGTTGTCTTTTAGTTTTTTCTTCTATCAAGTTACTCCTATGAGATTCTTATCTCTATATGAACTGACTCCTACCGTAGGGCTTTAATTCACATTTATTTGTATGTTTTTGGATACTTATGTTCATTCCTTAAAGGGGTTGTAAAGGTATTTTTTTTTTAAATAACAAACATGTTATACTTACCTTCACTGTGCAGCTCGTTTTGCACAGAGTGGCCCGAACCTGGTCTTCTGGGGTCCCTCAACGGCTGTTTCAGCTCCTCCCCGCAAGGACTCAACACCTTAATGCGAGCTCCCTCGCATGGTGGTTAGTTCTTGCGGGCGCACTCCCGTGATACAGCTGGCGGCTATAGCCGCTCACTGTATCACTCGGCCCCGCCCCCCCGCGTCATTGGATGTGATTGACAGCAGCGCGAGCCAATGGCTGCGCTGCTTTCAATCCATCCACTGTAGTCAATCAGCGGCAAGGCTGAGCGGCGAAGAGGATGTCAGGAGCGAGCGCGGGACTTTCGAGGGGTCAGGTAAGTAAAACGGGGGGCTGGGGGCGGCGGTATTGTCGAAAGTTTTTTCACCTTAATGCACAGAATGCATTAAGGTGAAAAAACGTTTACCTTTAAAACCCCTTTAAGTATATTAATTCATGGCACGTTACTGAATAAGCGCACCACTCTTATTTCTTCCTTTTACATTTGATTACGTAGTTTTTTTGGGTACACTACCAAGTGGTTGCAGCAAATTCAAGGTCACTACACATTTATTATATATTTTATCCTTTTCTGAGTTTATTTTGTCTAAATTCACTGTAGGTTGATGGTTTATATTTTTTAAACACAAAATTACACATAGTAGCGCGCAAGTTTATTCCTTTATAATATATATTACCAATTCTCTAAGTGTAAGCAAACTTTTGAGCACAACTGTAAATGCACATAATATAACTGGATACTAATATTTATAGGTAAAGTTGATCCAGGGAATATCCGATTACCTCTTGGAGGATCAGGAAAGATTTTTCGTCCCCCGCTGGAGCAAACTGGGTCATGCTTTACTGGAGTTTTTTGATTTCCTCTGGAACAACTGTGGGAATTGGATGGTGTATATGGTGGTTTTCGATTTGTGTGTACTTTTTTTTTCCTCTGTTGGTTGAACTGGATGGACTTGTTGCTTCTTTCAACTAGATGTAACTATGAAGAAGTCTTTTTGTCTGTAGGCAAGATGGGGCTTAGAGAAAAATGTATAGTCCCGTATGTTTGGGAGAAGAGCTAGAGACATCCGATGGTTATGTCAGGAACTGTATTAGTCCCTGCAAAGTAAATTATAGTTCCTGGCCTTCTGTATTCCCTTCCAAACAATATATAGAAAGGAAAGTTGTTTAGAACAGGCAAACATATACAGTACCTGCCCGCGAGAATGTGTTTCCAGCGCAATCCCATCTTGCTGGTTCTTGGCGACAGGGTACTGTACATCTCGCGCTGGCTGCAATAGGAAAAACACATTTTCCTATTGCAGCGAGCGCGAGAAAGAATTCCCCTCCAAGAGCATACCAGGCCCTTAGGTCTAGTATGGTTTTAAAGGGGAACCCCCTACGCCGAAAAAAACGGCGTGAGGGTCCCCCCAAAATCCATACCAGACCCTTATCCGAGCAGGCAGCCCGGCCGGTCAGGAAAGGGGGTGGGGATGAGCAAGCGCCCCCCCCCCTGAACCGTACCAGGCCGCATGCCCTCAACATGGGGGGGTGGGTGCCCCTTATGACGTCACAGTCCCGGGGCATTATGCCCTCAACATGGGGAGGTGGGTGCCCCTTATGACGTCACAGTTCCGGGGCATGGTGGGACTGTGACATCATAAGGGGCGGGGTCACTGGGTGACCACGTCCCATGCCTATAAAAGTCGTTGCGCACACGGCATTACAGCGGGAGAGAGCGTCGTGGCAACATCGGAAGAAGAGAAGAGGGAAGAAGACGACGGAGAAGACTGGGCCAACGCTAGCAAAAGCGTTGAAGATAGCGGAGGAGCCCGGCAGAAGAAACGGAGAGCGGGAGAAGAACCGGAGACCGGGAGAAGAGGCAGGAGAGCTGGAGAAGAGGCCGGAGAGAGCGGAGGAGTTGGAAGAGACCCCCGAAGCTGCCTAATAAATTACTTTACAAACCTATCTAATGTGTTTTTATTGACATTTTTTTTTCCCCCAGGTGAATGGGTAGGGGTACGTACTCATTGGGGCCCCGACAGCCAATGGCCAGGGTTGTCTGGAAGGGGCCCTCGTCCTCATCAACATGGGGACAAGGTGCTTTGGGGTGGGGGCGCGCACCCCAAAGCACCCACCCCCCCATGTTGACGGCAACATGATTAAACCTTCTGAATAATCCGTAATGGTTTTAAATATTTTAAATGCCAAAGTCCTTGATTGCTACTAGCACTCCCCTTTTTTCTTTGACATATTGGACACAGAATCTCTTGTTCAGACTGTTAAGCCCTTTTACATTTAAAGATGTAATTTTAAAATATATTGTGCATTTAGGAAAAATGCGCTGGTGGTGTGTAGCTAGTGGTGGACACAGGCTCGTGATGCACTTATAGGTTTTGACAACCTTACTTTTAGGAGAACAGAAGCAGAATACTGTGTGAACTTGCGCTTAGAGATAGATCTGTGATATATCATGTAGTTTTGGCTGTAGGGACCTGAACCAACAAGAGGTTACAACAGGCAGCCAAAAACAGGAAAAAGTCTTGAGTCATAATCCGTGTAACTAAGGAAAAAGTTGTAATAAAGGTTAAGGGCGGTACAACCCCCAACTCTTTTTCGGGGAATAACAGCTATAGTCCCGCAAGCAGGAGATACTTCCAGGGAGACAAAGACAAAAGTGCAAAGAAATGGCCCAGGGTATGTCGAGGTCATGTTGCCATTTCCTCAGCGCTGCCTACTACCTTGCACTCTGGATCAAGGTGTTTAACAGAAGGAGACTGCCCATGAGAGTGCACAACTAGTTGCCATTTTCTCAACAGTCGAGAGATTTGATTGTGTATGTTTTCCCCTTTGCATATGAGTAGTTTCACAGGGTAACAGAACTCAATATGTGGTGGTTACACAGGGATTTTGTTGTGGTCAACAAATTTTTCCACTGTAGAGGAGCGTGCTGGAGATCAGCATAGTATGCTAAATTTACATACTGTTTTGGGATATTTTCTGGATTTCTAGTTGTCTGGAGGAGCTTGTCTTTATGTGGTAAAAAAATGGATACAGACCAGCATTAGCCATTAGCATTAGCCAGTGCATCCCATTGGGAAATTAATTTAAAAGAGCAAACAAAAGTCCTGGATGGCTTAACTCCAATTTAAAAATGTATATAAAAGCAAAGGAGAAGGCCTTCAAAAAACACAAGGCTGTGGGATCATCATGAGCATTCAGACCTTACAATGAATGCAACAAGGAATGTAAGGGTACAATTAGGGCGGCTAAGATAGAACACGAAAGACACAGAGGAGGAGAGCAAAAAAAATCCCAAGAAATTCTTTAAGTATAAAAAGGGAGGACAGACCATATTTGGCCCCATAAAGAATGAGGAAGGAAATCTGGTTACAAATGATAAGATGGCGAAGGTATTGAATTTCTTCTTCTCCTCAGTCTTCAGGTGGAAATCGGGGGGCTTTAGTAACCATAACTGCAATGTTTATTCTCATGACATATTACAGGAAGCACCATCATGGCTAACAGAGGACAGAATTAGAAATAGACTTGGAAAACTTAACAATAATAAGTCACCGGGACCAGATGGCTTGCACCCGAGGGTCCTGGGGCAACACAGTCAAGTAATTGCCAGACCATTGTTCCTTATTTTTACTGATAGTCTACTGACTGGAATGGTACCATCTGATTGTGGAAAAGCCAATGTAGCACCAACACAGTATTTAAAAAAGGGCCAAAATACATCCCTGGGGATTACAGACCAGTTAGCCTAACATCAATAAAATGCAAGCTCTTGGAGGGGATGATAAGGGACTATATACAAGATTTTAGTAATGAAAATGGTATAATTAGCAGTAATCGGCATGGATTCATGAAGAATCGTTCCTGCCAAACCAATCATTTAACATTTTATAAGGAGGTGAGCTGCCATCTAGATAAAGGAAGGCCTGTAGATGTGGTATACCTGGATTTTGCAAAAGCATTTGACAGTTCCCCATCAACGTTTACTGTACAAAGTAAGGTTCGTTGGCATGGACCATAGGGTGAGTACATGGATTGAAAAGTGGTTACAAGGGCGAGTTTAGAGGGTGGTGATAAATGGGGAGCGGTGGAAAGTGGGATCCCCCATTGTTCTGTGCTGGGACCAATCCTATTTAATTAGTTCATAAATGACCTGGAGGATGGGGTAAACAGTTCAATTTCTGTATTTGCGGACGATACTAAGCTAAGCAGGGCAATAACTTCTCTGTAAGATGTGGAAACCGTGCAAGAACAAATTAATGGGGTGGGCAACTACATGGCAAATGAGGTTTAATGTGCAGTGTTAATTTTGTCGACTAAAACATTTTAGTCGACTAAAATATGACTAAAACTAAAATGGCATTTTAGTCAAAAGACAAAAAAAAGGGACTAAAACTAAAATGCCATGTTAGTCAAAAGACTAAGACTAAAACTAAAATAAATTGAAATTTGACTTCAAAATTAACACTGGTATGTAGTGCATGTTCATACCTCAATACCATAATAAATAACATACTAGATTTTTCACTCCAGCAGTATATAATGAGTTTGGAAATTGTAGAGAAATGTTAACTAATGCATTACAATTTAATTACACCCATTGGATTTTAGACGACTAAAGTGTACTGGAGATTTTAGACTACTAAAACGTAGGACATTTTAGTCAACTAAAATGTACTGGAGATTTAGTCGATTAAATACGACTAAAACTAAAACAATTGCAGAAGACTAAAATGGGACTAAAACTAAAATGCCATTTTAGTCCTAAGACTAAATCGAAATTTGCTGCCAAAATTTAAGTGGAAAAATGTAAAATAATGCATTTGGGTGGCAAAAATATAAATGCAATCTACTCACGGGGGGGGGGGGGGGGGGGGAGAGAACTTCTGGGGGAATCTAGGATGGAAAAGGACCTGGGGGCCCTAGTAGATGATAGGCTCAGCAAGTAGAGCGTAGAGTTCTTTACTGTAAGAGTGGCAGAAATGTGGAATTCACTCCCACAGACGGTGGTTTCAGCGGCAAGCATCGATAGTTTAAAAAAACTATTAGATAAGCACCTGAATGACCACAACCTAAGGGGATATATAATGTAACACTGACATATAATCACACACATAGGTTGGACTTGATGGACTTGTGTCTTTTTTCAACCTCCCCTACTATGTAACATATCTCTGGTTACTTTGTCAGGTAGGTGTGCTGGTTTAGGCAATTTTTTAATACAATCCAGTATTGGGTCTGCAGTAGGTACATCAGGTAGGATATCAGATAGTAGTTTAGTGAAATATTGTCTGAGAGTTAGCTGGCATAATGTTGTCTGGATTGCCACTCACTTTAACATTGTTGCATCTGGAGCAATCTTCCAGGTCTGCTATTTCAGCTTTAAGCCTACATCATCTTCTCTATCATTGTGAGCAACCAGTTAACTAAACGTGGTAGCAAATCCACCCAGTTTCGATTCAATATGGCTAACTCTGGCCCACTTCCCGCACTTCCTCTTTAAATTAGTGGATCAGAGGTAAGAGATCAGATTGAACTGAGCTGCTGAGGGATGCAAGCATCTCCTTCAATGTGGTGTCCAATACTGTCTGGTTAAGTGTGGGAAAGGCGCTCTGAAGAACGACATAGTCATTCAAACCCTTCAGAGCTCTGTGCCGCGGCCATGACTCCAATGTGCATGCACAGGACTGATGTCACCATGGCTAAGCCATTCAAATGGCTGGAGCCCACAAACCCCAGGAGGCCGGGTGAAAATGGAAGCCACGGCAGAGGTGACAGTGCGCTGCTGGAGGGCTTTGTTTCATAGTAAGTCTTTTATAATGTGCTAGTATGTGATGCATACTAACACATTATGATATTACCTTGCCGGCAGACCAGACTTTTTTTCTCTCTTTTTTTTTTTTTTTTTTTTTATAACTTTACTAAGGTTGAGCACACTAACTGGTGCTTATAGTAGATACTGGTAAACCATAATAGGTACAGCTTTCCCCCCTAAACCTGAACATAGTATGGAAACAAGTATGAGTAACCTTGATACTACATATTACTTCATACATACTGCACAGTCATTACCCCAACACCCAAGTCCATCCTAGTCACCCAATAGAAAAAAAATATCTTTATATTTAGTCCGCTCAGGTGAGAGACAGCCAAAGCCTCTCAGCTCCAAAAGGTTTTTACAAGTCCAGACTTAGTGGTAAATTAAAGCTGCCTAGACGTGTAATTAGAGCAATCATAAGTCCAACATCTGCACATGTTAAAGGAGTTGTAAAAGTAAAATTTAAAAAAAATAAAAATAAACAACAAACACGTCTATACTTACCTACTCTGTGCAATGGAATCGCACAGAGCAGGTGGGAACCTCCTCTTTTTGGGTCCCCCGTCGTCGCTCCTGGCCCCTCCTCTCTGGCCAGTGCCCCCATGTGAAGCTGCTTCCATTGACACAGACAGCGGGACTCAGCTTCGCTTCCTCGTCACTGGCTTTGATTGACAGCAGTGGGAGCCAATGGCTCCTGGTGCCCCAGCAAAGCCAGCGAGACCCAGAAGTGAGGGGAGATAAGATCTGCAGACGTGCACAGCGCTGGATCGAATGAGGGCTTAAGTAAGTAAACTGAGGGGGCGATGCCGACACCTAAACATTTTTTACCTTAATGCAAAGAATGCATTAAGGTAAAAAACCTTTAGACTTTACAACTCCTTTAATGAGCAATTATTAAAACACAGGTTTGTTTATGCACCCTTGAATAGGAGTTTAGCCTACGAGCCCATTAACTGAATGTTGCAGGATCCACATTTATTTTTCTAGTTTAGCTTAGGGGTGTGCTATTGCCCAAAATCAAACATATAATCTGATTAAAACCCAGCAGACCCTCCTTGATCGTCACCTCGCCTCGCTGAAGAGAAAAAAAAAAAAAGGAGAGTAAATCGATGGCAAAAATTGGAGTATGCATACCGTAGTAGCCTTGCAACTGCACAAGAGTTAAATAAATGGAAAAGGAAAGAGTTAAACAGTTTGCAGGTTCTGCCTCTCAGCTGCTGACACTCTGTTCTGCAACTTCTGCCTCCAACTTGCCACACCAATGGTGAACAGGAATACAAAGCACATTCACTCTGCTCTTTTTAAGAGGCACGCAGACAACCATAACAACCAATACCATAACCACTTCAGCCCCGGAAGGATTTGCCCCCTTAATGACCAGGCCATTTTTTGTGATACGGCACTGCGTCACTTTAACTGACATCTGCGTGCCTGTGCGATGCTGTACCCAAACAAAATTTACATCCTATTTTTCCCCCACAAATGGAGCTTTCTTTTGGTGGTATTTGATCACCTCTGTGGTTTTTATTTTTTATGCTATAAACAAAAAAAAAAAAAAAAAAAGCTATATTTTTTGCTATAGCGTCTACAAAATAGGAGCTATATTTATGGCATTTTTATTAGTAGTTTTATTTTTACTAGTAATGGCGGCGATCTGCGATTTTTAGCGGGACTGCAACATTGCGGCGAACAGACGCTGCCTGGGAAGATGACATGAGAAAATGACAGAGGAGGAAACAATAGCTGTCTGAAAAGACTGGGGGGGGGGGGGGGGCGGTGCTTGTTTTAAAGGTTTGGAATGAATGTTCACTGCCTCTAGTGGTTAGAGATATGCTCCCTCAGGTGCTGTCCTGCAAAAATAACTGGGAAAACAGATTACCTGGCATTTGTAGGTAGTATAGCCATTAAACAGCTTTTGACTTGCCATGTGTGCAAACTCCTAGAAGCAGAGCATAATTCCAGAGGCCTGCTAAGTCATCCAATGAGCAATGTTACATTTTCATACAAGCAACTAATAAATTCCCCACACTTCTATGCCTACTTTCTACTGGTCATAGAAGTACTGGCAGGGATTACACTTGACTTGAAAGACCTGTATACAGTCTAAGCCTACAGTTCAGCAGTCTCCCAAAATACAAAGTATTGCAGTTAGCCCAGATGGAGTACCACTTGAAACTTCGGTTCTGGCTGCATAATGAGATTTAAATTTCCACTTTAACCCCTGCATCCTACCCATTCCAGGTGTTTAGTATCATCCTCTACTGCTCCACTTTCAAATGCCAGAACCGATACGGTCCAGTGAAGTGAGGGCTCCTGCCAGCTGAATGACAATAAGGAGCAGAAGTTGAAATACCACATACATCCTTTTTAGCACTGTCAGCAATACAAAATGTTGGGCAAGATTATATTTACTCAAAGAGGAAACTGGCAACAAAATCACATTACCAAGTACAGAGGGTTCTTTCACCATTACCAGCTGTGGAAATTGTCAAGCAGGTGGACTTATATTAGAACTGTGTTATTTACCTCAATGACAAGAGTCATTTCATTGCGTTGTTCTTCTAATTGATTTTGAAGATCACTCTGACTTTCCAGTAGCTTAAGGCCATATTGTGCCGCCTTACTCCGCTCCTCCTCTGCTTCTTTTAACTGGCGCTGGAGTTTTAGTACAATGTCAGATTGGTCCATAGCGCCTGAATCCTAGACACATGAAAAGAAAAATAAATAAAAAAATAAAAAAGATTTTGTACATTAAAACACAAATACAAAATCATTTTACTACTAAATATCTATCGGTCAAGGCACAGGCATGCAAGGAACTACAGTATATAAAAGAAAAATAAACATGGAACCAAAGGCAGCAAATCACACTCACACCAATAAAAATACCATTTGTTCCACCTAATTATAATGGAAACTGGAGTATCACCAAAACTACAAAAACTTAAAAATTCTTCGTCTTAGGGCCGGTTCACACCAAAGAAATGCAGTCCGGATGCATTCTGGATGGGTTTCTGCATGCACTTTTTGATGTGTTCTGGTGCATCTCTTCCCCTCTTTTTTTCTTCACTTTAAAAAAAAGGACATGTGCATTCCAGTACATTTTTGATGCATTTTACTGCGTTCTAGTACAGTTCAGGGCAGTGCAGAAAAATTGCAGCATGTTCTACTTTTTTTTTCTGGAACTGATACACATTGGAACTGACTGCACTAGTGTGAACTATGCTATTGGAAACCATATAATCTACTATCCATGCGTTAATGCTGGGAAAAAAAAAAAAAAAACGCACTGGACTGCATGTGGTGTAACCAGATAAATATAATGTCTTTAGGGCACACCAACTCAAATACAAGGTGAAGTAGAAAAAAAATAAATAAATAAATATCACACCCACCTTTCTTGATAAGTTCGCAAAGTTCTCAACCACTGACAACTTAAAAGGATAAAGTTCAGCTTTTTAGAAAAAATAATAAATGCACAAATTTTTACAGAAAAATGTGCATCTATTTTTCCTGCAGGAGCCTGGAAAGCATTGCACGCATAATCAAAAGGATCAGGGGTAAAATGTCAGGCTTCTACAGACAAGCCCTGCAGCTCTATATTGGCTGTCAGTTTGAAAGCCGCAGGGCTTGTAAATTAACTACAAGGGTGCTCATCAGCGCCCCCTCCCCGGTTCATTTAGAACTATAAGCCATCTGTCGGTAGCTGACAGTAATTTTAGTTTGTTCACTCACAGGAAACTGAATAAATTTTTTTTTTCTAAAGCCCATGGTGTGTGAATCGCACTCAAGCTTCACCCTGTGCCAAAAAAACGTTCAAACACATAAAGAGTGAAACATAAAAACGTGCAACGGGTGTACAATCAGAGGGCCTTGCCCTGATCCCCCAGGAAGTTAGGCTTCAGACAGGTACTGGGGTACTTACACTTGGTCCGTCTGGCCCAAACCAGATGGACCCCATTCCCTGGAGGGTCTGCTGAAACAGACCCATTCAAGTACTAGGTGAAGCTACCCCGAAGGGAGACCCCATGAGAGAAGGCAAACTAAGCCAGAAGGCCATGTCCACCCCCTCCCAAGACTTTCAGGGGAGGCCCGAGTACCTACACCCTACCGGTACACATGCAAAATCGTGTACAAACATAAAAATACAAAAAGTGACAAACAAAGGGCTTAAATAGAAGAAAGTGGGGGAGAAGGAAGTGAAGAGGAGAGTGAAAAGTGATCATTGTATGAAACAATGACCAGGCCCTCTGGCCAGGAACCAAAAATTCCTCCGGTCCCAGCCAAAAGGCCCGGCTCAGGAGGCAGGTGGAAAAAAAAGTGTGGTATGGTGCAGTGACCGTGGTGCCATAAAGAGTGACCCTCACTCACAGTGATTTTACGGCACCCCTGGACTGCTACTGCAGGAGCACATACACCATTGGGCTTCTTTTCAGGCCCGACCGTCAGCCGGACCAGTGTGGCCCTCCATCCCTGCCAGATAGTGAGCCTTTTAGGTTTTCTCGGGGAGAGCCGTGGACGCCAAACACTGATACTAACCTTTCTAGACCCCCATCATGGTCCAGTGGATTTGCATGGCAACACCCTGATCTCGTGGTCCGGGTGACAGCTCCTCAACCGGACACCGACAGGAACAGTGACCACACCAATCCTAGCCAGAAGGCCGGGATGACCCAGCCCTTCGGCCAGACCCAGCGCAGCACCCATCCTCACCAGGAGCACCCTTCAGGCCTGCTCAGACACAATCAATCATCAGCCACTATGACCAAAGAGCGCTGATGTGGCCCCTACTGAAAACAGGTCGTCCAGGTACAATTACACTATCGGATTTGCATCTGCCCTCCCCATTTGGGAGTAGCATAACGCCTCCTCTGGCAACTGATAAGAACAGATACTACACTTGATCTTAGCCAAAAGGCCGAGAAGGAAACTGAATGATGTAGCTGTGTGGGTATCAGTTTTTTCATTGTGATAGCGGGTGCAGGGAGAAGATCCCCTGATCACTGTCACGCTGAGGGGAGGATATGGAGGAGAGGCGGCAAGGGGTGGAACATTTACCACCCCAAATACGGAACATGTAACATGTTCCAAAAGGTGAACGTATCCTTTAAAGTTATGTCAATGGAATAATATATAAGAATTTTTTTTTTCTTCTTGGATATATAATTTTATGTAAATATCTACTATTGCAATACCACACAGAAAAGGGGAACTGAACCTACTTGGATACTTTATACTAAGTGTGTGTCTGCTGCTATGACCATTACAGCAGATTACCTTGTAATCTTTATAAAGACTAAAATCCAGTTTAAGTGCTAACCTGCCATCTGCTGCAATATGGCCTATACAGTAGCAAAATGCAGGTTAGCAATCGAAACCAACAGGAAAAAAAAAAATGTATGTATGTGTATGTGTGTATATATATATATATATATATATATATATATATATATATATATATATATATATATATATATATATATATATATATATATATATATATATATATATATATATATATATATATATATAGAAAATTTAAAACAACCCAATCTGCTCTCATGGAAATCTGTTTCAGATTATTTGTCCTCTGTATAAAGCAAACACAGCTGGTAAAATTGACATGCATATTTTTCTATTTCTGCAAACTGAAAAATATTTTACATTAAATTAAATATTGCCCAAATACAAAATAAAAAAAAAAGTGGTGTTGTACTTCCTGTAAACTATATGCTGAAGTGAAACTTCAGATTAAACATTATATAGGGTTAACTTACTAAAGGCAAGTATACTGTGCACTACAAGTGCAGTTGCTCTAGATCTTGGTAAAGGAGGGGAAGCTCTGCTGATTTAAATCATCCAATCATGTGCAAGCAAATGTGCATCTTTTCCTATTTTACTTGCATGCGTTTGGGAATTCTTTACAAAGTGAAGCTTTACCTCATTTACTAAGTTTTTGCAGTGTACAGCATATTTGCCTTTAGTAAATTAAGCTTCCTGTATAGAGAAGGGCTAGGTTAGAACCTGCCAGTTCTTGAGAAAACAAATTTCTAAACCTTCCCTACTCAACTAAAAAGTGTTTTAGTGTAACAACCCAGATGAAAAGCTTTTACTCAGTTACTATGCTTTTTATTATTCAGGAACTGAAGGTAAATCTCTGCATGGAATGAAGCTTGTTGAAAGCACGCAAAAAGAATATTTTATCATTTAGCCATACTTTACACTGTATATCCTCTGGAGAGGCATCTGTAATATCTGTCCAGAAGGCCACCAGAACTTTTAGTTTTGATATATTCCTGGAAATCAAGCCTATAATTAGATGCTTAGGTCCTTTTCAAGCAGGGCGGACTCCATTATGATCAGCAGGGGTCTGTTCGCTGCTCTATGGACTGGCTACCCTCCGATCCAATCTGCCTAGACAGAGAGGGATGGATCCCCTTACCTTTTTTTTTAGCGGACCAGATCAGATTGGAGATAGGCAGGTGTAAGGCGCCTTTTACACGGACGGCTATTCTGCCGCAGTTAAAAGCATGTTTTTTTTTCTGTGCAATTCAAGACTCCAGGCACTGCGATCAGCTGCATTTGCACAGTGCGATTAGCTGCCGTTGCGTTTAGCTGCGGTTTGCCATTTCCATGGCAACCCGACAGGGTACCGGCTTGCACTGTTTGGTATGAATCTTGAGGGGGAACTCCACGCCAAATTTTAAATAAAAAAACGGCATGGGTTCCCCCTTCAAGAGCATACCAGGCCCTTCGGTCTGGTATGGATGTTAAGGGGGAACTCCCTACGCCGAAAAAACCATACCAGACCCTTATCCGAGCACGCAGCCCGGTCGGTCAGGAAAGGGGGTGGGGACGGGCGAGCGCCCCCCCCCCCCCCCACCCCAAAAGCACCTTGTCCCCATGTTGATGAGGACAAGGGCCTCTTCCTGACAACCCTGGCCGTTGGTTGTCGGGGTCTGTGGGCGGGGGTCTTATCGGAATCCGGGAGCCCCCTTTAATAAGGGGGCCCCAGATCCTGGCACCCCCACCCTATGTGAGTATCCATTCACCTAGAGGAAAAATGTCAATAAAAAAAAAAAAAACAACACTACACAGGTTTTTAAAGTAATTTATTAGACAGTTCCAGGGGTCTTCTTCCGGCTTCGGGGGTCTCTCCGGTTCTTCTCCGCGCTCTCCGGGTCTTCTGCCAGGCTCCTCCACTATCTTCTGCTCTTTTGCCTCTCTTTTGCTAGCGGTGGCCCGGACTTCTGCCTTCTTCCCTCTTCTCTTCTTCCGATGTTGACACGACGCTCTCTCCGGCTGGAATGCTCTCTGAGCGCTCCAATGTGACTTATATAGGCGGTGACCCCGCCCCCTTATGCCGTCACAGTCCCTGGGCATGCTGGGACTGTGACTTTTAGGGGGCATGGTCACCGGTGATGTTGACCACGCCCCCTAAAATGTCACAGTCCCAGCATGCCCAAGGACTGTGACAGCATAAGGGGGTGGGGTCACCGCCTATATAAGTCACGTTGGAGCACTCAGAGAGCATTCCAGACGGAGAGAGCGTCGTGTCAACATCGGAAGAAGAGAAGAGGGAAGAAGGCAGAAGGCAGTAGTCCGGGCCACTGCTAGCAAAAGAGCAGAAGATAGCGGAGGAGCCCGGCAGAAGACCCGGAGAGCGCGGAGAAGAACCGGAGAGACCCCCGAAGTCGGAAGTAGACGCCCGGAGCTGTCTAATAAATTACTTTAAAAACCTGTGTAGTGTTTTTTTTATTGACATTTTTTCCCTAGGAGAAAGGGTAGGGGTACCATATACCCCACACTCACATAGGGTGGGGGTGCTGGGATCTGGGGCCCCCTTTAATAAAGGGGGCTCCCGGATTCCGATAAGCCCCCTACCCGCAGACCCCGACAACCAACGGCCAGGGTTGTCGGGAAGAGGCCCTTGTCCTCATCAACATGGGGACAAGGTGCTTTGGGGTGGGGGGGCCCGCAGTGCTCCCCCTCCCCCAAAGCACCCACCCCCCATGTTGAGGGCATGCGGCCTGGTACGGTTCAGGAGGGGGGGGCCCAAGCCCACCCCCTTTCCTGACCGACCGGGCTGCGTGCTCGGATAAGGGTCTGGTATGGATTTTGGGGGGGGGCCCCACGCCGTTTTTTTTCGGCGTAGGGAGTTCCCTTTAACATCCATACCAGACCGAAGGGCCTGGTATGCTCTTGAAGGGGGAACCCACGCCGTTTTTTTTTTTTTTTTAAATTTGGCGTTGAGTTCCCCCTCAAGATTCATACCAAACAGTGCCGGGCATTGGCGGGGATCCGAGTCGGATCCCCGTGCTTGTCGCTCATTGGGAAAGGAAAAATCATTTTTCCTTTCCCGATGAGCAGCTCAGCGCTGTTATCCGCAGCTGACACAGTGCACTGCGATTACCCGCGGTTATGTGCGGATAGCTATGCTAAATCGCTCCTGGACACAGACAATTCTATTTTTTCTATCCGCACGAAACCGCATGTATCCAAACCGCAGCTAAATGCAGTGTGTGAATGGGGCCATAGGAAAGCATTGTGTGCTTTTAGCTGCGGTAGAAAATGAGAAAATCCACAGCTAAAAGCACCATTCTATCTGTCCGTGTGAAAGGGGCCTAAACCGACACCGTTTACCCCTGCTGGTCTATAGCAGCGAATGGAGGATCCAATCATGTCCGCTTGAAAAAGTGACAGGTGTATCTGATCAAACCCTTCATGTAAAAGAGGCCTTAGAATATTTGTGCCCTCTGCATTGCCTTGGAGGGCCAGGACTGCAACAAGCTGTCCCAGATATAATGGGTTTATAAAAGTCGTTGGTTAAAACACATATTATTACATATAGGGGTTGATTTACTGAAACTAATACTTATAGAAACCAATCAGCTTCCATTTTTTTTGTCAAAGCTTAAAGTGGTTGTAAAGGCAGAAGGTTTTTTATCGGAATGCATTCTATGCATTCCGATAAAAAAAAAAAAAAAGAAGTATGTAATGCGTTTTTGCAGCAATGTGTTTTTTAATCTGCCCAACAAATTGCAAAATGCAAATCGCAGCAAAATCACATGCACAAAAATCAAAATGCACAGCAAAAAGCACTGCAGAAACAGATCAAAAGCAAACTGCATAGGTGTGTACCAAGCCTTATGCTGGCCACACAGATCAATTTTCAGATGAGAATATATTCAGACGAAAAATCTTTATACATTCGCTGAATGAAAGAATGTTGTTTGAAATTTTCACTTGTTTTTAACATTCTGTTTTTAAAATGAATGTAATTTCTGAACGAAAACCACATATACTGTCTGAAAATTCCTTTGACCCAGAACTTAAGTTCTCTATTATTTCTAAATTTTCCTGTCACTGTGATTGAAAATGAATGCCGATTTGACCCAGATTAGAAAATCAAACAATCTTAAAATTACATTTTTTTTTTGAAGGAAGACAGTGTTTTTTTTTTAAATAAAAAAAATTTGATCTCCGAGTCTGATGATATTTACCAGATTCACCCTTTAATAGTATATACAGTATATCTCTCCTCTAATAGTATATACAGCATATCTCCTCTAATAGTTTATACAGTATATCTTCTCTAATAGTATATACAGTATATCTCTTCTGTCTGTTATTCTCAGAGTGGATTAGATATTTTGCTCTCTAACCATATAGTTGGTTATATTATATTTACCACTGCATAGAGATATTTAAGAATAAATTGCCTTTTTTTAAAACATTGCGCTATTTTGGGACCATTCACATTTATACAGTGTTCAGTGCGATTAATTATGATAAATTAAATAAAATTTGCACACTCATCAATTTCTTTTCCCAACAATTTGCTCTATGTCTATGTCATAGAACTCTATGTCCCCAATAAGCATATATGTGTAGATGAGTCCCTGGTACCCTTTTCAGGCCGGCTAGGAATAAAACAATACATTCCTAGCAAAAGGGTCAAATACGGAGTGAAATTTTATAAGCTTTGCGAGAGGGTCATGGGCCTGCTGCTGACTTACTGCAGCATAAACTGACCACACCTCTGCCTGCTACCTGACTATGGAAATAATGCCTGGTGCCTGGACCAATTCTCTCCTCTGGGGACACCACTAAAACCACAGGTAATACTTTTTTTTTTTTTACCCTTTCCTCAATAGAATTTATATTGGAGTGTAAATTTTGGTATGTAAATGCTATGTGTTAGAAATATAAGGGCCTTCAAAAATAATAGGTTGTCAGGAAATTAGATGTGTAATTTATGCTTGTAGAACACCTGAAGGTGTTACTAAAAAGGTGGGCTTCCGTATGTGGTCAGGCTGTGTAAAAGTCTCACACATGTGGTATCGCCATACTCAGGAGGAGTAGCAGAATGTATTTTGGGTTGTCATTTTTGCTATGTACATGCTATGTGTTGGAAATATCTTAAAAATAGACAACTTTGTGGGAAAAAAAATGCGTTTTCATTTTTTTCCCACATTTTCCAAAAACTTCTGAAAAAAAAATGAACTGTTCAAAAGACTCATTATGCCTCATATTATACGTTCGAGTGTCCGCTTTCCAAAATGGGGTCATTTTGTGGGTATTTGTACTTTCCTGGCTTGTTAGTGTCTCAAGAAATGAGTTAGGCCCCTTTCACATGTGCGGACCGTTCAGATCCGCTTAAAAAACTGACATGCGGATCTGAGAGGTCGCTCCATACAGCTCTATGGAGAGACGGATGTCAGCGGTGACATGTCCGCTGACATCCGATCCGCCCCCATCCGCTCCGCAAAATCCAGACGGATGGAAACCCTATTTTCCATCCGTCTGGCAGATCGGATTGGATGAAAACGGACAGGCGGTCCGTAATCATCCGATCCCCCCATAGGGGAGAGCGGACTCTCTGACAGGTCCGTCCCTGCTCAGAGTGCAGAGACGGACTTGTCATCCTCCGGCTTAGCGGGGATCAATGGAGCGATCCCCGCTGAGCAAGCGGATAGCTAAATACGGACAGCTCCGTTTGAAAGGGGCCATAGGTCTTCAGTACATCAGGTGTGATCAATTTTCTATGATTGGCATCATAGCTTGTAGACTCTAAGGCTGGCCATACACTATTCAATTTTCCTGTTCAACTTTCCTTTAGATTTACCAAAACCATATAATATGAGGTGAAACCTAAACCCTTTCAATGTGTATGCAATCAGGCAGGCCCTTCTACTACATAGTTGAAGGTAAATCTAAAGAAAATTGAATAAGAAAATTGTATGGTGTATGGCCAGCTTAACACTTTCACAAAGACCAAATAATATACACTAATTAGGGTTATTTTTACTAAAGATATGTAGCCGTATAAATTTTGACCACAATTTATGAAGAAATATTACCAATTTGCAAAATTTTATGACAAAATCAAAGAAAAAGGCATTTTTTCACCAATTTTTCAGTCTTTTTTTATTTATAGCACAAAAAATAAAAAACCCACTAAAATACCATTCGACCACACTTTGTCATTCAAAGTGTGAGAGCGCTGAAAGCTGAAAATTGGTCTGGGCAAGAAGGGGGTGAAAGTGGGCAAGTGGTTAAAGTGGTTGTAAACTCCTGACATGAAAAATGAACAATGCATATCCTTCTATAGCAGGGGTAAACAACCTTAGAGAGATGGAGATCTACTTGAACAACACTAATAAAGACCCCCCAAAAAAAGACAGTAAGCCCAACATTTTTTTTTTTTGATAAAATATTTTTACTCAGAAATAAAATAGGTATTACAAGAGTACAGGGATCAGGAGTGTGTTTTTACGCTCAGAATGCAGGGATCGGTGGGTGATGTGAAGGGTGGTAGAGGATACCGGTATGGGGTGACCCTACCCATAACAGTATCCTCTGCCCCTTCACATTACCCCCCACCCCTCACACACACACAGTGGTGTCCTCTGCCCCCCTATAGCAGTAACCTCTGGCCCCCTTCGCTCCCATAGCAGTGTCTTACCTTTTTCCACAGCGGAGACCGGGAAGCAGCACAGTTCTGGACAGAGGGCAGGAGCTGGCAGAGTCAATTTTCATATTAGAAAGCTGGCCATTGGTTGTTTAGGGCCACCCTGTGTCCTAGCAACCAATCACCAGCGGTTTAGTTCATTTGGCTGTCTCCTCCCCCAGCCCTGAGCCGTGCTTCCTCCTGGTCTCCGCTGTGATCACAGCGGCGGAGGAGGGAGAGAGGGACTGGGACATAGAAAGCGCGGCGGGGCACGGAGGGAGAGACAGACTGGGATGGGATGGCACGGTGGAGCGGGCTGGGAGGAAAGGCAAGGACCGACACTTAAAAGGCGGGGGTCGGCGGTGTAGAAACCTGTTCGCGGTCCACCTGTAACTTGCAGGCAGTCCACAGGTGGACCGCGATCAACGTGTTGCCGACCCTGTTCTATAGTGTTTACTTGCCTCAATCCACAGCACCGAGTGGGATTTCTGTCTACAGTCTCGTTCCTCTACAGGACTGATTTTTGACAGGTTGTGCCAACTCCAAAGAAAAAAAGAGGGATGGGGGACGGGCTTCCAGCACACAGACTATTATTGGCAGCCTCAGCTGTGCATGTTATCATATGAGGTTTTGTAGAAGGGGTTGTGTCCCTTTTCTCCACTCAGGTTCCAGATTACACTCTGCTCTCCCCCTGAGCTGTGCAGCGTGTGACATCAGATCCTGAACCCCTCTGGAAGCTTGAAAAAGCTGTGTAAATTCTGCACTTTAAATGGATTCAGAGAAGGAATTGTAGCCAATAGGTGCGACTTATGCAAGAGGATTTGATTTATCTGTGTATCACTTGAGGCCATTCACTTCACTGGGTATATGTAAGGGTTTACAACCACTTTAACATCCTTGAGGAAGAGCTCAAAATGTAGCTCATGAGCTGGGTGCAACAAAAAAAGCTTATATTTACGCTGGATCCTGCTGCCAGAAGCAAGCAGAAACACCCAAACACATGCAAAAAAAATGCATGTAAATTGTATGTACACTACTTGAGCTTATGCATAAACTCTTCATACCTTCTGGTAACTGCATAGACCTTCTCTGCAACACAAAGTCGCTCTACCTGCAAAACAATTTTTAAATGTCGCCTATGGAGAATTTTTAAGGCCTCATGCACACGGACGTTTTTACAGCCGCCTTTTTGAGCGTTTTTTGCAGCTTAAAAACACCTGTCTATGTTAGTCTATGGCTTCATGCCCACCTAGGCGTTTTTGAGCTGCAAATGGCATAGGCGCTTTTAAGCAGTAAAAAAAAACCCAGGACCAGTGGGTTCTGAGAGACGTTTTTCAGCTGTAAAAACGCTCTAACGCCGATAAACGCTCAAAAATGTCGCTCACCAAAGTTTAACGTTTTTGATCCATTGAAAAGAAAAAAAAAAAAAAAATTAAAAAAAAAAAAAAACGCTAAAAAACGCTAACACGGAAAACCAATAATAAACGCTAAAAAAACGCTATTGCAAAAACGTTGAAAAAAATCTGAAAAAAGTTTTAAAAAAATTCACCGCAAAAGCTACTGGCGCTTTCATAACGTTATTTTAACATCCCGTGTGCATGAGGCCTTAGACTTCAGTTAGGCAATGTAGTCCAGTGTATAAGAGAAGAGTGGAGTCTATTCAGTTACCAGAGGGTATGAAGAGTCAGGTGGGAAATCGCAGAAAGGTAGAGCGACTGTGTTGCAGGGAAGGTCTATGCAGTTACCAGAAGGTATGAAGAGTTTATGCATAAGCTCAAGTAGTGTACATACAATTTACATGCATTTTTTTGCATGTGTTTGGGTGTTTCTGCTTGCTTCTGGCAGCAGGATCCAGCGTAAATATAAGCTTTTTTGTTGCACTCAGCTCATGAGCCCTAATGAGCAGAGCAGTATGGGGCAGACAAAAATGTTACATTTTGAGCTCTTCCTCAGGGATGTTAAAGTGGTTATAAACCCTCAGGCCTCATACACACGGACGTTTTAACAGCGGCTTTTTTTAGCTTTTTTTGCTGCTTAAGAACGCCACTCCATGTTATTCAATGGGCTCATATGCACCATGGCGTTTTTGAGCCGTAACAGGCATGGTCGTTTTTAAGCTCCAAAAAAAACCAAGGACCTGCGCCTTCAGAGGCTCCAGCGTTAGAGCTGTTTTGACGCTGAAGCCAAAAAAAGCTCAAAAAAGCGCATTAGCGCTATACCGACGTTTTTTGGCGTCAGCGTTATTAAGCTGTAAAAATTTTATTATGTGATTGGTCACTGTATGTAAGGAAAAACAGGAAATTCCTGTCTGTAATTACCCAAAAGTCCCTTGCACACCTGGGGGATAGTGGGAAATAGAAAGAGGAGGAACTGGCATGGCCAGCTCAGTGTCACAGCCAGCTCTCATTACAGCTGTGGAGGCCCATCCCGAGCTGTGGGACCTTGCTCACCCACAGCATGGAGACCACATTTTAAAAAATCAAGTCCGGATGGAGATAAGCGCATCTCTCACCCCAGGGTGGGAAGATATGTCACATGGTACCCAAAAACAAACAAGTAAGTCTATGTTAATGGAATGCATAATCTGTTTGTTCTGTATTGTAATAAATGTATAATGCATAATTAACCTCTTCCTTTTCACTTTTCTATTCTTGTCCACTATTCTTAGGCAAAGTCCTAGAGCGGCAGTGGAAATCACTCCGTGATCGTGTGAGAAGGGAACTCACTGAAGAGGAAAAAAATCAGCCCGATCCGGAGCCCCAGCACCCAAAAGGAAGCCGCATGTTTTTTTTTTAAATAATTAACCCCGTGCATTTCTTTGCAAGCAATATGCATTTTCTATGTATAATGTCAACTATTTAATTCTATTCTTTGTAGGACAATATTCAATATTGGCGAGAGGAGGCAGGGGAAGTTCGGGCAGTGGACAGACCAACCACCAGTGCCACGGACAGCTCAGCCCACACATCTCCCCGTGATAGCAGTGTGGAAAGCCTCGCTGAGGAGGCAACACATGAGGTAACTGTCCATCCATTCTGTCTGTCTGTCTGTCTGTCTGCCTACCTACAATTATCTTATATGCATAGGCGCCACCCCCATTCCTTCCCCCGTCCCCAATCCCCACATCCCCAAAGTGACCAGGCATCCCAGCAAACCTATCACCAGTTGTGACTATTTTCTTGGTCAATAAATCTTCTTTTGATTGACAAATCATGTCTGTTTTAATTTTGTTACAAGATGCACAACTGCAGTCAATTGCAGTGAAAAGAGCACATTTCACTCTGCTTGAGACAAAAGCATGCTGAGACCTTAAGAGGCCTAGCATGCGTTTGTCCCAAGCAGATTGAAAAGAGCAGACAGTACTCTGCTTGAGACAAAAGCATGCCGAGACCTTAAGAGGCCTAGCATGCGTTTATCCCAAGCAGATTGAAAAGTGCACATTTCACTCTGCTTGAGACAAACGTATGCAAGAGGCCTAGCATGTGTTTGTCCCAAGCAGATTGAAAAGAGCACATTGCCCTCTGCTTGAGACAAAAGAATGCTGAACCCAATAGGCCTACCATGCATTTACCTCACGCAGAATGTAATGGACTCGAGGAACAAAAAATAAACATGGACACAGAGAGCAGTAACATGAATATGATGTGTTTTATTAAAAAGAACAAAATCCATGATGATTTATTCAATGTCAACATTGTTTTTTTAAATATGATCATCTTGCCATGACACCTCTCCATCAGGAGATACAAAATATTGGGCAAATTGGTTGCGGATTGTCATGACCCGTGCTGTTGACCGCAAGTCCATAAATTGAACATGATGTGTTGGGTTGCTGGGCTCCGGTTCCACATTGCTCCTATCATTGATCCTCAGAAGATTATGTAGCACGCAGCATGCCAGGTCGACCTTGATTGCATTCTCCACATCCAGTTGCATGGAGGACAGCAAAACCCTCCATTTGGCAGTCAAGACACCAAACGCGCAGTCAACCACACGACGTGCATGGCTGAGCCTATGATTGAAAATTCTTTGTGCATGACTGAGTCCATATCCACTATATGGCCTCATAAGGTTTTCGTCCAATCCAACCGGCCGCAACCATCACCAACGGCAAACTTGGTTCATCAGTGCAGGGTAGAGGCCTACTTGCTGGTATGTTGAGGTGTCCCTCATGCAGACGACGTCCGAATGAAGACTCTCTGAATATGCGGGAGTCACCTTGGCTGCCGTAAGCTCCCACATCTATGGCAAGAAATTTTAGATGGGCATCAGTCAATGCCAGGAGTACCACGGAAAAATATTTCTTATAATTAAAATAAGATGATCTGGAGGGGCGTGGCCTGACCTGGCATGAAGATGGCTGCTTAATCCAGTAGCTCCTGCTATCCGACGACCTGCCATCAGCTTATCGGTGGTCCCGACACCCCTCACTCGAACAAAACATGGGGACAGCTTCCCGGAACACCTCGACCTCTCGATCACGCTCACCCAGAGAGCAACCGGGCACCAAAGGCCATAATAATATCCCAGAAATGTTCCGGACTGGAAGGGGCAATATGGCGCCTCCCCGCCACAGTACCTCAGAGGCCGCAGTCTCTTCACAACTGGGTACTATGTCACAAACTTTACCGCCTAGCCAGATGAACGGGACCGCAGCGGAAGACCGACCCTTACCTCAGCTAAACATACAAGACTTACGGATGATAGCCGCAGATATCAATGACACCCTCTCGGCTGCAATCTCAGAGCATTGACATCCGCGCCGTCTCTGACAGAGTACAGGCGGCGGAACAAATGGCGAATCGTCAAGATTTACAACTACGCAAAACAACAAGGCATGTCGATACCCACACGCTTCAAATGAGAGAAATGCAGAGACACCTCGAGGACCTTGACAACCGTGGCAGACGCCATAACTTAAGGATCAGAGGAGTGCCCGAAACTATAGAAGGCGAACAGATTGCTCACTCTACCATCAGCCTGTTCAACGGCCTTCTCCACAGACCACTACAGACGTCTATTGAATTAGAGAGGATTCATAGGGCACTGCGGCCAAAAGGAAAAGACACAGATCCACCACGGGATATCATCTGCTGTCTCACAGACTTTCGAATCAAAGAAGAGATCCTTAAACAGGCCAGAGGCGTACCGCAGATAGTACATGAAGGGAAAATTGTCCAAATATATCAAGACCTGTCAGGCATAACCCTCCAACATCGCCGTGACTTGAAACCCCTGCTGGACACTCTGCGCGCTAAAAACATCACCTACAAATGGAAATTTCCATTTTGCTTAGCCGCCACCTCACACGGCCGCACAGCATACCTTAAAGTGCCTGAAGATCTCCCCATCTTTTGCGACACTCTGCACATACCGAGAGTAGAGGTACCCAATTGGTATGCAGATTTTCGGCGCTCCGCAGTTCGCAGAGAACACCCACCTGATGAACCCATGGAGGCCTCCAGTGCAAGCCAAAAGGAGAAGAAGATCCCCCTCTATCACACCGCCTCATGGAGCGCACCGTGCAAACCGCCGCAATCACAGCCCTCACTCTCCCAACTCCAGGAGAGCTAGGAGGGAACGCTGATACTCCCCACAATCGGTTATGATCGTCTGGGCTCCAGTACTTCTATCTCTGCCTGGTTGGCATTTGCAATTACTGACCCAGATACAGTTTTATCACCGTTCTTTTATTTCAGTTATGTTTTGATTCTCCGGTTTTTACACTTTACTAACACTTCCGTAACTGACTCCTTGCCTCCCTGGGGAAACGTGACAGGATTGTATTCCCCGTACCCCAACCACCGTGCTCACAGGATGCTGCTGCACAGCTTCTTCATTTTAACTACGGAGGTCAGAAGCGGGCTATGCATACTAGAACTACCAGAATGCAAGGCGATAGCCATCCGGAAACTGTAATTGATCTCTCAGGCACCGCAACAGCTTCCGGCACCTCACACTCCCATCATCATTGACGCGCCGGATACAAATGTCTGAAGAAAGCCCGCTTTCAACGCCGGACAATGTCAGCTACTCACCAAACAGCCTCAGTGATCACATCCGGCTCATCACAGGACCCCCGCAGGTCTGTGGACACATCTGGGCTCCTGATTCCTGACACCATGAAACGACGCACCTCACCTGGATCCCCCACGGCTCGGCAACATCCTAATGCTCGCTAGTGGAACTGTGATGTTGCATACCACACGCCCTTCTGCACAGGGAACGGAGCCCAGATGACGTTTCTGGCACAAAGTAATACACGGTCACGATATGACCACTTGTGCGACCAAGTTCTCGAGGTTGGGAATGACTACCCTCCCTGGACTACCGACTACGAGAGTACCTGGTTCCGCCCTAAGTCCGAATCTACCTACACCTTCGGGCGGTATGGGGGACTCGACTTCTCGCACCACTCAGGTACTTTCCTATACAACCCACCGCCTCCCTTTGAGGCTCCAACGACGGCTCCGCAGGACATTGCACCACTGCATATTGCTTCCCCTGCACGTCATTTTCTGAGTGTCTTAATTTTTCTTTTAAAGAATTCAGTTTAGTTGTATTTAAGGGTAAGTTAATACCTCATGTTATTACTATAATGTATATGTAGTTTTTGTATAAGGCCTACAACAATACTGGGTACAAGACAGCAACTGAAGTGAAGCCGGGTCTGATAGACCCCTACTCCACTATGCAACCTAAAAGGTTCTCTTATACGGCCTTACACCCTGACTCTCCAACTACACCCCCAGGGGAACATGGAGGAAGGCCCAGAAATATGTGATTAGATATATAGGAGACCGGACTGGAAGACAGAACTTGAGCCACTTGCATATAAATGTATACTTCCTGAATTGGCGGACACTGTTCTACTACTCCTATTTTAAGTAATACTACATTCACCTAGACGCTCCTCTCTCACAGACCCCTGCCCCGACCTTACTCTACCATCTGACAAGACCAGTATCCTCTACATCGAGCTACTAACAAATACCACACACCCCCTTATCAAATACCAATGGTCATAGGATGGCAGGCTACACCTGTCTCCATACCTAACTACCTAACTCACTTGTGCCAGATCTTTACCAACCCCCACACAGCTGCAGTGAAGTTCACCAACCCGGAATCCACGGATTGGGAACCATCAGTGCTCTGTACCTGACCGAATTTAATCTAATAAAGAGACAGCAGACTTTATTGATACCTCTGCTGCCTCATCGGTCTTTCCTCTGTGCTCCATTCCCAACAACTTAAGCTTCTGCTAAACTTCGAAAAGCACACCTCCCCAACACATAGTCCCCAAGTGCAAACCCCTAACCCCGACGGAGGTCATGGACCCCATCGACCTAACCACTGTGCAGACCCCACCTTACTCAACACTCACACTGCGCTCTATGAATATACGGGGCCCAAACACACCCGAAAAACGGTCTCTTCTACTCACCTCTTTGCAGAAATCCAACACACACACTTCAGATCAGATGCAATCCCCAAACTACGGAACAAACACTTTCCAACTGTATACCACGCAACCAATAATGAAGCCAAATCGAAAGGAGTATGCATCCTTATATCGAAACACTGCCCATTCATCGTCAATGATGTACAACGAGACCCTTTGGGTAGATTCCTTTTCATCAAAGGCTCCTTGCACAACAAGACCTTTACCATTGCCAACCTATATGCTCCAAATTCACGACAAGTACCGTTCTTCCGCAATACACTGCAACTCCTCACGACTTTTAGCACGGGCAGCCTTATAGTAGGCGGTGACTTTAATGTCCCTCTCGATCCTTCCCTCGATACATCCAATGGCACCTCATCCTCTACCTATAGGGCTTTACGTGCAATAAAAACACAATTCAGGGAATTATTACTACACGACGCCTGGCGCACACCCCACCCCAATGGTAAAGACTTTATATCTATCCAAATATTCCAGGATAGATTACTTCTTCATCTCCCAAAATGATCTTTCATTACTTCACAAGTCCACAATTGAACCAATGATACTTGCGGACCACAAGCCCGTTTCCATGACCCTTCACATTCCTAACAAAAGTGCCCGTTCTCACATCTGGCGCTTAGACAACTCCCTACTCACAGATACTGAAATCTCACACACTATCTCCACACACCTACGTAATTATTTCTCAGAAAACGGACAGGGCGACTCTGCTCCAGAAATAGTCTGGGCTGCACATAAATGTGTTATAAGAGGCACATTTTTGTCACAGGCCGCGCATAGAAACAGACTAAGGAAAGCAAAACTGGAGGAACTAACTACACGCATTTCTCTATTAGAACGGAAACACAAGGCATCTCTAGCTCTAGAAGCACTGACTGAACTGACACAACTACGAAACGAACTCTTAGAAGAACTACACAAAAAACGTCAAACGGAAATATATGCTTACACAAAAATGCTTTTACGAGTTTGGCAACAAATCAGGGAAGATGTTGGCTAGAGCACTACAAGCTAAAAAAGCGGCCCACACCATACACTCCATTGTAGACCCTTCGGGTAAAACAATGGTCAAATCCGAAGACATAGCGGAACAATTTGTGCGCTACTACACAAACCTATACAATATTCGCACTCTCCAGTCATCTCCCACTCTAGCAGACAGGAACGAGGCAATACACAACTTCCTATCCCAATACGCACCCTCGCCCATCCGGACCGAAGAGTCGGCATCTCTAGACGTCCCCTTAACGACGGAAGAGATCACCCTGGCATTAAAACAGATGAAACCGGGCAAAAGCCCCGGCCCAGATGGGCTGACGGTCGGGTACTACAAATCCTTCCCTGATCTACTAATACCTCACCTTGTTAAGGCCTTTAACAACCTCTCTCCTACCAATACGGCCTCCAAAGATATATTAGAGGCCCATATCACCCTTATCCCCAAACCATGACAAATTGGTTTCTAACTACCGCCCCATTTCTCTACTTAACGTAGACGTTACATTGTACGCCAAAGCCATAGCAAATCGTCTTCTACCCTTGATCCCAAATTTAAATCACCACAGACCAAGTCGGTTTTGTCCCCGGCAGAGAAGCTAAAGACAATACCACCAAAGCCCTAAATATACACCACTGGTTGACTTCCACTAATACTAAGGGCTTCTTCCTATCCTTGGACGCGGAGAAGGCGTTCGACAGGGTGGCATGGGACTTTATGGAAGCTACCCTACAATCAATAGGCCTCCCACCGAGACTAATCAACATGATTTTGAATCTTTATTCCTCTCCCACAGCTAAATTTCCAGTGGACGGTGGACTGTCGAGCGCCTTCTCCGTGTCCGACGGTACTAGGCAGGGATGCCCCTTATCCCCCCTGATTTTCATACTAACAATGGAACCCATGCTACGCAGAACTAGAGACAACCCAGACATCAAAGGCATTCAAATTAACCAAAAACAATACAAAGTAGCCGCATACGGGGACGATGTCCTCCTCTTTCTTACAGAACCGACCACTACCATCTCGAACCTGCTCAAAGATTTTGCTCTCTTTAAATCCCTATCGAACTTACAAATAAACTTCTCTAAATCCAAAGCACTCAATATATCACTGACAAATGAGACAGTCACACAATGCAAACATAACTTTCCTTTTGGATGGGAAACACAAGCCATAAAGTACCTAGGCATTAAAATCCCCACCAATCTGTCAGAATTATTCGGGCTAAACTTTTTACCTATCCTACAAACCATCGAAAGTGATCTCCAAAAGTGGCAAGCTGGACCATTTTCATGGTTTGGAAGGATAGCTATCTTGAAAATGAACGTTCTGCCTAGGTTGCTTTACCTTCTTCAAACCATCCCTATACTGCTCCCACACTCTTTGTCACGTACAAAAGACTTTGTAGGAATTTCATTTGGCTATCCAAACAGCCCAGACTGAACTGGCACAGACTGACGACTCCCAAATTACAAGGAGGACTGCAGGTTCCGGACATACAAACTTATTACCAGGTCTGCCATCTAGTTAGAATTGTGGACTGGCACGTGCACGGCAAAGAAAAAGAGTGGGTGCATATTGAAAATGCCTTTACCGAGATCCCGTTGAAACTCCTCCCCTGGATCAATCCAAAACTAATCCCGAAAACTGCCGCTTCGAACCCCCTAATCAATTCCACCCTATTAAACTTTACAAAATCGTGCAAAATTCTTAAGTTTCAACCTATATCGGGACCAATGACCCCTATAGAAGATAACCCGGAATTTTCACCAGGTGTCACCCTAATCCACCCAACTAAGGAACCACACAGACCCAGACTCCTAGCACAACAACTATTCCATCAAGGAACTCTATTGACATACCAAGCTCTGATAAACAAATTTCCAGACTATCACATCCCCTTCTACAACTACCTACAGATCCGTCACTTTCTGCAGAGCCTCCAACACAAAGAAAACATACATAGGGAACTCACACCCTTCGAACTTTTATGCTCCTGTAATGAACCCCAAAGACACCTCATCTCGACCATCCACGCATTTTTTCTCTACACCTCAAGACATCAAAGAGGATATACTGATAAAACAATGGGAGACTGACCTGAACATAACCCTAACCACAGACGACTGGAGAAATGTGCACTATCACATTCATAAAGGTTCCAGCAACGTAGCAACACAGGAATGCAGGTTCAAAATCTACTCAAAATGGTATAGGACTCTCGATAAAATTAACAAATTTCTACCTAATATAGCTCCCAAGTGCTGGAGATGTAACACAGCCAGGGGCTCCCTCCTCCACATTTGGTGGGAATGCCCTCTCATTCAATCTTATTGGGCTGACATTCACAGCCTAATCGCTCAGATCACAACATACACCCCGGATTATACCCCGGCGCAATACCTACTTCACCATACCTCGATTCCCCAACGTGTATATAAGAAGTCACTAATTCTTAATTTCATTAATGCGGCGAACCTATGCATCCCAGTTCATTGGAGAAGCACGTCCCCACCCTCAATCCCAGAGTGGATTCGGAGAGTGGACAGATTGGCTGACATAGAAAATCTCATGCATCAAACCTCCGATTCACCTTCTAAATACAAAGAAACGTGGGCATGTTGGGCCCATTTCAAAAAATCGCAACTAGCGTGCACACAGACCAATCTCCCAAACAATAATTCAGACGATAGTACGGGCCAGATAGTTCATCCCCCCACAAACAAATAAATATACGTATCGTCCTATCCCTCCGCCCCCCCCCCCCCCCCCTTTTCTATCACACATAAGTCCCTGCCAAAAGAATAGCCTACACACTTTTAACCATCAACTGTTTTGACGTGTGAGGACTCACACCTTACACGATACACAACACCGACATGCCCTACTAATAGGTGAATACACCCGCACTGGGCACAGTACCCTATAGGGGTGCCCAGGGGGTGTGGGTAGCTCTAATGCCGTCGGTCAAGACCATTTGCATTACAAATACCTTATATCACACTACTATTTAGAAAATACCTTATAACCTCATGCGGTTAGTGAAGATTTTACCACACCCATGATATGCTCAGTATACATAAGCATAACATTCCATGTAAAAATAAAGGAAATGTTCTCTCTCATTTTCACTTTTCTAGCATGTGATGTATTTGCAAATGCAATATAGGCCTCTGAACTCCTGTTCGATATTATCATCTACTTGATACCGTTTAGTTTATTCTTTTTATGAAACTATATGTTGATTGTGGAATACATCCTCTTGTAAAAGTCTACCACTGTAATGAGACATGTAATCTGTGAAAACTCAATAAAATGTTTAAAAAAAAAAAAAAATAATAAGATGATCTGGAGTGGGGAGGCTTCTTCACCCTGATATGTTTACCATCCAGGGCACCGATGCAATTAGGAAATTGTGTTTTTTCCCAAAATCCATCCACAACAGACTCCCAGATTTCTTCGGTCGGCTCCGGCATGACCGAGTGGTGTAGCTCCTCCCAAATTGCAACACATGTTGACCTTGTTACTGCAGAGACAGTTGCGACACCAAGCAGGAAATAATGGTGAAGGGACACAAAACTTTGTCCAGTGGCAAGGAACCTAGCATAAAAATTTTAAAATATTTAATTAAAACAGCATACAAATAAAAAAAAGTACTACCCCTAACCCCAACCCACTATTCCCCAAACTTCTATTGCCTAAACCCTACCCCTAAACCCAACCCACTATTCCCTAAACCCTACCTCATAACCCATAAACCCTACCACTATTCCGATTCTCAAAAACCTAACTAACCCTATCCCATATGAGTACTTATTTCACTTACCTCAGTGTCACTAACAGCCGTTCCTCCCGTGACACAGAGCATCGCATGACAGTGTCCATCCTGGTCAATCGTGGCCAGAGTCTCTCCAAGAGGTCATCAAACAGCGTCACAGACATCCTTGTAAAGTTGTAAAACTTTTCCGGGTGTATGCGCAGTTCTGCATACATCTGGGTGAAGTACCCCACTGACAGTTGCTGGGATATCAGTGGATGGGTCCAGAAGCGACGTTGTCTACTCCTTCTATCCTCCTCCAACTCTCTCCTTCTACGAATCTTCTGCAGGATAATAAGCAGGATTGCTTCATCGATCTTTTGCACAACAGGATCCATAATGCAAAAATCCAAGGAAAACGTACGCAAAATCGCAAAAACTCCACACTCAAACAAACACACATAGACTATCTCCTCTCTCTCGCCTACCAAAATGGCCCTGTCACATGATATTGCACGTTGTTTATTCATTTTCCTAGGCATTGTGGGTAATTTGGGAGTGGAAACTAGCAGAGGGATTTTTTTGTAAAAAACGCTCCTTAGCGTTAACGCTTACAAACGACGTTAAACGCGCATTGACGCCAGATCAAAACGCTAATAAAATCGCATTTTTAATGCTGCTTTTTTTCCTGGCATCTGTACTAGCTTTACAACCCATTTTTAAAACGTCCGTGTGTATGAGGCCTCAGGGTAAAAGTTTGTCGCCATTCCACAAGCGGGCGCAATTTTGATGCGTGACATGTTGGGTATCAATTTACTCGGCATAACATTATCTTTCACAATATATAAAAAAAAAAAAAAAAAACTGGGCTAACTTTACTGTTGTCTTATTGAATTAAAAAAAGTTGATTTTTTTTAAAAAGTGCGCTTGTAAGACCGCTGCGCAAATACGGTGTGAGAGAAAGTATTGCAACAACCGCCATTTTATTCTCTAGGATATTAGAAAAAAAAAATGTATAATGTTTGGGGTTTCTAAGTAATTTTCTAGCAACAAAAAAAAAAAACAAAAAACTGTTTTTAATTTGTAAACACCACATCTAAAAAAAAGGCCCAGTCTTAAGGCTAGGTTCACACTGCTGCGAATTTTATTGCGAATTTGAGCCGCTGCGATCGCTCAAATTCGCAAGTCATTTTAATAACATTGTTTTCCATGAGTGCTGTTCACATCAATGCGTTGCGAATTTAACCTGCGTAAAAAAAGGGTCCTGTCCGAGTTTGATCCGTGTGCAATGCGAATTCAGCTCCATAGATTGCAAAATTTGCAGTAGAATCGCAAGGACACACAAAGAATTCGCAATGCAAATTTGCAACGCAATGGGATCAAAATCGCGCTAAATTCGCACTGCAGCAGTGTGAACCTAGCCTAAAGGAGGATTTTTTTCAATTTTCACATACAATAGCAGCTCATTACAAGGGATAATAGATTGAAATCGGCCGAAAACGAGGTAAATACCTCATTTAGGCTCTTTGTAAATCTCTTCATTTCCGGGTATTGGCCGTGCCATTGTTTGTGCTGTTTGCTGAATCTGTTCTGGACGTCACTTCCGCCCTTACTCTGTTTCCCTTTCAAAATCTCGCGCATGCACCGTAGCGCCGTATCAGGAAGGAGATAATCAGAGCAGCATCGCGAAACTTCTCCTCTGTGCCGTTCGGAAGGGAAGCTCGTCCATAGAAATGTCCCGACATGGAGGGAATACAGAAACAGCACACTTTAGGTGCCATTAATGAAACATCCTACTACACAATCGCGCATGACGTCATTTTCGATTACAGGACGATTAACATGGAAACTACAGCAGTGAGTACACTTTCACAGGCAGCGATCAGCTGCCTGTGTTAATTACATTATGAAGAGCTAAAGTTGTCTCAGAGGGTTTACAACCACTTTAAAGTGGTTAACCTAACACAATGGACACAAACCACCACTCACTCCAATGGCAATACTCTCGACCTCGTAGTCTCCCATTGCTGCACTCCCTGCAACCTCTCTAACATCCCCTTTCTTCTCTCTGATCACAACCTTACCCGTTTCACACTCTCCTTGTCTCCTACCTCCTATGCTGTCAACCCACAAACCACTACCAGCAAAAACCTTCGTAACCTCAACCCTTCCCTTCTTTATTCTGCTACTGATGGCCTTTATGACAAAATCGCACCCCTGTCCTGCCCAGACCTAACCACTTTCATCTACAACAATATGCTGTCATCCTCCCTAGACGTACTTGCTCCTCTTTCTACACGCAGAACCAGGCCCTAGCTGCCACAACCCTGGCAAACAGATGACACCAGAAGTCTCAAGAGATGCAGCCATGCTCTTGAGCGAGCATGTCATAAATCTAAGTCCCTGCAAGACTTTACTCTCTACAAATCTGCCCTTCTCAAATACAACTCCTGCCTTCACACTGCTAAACAAACCTACTACAACACTCTCATCAAAACCCTCTCATGAAAACCTCGTTAACTCTTCCGATCGTGTGTGGGCTTCACCGGACCTTCAGCGGACTTTTCCAGTCGCAAAGCTGACGGACTTTAGGATTTGGAACATGCTTCAAATCATTACGTCGTAACTCCGCTGGACCCAGTATGCTAGTCCGACGGACAAAAACCGACGCTAGGGCAGCTACTGGCTATCAAATCCTTATTTTAGTCCGGTGTACGTCATCACGTACGAATCCGTCGGACTTTGGTGTGATCGTGTGTAGGCAAGTCCGTTCGTTAAAAAGTCCATCGGAAGTCTGTCGGACCAGTCCGGTCGAAAAGTCCGCCCGTGTGTACGCGGCCTTAGACCTCTGCTGCCTTTGACACAGTTGACCACCTGCTCCTCCTCACCAAACTACACTCCCTTGGCCTCTGTGATTGTGCTTTATCCTGGTTCTCCTCCTACCTATCTCAGTGCACTTTCAGTGTCACTTACAACTCCATCTCCTCCGCTCCTCTTCCTCTCTCTATTGGGGTACCCCAAGGCTCTGTCCTTGGGCTCCTCCTATCCGCGCTCTATACCACTTCCCTGGGCCAGTTGATAACCTCCCATAGCTTCCAATACCACCTCTATGCCGATGACACCCAGATCTATCTCTCCCCTCACGGATCTCAAAATTACCGAATGACATATCGATATGGATGTCACACCACTTTCTCAAACTCAATCTTTCTAAAACTGAGCTTGTAATATTTCCTCCTTCCTGGTTCCCCCCCCCCCCATGACTTTACCATTAAGATCAACTGCACAACCATTGGTCCCTCCACACATGCCAGGGTGCTGGGTGTAATCCTTGACTCTGACCTCTCCTTCAGCCCCCACATCCAATCACTGGCTAAATCCTGCCGCCTTAACCTCCGCAACATCTCCAGAATTCGACCCTTCCTGACTAACACCACCACAAAGGAACTTATTCACTCCTTGACTACTGCAACTCTCTCCTTAAGGGCTTCCCCTTATGCAGGCTATCCTCCCTTCAGTATATTATGAATGCTGCTAGACTACTACACCTCACTAATCGATCCGTGACTGCTGCCCCTCTCTGCCAATCCCTTCACTGGCTTCCCCTACCCCACCGTATAAAATTCAAAATGCTAACTACAACATACAAGGTCATCCAAAACATCGCCCCCAGCTACATCACCAACCTCATCTGCAGATATCGCCCAAATCGTCCCCTCCACTCCTCCCAGGACCTCCTGCTCTCTAGCTCCAGTTACCTCCTCTCATGCTTGCCTTCAGGACACCTCCAGTGTCCCATCCTCTGGAACTCCCTGCCCTGGTATATCCAATCAGCCCCTAACCTAGTCTACTTTTAGGAGATCCCTGAAAACTCACTTATTCAGGGAAGCCTATCCCACACCCATCTAACAACTGTCCCCGAGCCACCCCCCATCAAATCATTTCCCGCATTGATTACCTTTTGTACCACCACCCTCTCCCTTTAGAATGTAAGCTCTACGAGCAGGGCCCTCCTGTCCCTTGTGTATGTACTGTAATTGTGCTGTCCCCCCTCTACATTGTAAAGTGCTGCGTAAACTGTTGGCGCTATATAAATCATGCATAATAATTAGAGGCCGGCCGATATATCGGCTGATATTTGGCCTTTAAGAAATCGGCATTGGCCAATTTTTGTGCAAAAATCGGCCGATTATCTCCCTTCCCCACACTCACTGAGTTTCACACACTGAGCGGCTCTGTGCTCAGTGTGTGAAACTGATTTGCAACTGAATGCAGAGAGAGAAGCTGTCAGAATTCAGCGTGATGTCGGGGGTGGGCGGGACTCAGATATCAAACACCAGCCAATGGGATGGGATCTGGGTGGGCCGCTACGTGTATGTGGCCCGCCCACTTTCTTAAGCAGCCCAATCATTGGCTTGTGTTTGATAGCTGCAGGGCCCCGCCCACCCCGGGTCCCACCCACCCCCCGACATCACGCCGAATTCTGACAGCTGGTTTCTGCATTCAGTTACATATAGTGTAACTGAAACTGACAAATCGGCTCAGTGTGAAACCTGCCAGTTCCAACCAGTGCCACCTGCCAAAAAAAGAAAAATCGGCATCATATATCGGCCGGCCTGATTTCTAAATATCGGCATCGGCCAGAGAAAAACCCATATCGGTCAACCTCTAATAATAATAATAATAATAATAATAATAATGTACATACAGCTCTTAGAAGCCTATAATTCTTGGTCCACTCCTTCAGCTCCACTCCATTGATTTGGGTTACAGGTGTGCTCTATATTACAGAGCTAAATGCTGCTACAGTGAATATAAAAAGTCTGCACACCCCTAAAATATCAGGTTTCTGTGATGTAAAAAAAAAATAAAATAAAATAATGAGACAAAGATAAATCATTTCAGAACTTTCCACCTTTAGGCCTCATGCACACAGGACGTTTTTGAACATTTTTATAAGCAGCTGTGTTTGGCTTCAGACATTTTTTTCTACAGTCAGTAAACTTCCCATTATGTTATCCTATGTGTCCATGCACACATAGGCTGTTATCAGCAGTTTTTGGCTGGAGCGTTTTTTGGCTTTAAAAAAAAAAAAAAAAAAAATAGTGGGTTCTGAGATGAGTTTTTCAGCTGTTTTCAGCTGTAAAAACTCACTATCAAAAAAAAAAGGCTGATAAAACGCGGCTCACCAGTGTTTAACGTTTTTGATCCATTGAAAATAAATACATTTTAAAAAACTGCTAACGTGGAAAAATGCGAATGACTGCTAAAAAAACGATATTGCAAAAAAGTTGAGAAACTCACTGAAAAGCTACTGGAGTTTTTATAACGTTGTTTTAACGTCCAGTGTGCATGAGGGCTTAATGTAACCTATAAACTGTACAACTCAGTTGAACAACAAACTGAAATCTTTTAGGTGGAGGGAAGTTAAAAGAAAAAACTAAAATAATATGGTTGCACACGTGTGCACACCCTTAAACTAATAATTTGTTGAAGCATCTTTCGATTTTATTACAGCCCTCAGTCTTTTGGGGTACGAGTCTAATGTTGCTGTAGGCCTCTTGGCAGTCTCGCTGACCGTTTTCTTGTCTTCTCATCAAATTTGGAGGGACAGTTCTTGGTAATGTCACTGTTGTGCTAGATTTTCTCAAATTGACGATGACTGTCTTCACTGTGTTCCATGGTACATCTAATGCCTTGGAAATTATTTTGTACCCTTCTCCTGACTTATACCTTTTAACAATGAGATCCCTCTGATGCTTTGGAATCTCTCTGCGGACCATGGCTTATGCTGTAGGACGCGACTAAGAAAATGCCAGGAAAGACCTACTAGAACAGCTAAACTTTTATTGGGGTTAATTAGATGCACTTTAAAAAAGGAGAAGTATAGCCAAAGCTTGTTTGGCTGTACTTCACCTATGGATCACAGGAGTACAATTCGTTTTATCACTCCTGTGACCCGTTTTCAGCAGAGAGCGAGTTGAAGTCCACTCTCTGCTGACATTACCGATGTCCGTCCAGGCACTGTGTCATCGCGACAAAATCTGGATCTGCCAGGTGCCTGGGCTGACACCCCCGCTCAGCCTCTCAGCAAGCCGCTGAGAGCCTAAGCCGGCTGCCCCCGCCCCCTCCACAGCCCAGCACTCCAGTGAGTAAGGAGGGGGCAGAGCAGATAGCTGTGACTGACAGTCTACAGCTCTCTGCTCACGGAGCTCTGAAAACCAAGCAATCTGCGGTGTTCGATCGGTCAGTTCTCAGTGTAGAGGCGCCGGGTGACTGATGCTGCATCCACCTAGGCAAGTATGAATAGGGGGAAAAAAAATTGACAGTTACTTACCGGTAACTGCTTTTCTAGGATATCGTACAGGACGGCACAACCTGAGAGATGACTGGTCTACCTGACAGGAAACACAATCAACACATGAGGTTAAAAGGCCCCTCCCTTCCGCCTGCACCTCAGTTCTCCCAAAGTAATAGGTTATCCGGGTGTCAGAGAGAAACTCTTCCTGTAGTACTTACATCAAACCAGGGGTAGGAAGTAGGCCTGCCATCCTGGAATATATCCTAGAAAGGCAGTTACTGGTAAGTAACTGTCAATTTTCTCTAGTCATCTTCCAGGGCGGACACAACCTGAGAGGATGCACAAGAAGTTCAAGGCCTACCTTAGGGTGGGACCACTGTTTGCAAGACCTTCCTTTCAAATGTCAGATCCTGAGGTGATAGCAGTTCCACTCTATAGTGCTTGAAGAACGTGTCCTGCTTCGCCCATGTGGCTGTTCGACAGATCTGTTCTATTGAGGCCCCAGCTCTTTCTGCCCAAGAGGCCGCCAAAGATCTCACTAAATGGGCGTTAACTGGTACTGAGGAACCTGTCTGTTCATAAGCCATTCCTATGGTTTGTCTGATCCTCCTAGCCACAGTAAATCTAGATGCCTGCCTGCCCTCCCTTTCTAGGGCTGCTAAATAGAACCAAAAGGCGACTCGACTTCCTGAAATCTTTCACTCTAAGTATGTCAGCAAGCATTTCCTGACATCTAATAAATTAATTTTTTTCTCTCTCTCGTTCCTTCGGGTTTTCACAAAAGGAGGGCAAAATGATCTCTTGAGATCTATGAAACTGTGATGCGACCTTGGGAAAATATAGTGGGTTTTGTCTCAGCACCACTCTATCTTCCAGTACCAACAGAAAAGGCTCCTTATTTGACAGGGCCTGCAGGTCGCTTACCCTTCTGGCTGTAGTGAAGGCCAGTAAAAAGGCTAACTTAAGTGTCAAAAATTTAACTGAGATCTCCTGAGCTGGTTCGAAAGGCGATTTTGTCAATGCCTCCCGGACCAGCCTTAGATTCCATGGTGGGAATCTATTAATCTTTACGGGGGTTAACCTCTCCCTTGCTAGTAGAAATCTCTTAATCAGGGGCTCTAGCACGAGCCTCTGGTCCAGAAATACAGACAGGGCTGCTACCTGTACCTTTGGGGTGTTCGGGCCAATCCCCTGATCCACCCCAGCTTGTAAGAATTCAAGTACCACTGGTACCGAAGGATTAGAAACATCGCTATCCTGGCACCGATGTGAGAAGAAATTCCAGATTCTTGAGTAGATCTTCCTAGTAACCGGTTTCCGACTACCTAGGAGGGTCTCAATTACTCAATCGGAGCATCCCTTGTCTCTGAGAATCTCCCTCTCAAGAGCCATGCCGTCAACTTATAGAAGCCCGGGTCAGGGTAAAGGACTGGCCCTTGTAGAAGGAGATCCCGCCTGGGCGAGATACGGAATGGAGTAGAAAACCATGTCCTCTTTGGCCACCATGGGGTTATTGGGATCAGATTGCACTCTGAGTGGGCCCAACCTCTGTAGAACCCGAGGTATTAAGGCTAGTGGAGGGAAAGTATATGCTAGGTAGCAATCCCAGTCCTGAAATAGAGCATCCGCTCCCTGCGATCCCCCTTCTCTGGTGAGAGAAAAAACGCTCCACCATTCTGTTCTCTCTGTGGCCGAAAAGGTCAATCTCCGGAATTCCAAACATCTGACCTATCTGGAGGAATATGTCCTGGTTTAACTCCCACTCCCCCTGGTGGATGGGCTGTCAGCTTAAGAAATCTTCCACCACATTGACGGTCCCCTTTATGAGGACCGCCGATATGGACTGAAGGTTTCCTTCAGCCCAATTTAGAATATCCAAAGCCAGGTTCAGTAGCTTCCTGGACCTCGTGCCACCCTGATGGTTCCGATAAGAGACAGCTGTCACGTTGTCCGACAGGACTTGGACCTCTAGTCTCTGAATTCTGCCTCCGAAAGCCTTTAATGCCTGACCCAACGGCAAGGAGCTCCTTGTGGTTGGAGAAGGCCCTTACTTGGGTCGGGGTCCACGATCCCTGTGCTTGGAGGTCCCCCAAGTGAGCACCCCAACCCCAATTGCTTGCATCGGTAGTAATCCTTATACGGTTCCACTGGGCCCAGGAACGACCCAGCGTGAGCCTGTCCTGACCCAGCCACCAATTTATGGAGGCCCTTACCCTTGCTGGAATGGACACCTTTCCGTCCAACAACTGCCTCTTTTTGTCCCAGGAGGATAGTAGGAAAAACTGCAGATCCCTGGAATGGAGCTGAGCCCAGGGAACCGCTGGAATACATGAGGTCATCAAGCCTAGGACCCTCATAACATGTCTGGGAGAGCAGTCCCTGGGTTCCATTAGAGAGGTGACAGCTGTTACCAATTTTAACCTTTTTCCCCTCTGGGAGAAAAAGTTTGAGCCCTTGCATCCACCAGATATCCTAGGAAGGTTTTTATTTGGGATGGTATGAGAGAAGAAGATTTCTCCCAGTTCACTATCCAGCCCAAGGTCTCCAGAGTGAGGATCACTCTGTCTACGTCTACTCTCACTAGTTCTAGAGACTGCCCATAGGTCAGGAGGTCGTCTCGATAGGGTATAAGGGATACCCCCTGTAGATGCAGGTAAGCTACAGCCTCCACCAGGACCTTTGTGAAAACTCTCGGGCTTGCAGTTAGTTCAAAGGGAAGAGCTCAGAATTGCCAGTGTTGTATCCCTTTGCTCATAAGAACTGCGAATCTCAACAGGGATTGGTGTTCCCGGGCAATCGGGATATGGAGATACACATTCCTCAGATCTATTGTGGCCATAAAAGCATCCTTCAATAGATGCTTGCGCACAGTGTATATACTCTCCATCCGAAAGCTCTTTTGTCACAAAAACCTGTTCAGTTTTCTGAGATTTAATATCAGGCAAAATTTCCCTGATGGTTTTTGGACTACAAAAACATGGGAGTAAAATCCCTAGTAGAGCTCTTCCGGTGGAACAGGGACGATCACCTCCTGGTTCGACAATCCCTGCAAGTTGTCTATCAACCCTGCTGCCCTCAAAGTATCCTTGGGGAGATGGGTCAGAATAAAAGGTTTGAGGAAGAGGGGAGAGAAGTTCCAGGCGATAGCCCTCTGTCTAGATCTGTAAGATATCGGGGCTTTCGGAGATCTTCCTCCACTGAGGGACAAAGCGAGAAAGTCTCCCCCCTACCCTGACGCTGGTGTCACTTTGACTGCTTGCTGGTGTCTTTAGGTCCAGAAAAGAGCAGGCCACCTTTCTGTCCGCTCTTTCCCTTCCCCCACCTTCTACTCGTGTCCTTCTTGGCCTTGAATTGGCCCTGGTTAGGGGGGCACAAAAAAAAGTTTTGCCTCTCTCCTGGCTTTTACCGGAAACTTTTTCCCACTTTTCCACTGATGATAAGACCTGATCCAAGCCAGGCCCAAAAAGCTGGGAACCCTCAAAGGGCAACCCGCAGAGCCGTGACCTGAACCTATGGTCCCATTCCCACGATTTAACCCACATGGCCCTTCTTGCGGAGTTAAGGAGGGCCGCTGATTTAACCATGGTCCTAACAGTTTCCACTGCCGCATCTGCTAAGTATGCCACAGCCTTGCTTATTATCTCTAGAGAGTCTGTGACTTCTTTGGAATTACTCCCTCTAGCCACATGGCCGGAGAGCCTGCTCAGCCAAGCATCCACATTCCTTGCTACTCAGGCTGATGCCAAGGCAAAAGCCATGGCTGCCTCATTGGCATCCCACGCTCTTCGTAGTATCGTTTCAGCCCTTTTTTCCATATGGTCTTACCCGAGTCCTCAAATGACAAATCAGATTTCTTAGAGACCTATGATAGGGCTGCGTCTAATTTGGGGGTCTTGAAGAACTTCTCTTCTTCCTCCCCAAAGGGAAACTTCCTCTTCCAAGTTTTGAGCTTAAGGACCTTTCTCTCCGGGTCCTTCCACTCTCTCAAAATGACCACTTTCAGAGTTTGATGAAATGGGAATATCCTGGACTGAGGTTTACCCAACCCCCTGTACATCCTATCCCTGGCTGTCGCCTGAACTGGAGGTTCTGGGATATCCTCAGAGGCATAGATTGCCCTGAGTACCTGCCCCATGTCCTCCACGGGAAAAAGGTGTCTATTACGTCTAGGGCTATCACTATCATGGCTCTCAGAGTCTGAGTTTTCCCTCTCCTCTAATGAGCTTTCACCTGACTCCTCTGGGTCCTCAAACTCATCTACTCCCAAAGTGACAGAGGAGGGAGGCCTCTGCTGGGTTTTTGGACTTCTGTCAGAAGTACCCTTTTGAGAGGAAGTACCTTCTCTAGAAGACAGAGTCTCTCTGCCACCAGTGCTAGTCCCTTCTTTAGATGCTATAACTGTCTGCAGAGATTGGAGCGTAGAAAGCATCTCTGACTGTACTGTAAGGAAGTCCCTCATAACCTGTGAGGTTTCCTTTCCCGACAAATTATGTATGCATCTGTAACAAAAAGGTTTTTACGTTATCTTGTGGGAGCTTTTCATTGCAATACCCACACCTTTTTGTTCTAGGGGGAGGAGAGTTTTTGCTCTAGCCTTGTGGGCCCCTTGAGCGGATTCACTGGGTTCTAAGGAGACAAAAGACAAGACAGAACCCAAACTTTAACAGTCTGTACTCTTTCTCCTGCCCCCCCAAGGGATGTGGGTAAGATCCCTCCTCCTGGGTTGTAGGCACCGATGTGTCCTCCTCTCTTTCCATACCTGGTCCCTGCCGGTTCTGTTCCAAGGAGCCCTGCTGTGAGGATCCAGAAGGTGAGAAGGCTTGTGGGACCTCCGCCTGACTCCACCGGATTCTTATAGCCAAGACTCCGTCGATCGGCCCCATTTTGCTGGAGTCCCGCCGTCGGAAGGAGCGTTTTGGCCTCTAGTGTCTCCGGATCCGCCATTTTGGCGTAGGCCGGAAACGTACATGATGCCGCCCGGAAACTGAAGCGGTGCCATCTTGCGCCACCCGGCCAGAATGCTCACTCCTATCTCAGGAGTGTTACCAGCGTTCCCTATGGAGCAGCCATTGCAGGAAGCAGACGCCCTCCGCCCCTTCAGCGGCCTGGACTCCAGCTGACCCTCCGACTTCTTTAGCCCCCATGCACCTGGTCTAGGTTGAAGGCAAGGGAGGAGGTATGTGCCCACAGATGCTCCGGGATACCCCTCTGTGCCCTGCAGTCTCCTTGCCGGGGAGAACCCCAGCCCTTGGGGCCCCCTGAGAAGGGACTGGCTTTCAGCTCCCGGGGGGGGGTACCGTTCGCTACCGCCTTTAGGTCTGACAAAATCAACAAACATTTCGCTACCGGGAAACACAATCAAGAACTGGGGTGGAGAGGGGGAGGGGCCGTTTAACCTCATGTGTTGACTGGTTCACCTGACAGGAAACACAATCATCTCTCAGGTTGTGCCGTCCTGGAAGATGACTACAGAAAGATTCCTTTATTTCTCTTTTAAATGATGAGCATGAGCTTGAACGTGATTGCTTAATTCTGAACACAGCTACATATCCAGTTATAAGAGGGTGTGCGCACTTATGCAACCACATTTTAGATTTTTATTTTTAACCCCCCCCCAAAAAGATTTCAGTTTGTTTTTCAACTGCACAATTTATAGGTCACATTACAGATGGAAAAGGTTTTGAAGTGATTTATTTTTGTCTCATTTTTTTTACATCACAGAAACCTGACATTTTAACAGGGGTATGTAGACTTTTTATATCCATTGTATGTTACTTAAAACTTTTGCTCTGACAGAGCTGCATCCAGATCCGTACAGATGTGAAAGTGTCATTATTTGCACCCATGTACATGAACCCTTAGCAGGATCAGTAGAAGTTTTAATGGGGTTACAAATCTCCTCAATCTCTCTCTTTAACCTTCTGCTTCCTTCTATTTACAAATGAAGGGGTACAGTTGGTTGTGGAAAGACAGTAACCTTTACTTTACCGAGAGTGATATGGAGGCCGTTACTGCAGAACTCCGTCTGAGAATGCTAGCTGCCTGGTTGTCTCCAGCTTCAGTATTTAAAACAATAAACAGGCACGACAATTGCAAGTCTACAAGAAGATGGTTTCTTCATTGGGAGTTTTGGAGAAGTCACAGGATTGCAGTGCGGTGCAGCCTGCCAGCTTAAAGTGGAGGTAAACTCAAACAAACAATGCTTTTTATTCTGTCCTCCCATCCCCTCTTACACAAACGCTAGAAATGTTTATTCAAATTTTTACTGCTTTTGTTCGAGTAGTGCCAGGTGTAAAGCCTAGGCTAGGCCCTGCTGCCTCCTGGGATTGCTTCATCATAACTGTTCCAAGAGGCAGCTGATTACTAAGTGGTGCATGTGCGCACATGCGGCAGATTTCTGCGCATGCGCACAAGTGCTGCTGGACTCCATGTTGTCCATTCATCAGAAGCTGGTGGCAGAGAAATCTGCCACACATGCGCAGACACGCTGCCACTCTATTCCAGCTCCCAAATCGCTGAACGAGACCAGCAGTACATGAGCGCCTGCACAGGTTTTTTAAAAATGGCTGCACTCAAGAGGAGTAGGTAATTCAAGAGCAGTTTAGTTCTACTTTCAGAAGATGGCCTTAGAATTATGAGAGCCAGCAGTGGGCGAAAGAGGTCTGCGAGTGATCTGAAGTCTGCAATAGAGGATACAACAGGGATGCAGAGGGCAAGGATGAAAAAAAAATAAAAATGTACGTGAAACTTCCAAAGGAGAAAGCAAATCTGCAACTAGATTAAAGAACAACCACAGCTTAAAGTGATATTAAAGTCTCATTTTTTTTTTCTCTTTAAAAATAACAAGATGTCATACTTACCAGCTCTGTGCAGTGATTTTGCGCAGAGCACCCCAGATCCTCCTCTTTTCAGGTCCCTTCTCTGTGCTCCTGGCCCCTCCCCCCCATCAAGTGCCCCCACAGCAAGCAGCTTGCTATGGGGGCATCCAAGCCGAGCCACTGCTCTGCATTGCCAGACACAGCTACGGCTCGGCCCAGCCCCTGACTGGTTAACTGACTGACAGCAGCAAGAGCCAATGGCACTGCTGTGTCTCAGCCAATCAGGAGGAAGAGTCACGGAAGGCCGAGGCACTCATGCACATCTGGATGGAGATGGAGCTCAGGTAAGTATTAGGGGGGCTGCTGCACACAGAAGGTTTTTTTTTATCTTAATGCATAGAATGCATTAAGATAAAAAACCTTCTGCCTTTACAATCACTTTAAAGTTGAACTCTGGTTGTCATTAAAAAAATATGCCCCCTTGTAAGCTCTTTCGATGCCAGTTCCAGGATAGCTACTGTGTCCCTAGATGCAGGAAGTAGCTAAGGAAGCAGAAGAAAGTACATAGTGTAGCTTGCAGAAAGTTCTCCACCAATAGGAGACACATTTGGGAGTGAGCTCCGACTCTCTGACCAATTCCTAGATAGGTGCACTGTACTCTCCATGAAACAACACAGTTCCTAATAAAAGGAAAAACTTCCTGTGCTTTAAAATGGTAACAGCAGGAATGGCAGAAAACGTTAAAATAACTGCCCCAAGATAGATGAAAATAAAGAGGAGTTGGGAGGCCCAAATAAAACCAGTAAACCACTCTGTATACAGCCTACTCACCACCAAGGGAAATTACAGAGGAGCTTTAGTCTCCCCCCAAAAAATTAAAGTCAGCAGTTACAAATACTGTATCGTTTTCAACCAAGGAAGCTGCCATCTTTGCCTCTGTTTAATCTACAACTGCCATGATACTGCACATGTGATCAGTTATGACACCAGCCATTGGATGGTTTGACAGTTTTGTTGAGAGCACAACCAATGGGAGTGTTACATTTCCGGCACATGCCGGAAAAGAAACTGTTTTATGGATGGGTTTACTTCCGCTTTAACTAGATCCGGGCAGAAGTGGGAGCGGGCACACGTAAGGCTTTCCCAAGTCATCTTCCAGGACGGCTTACCAAGGAGAGGACCAAAAAGAACTACCTGATTAGGGTGGGAACACAGCTTGAAGCACCTTCCTCCAGACAGCCTGTTCCTGGCTTGAGAACAGGTCCAGTCGGTAATCTTCCATGAAGGTTTGGAAGCTGGACCTGGTTGCTGTTTTACAACACCAAGAACCAGCAATGATGCTTGGTAAGCTCCCATCATTGCAGATTTCAATCGCCTTGTGAAAGTAATATTTTGACACCCTCTTGCCTTTGTTTAGGCCCCAGAACAGAACAAACTAGAGGTGGATCTCCAATCTTTAGATCTCTCATTGAAGGCTATGGGAAAACTTACAACCAATTTATTTAATTCTGCTTCTTTAGTATCTCCACAAAAAGGCAGAATCACAAAAAATCTGAAGCCACCATGGGAAAGGATTACAAAAACTAGGCATATGAGCGATATGCAAGGACAATCAGATACAATGATAACTCACACCCTACATAATAAACTTCATACCAGAGATACCTAAGCACATTTAGATAATAGGCCCTGGTATTATCTAGGATGAGATTTCGCCCCCAATGCCATACATACCCAAAATGCATATGCCTATAACCTTTCTACCCGCTGAATGCTGGTACAGCAGCAATGTGAGTGTTTGGAAAGGAACTGGGTAAAAAAATTAACCTGACTATTTTATGAATGACAGGTGCTCTGCCCAATGTTAGAAGTCTGACTCCAATCCTGCACCAAATGGCCCATTGTGATACTAGTGCGTGTTAAGTAATGCAGATTGCTACTTCAGGAGACTGAGCCTGTAGCAGTAACAGGCTGTTCATATTGATTTGCTATACCTGTTCTATTAGGATGGCTGTGTAAATGACGTTTTTTTTAACATATACAGTAGTACTGAACTTAACCCTTTCGCTGCCAGGGCCGTTTTTGCGTTTTATTTACACGTTTAAAAAAAGGCCTGAAGATTACACGAAACCCACAAACATATTTTCTGAAAGCAGATACCCTAGACAATAAAATAGTGGTAGTTCCAATTTTTTTAATCTCACACAATATTACCACAAAGGTTTTTCAGTACAAAACACACTAATGTGAATTTAAGGGCAAACAAATGCAAAAAAATTACCCAAATATTGGTAAAACATAAAAGACGAGGTTGCACCAAGTAAATAGATACCCAACATGCCAAACCTTAAATTTTTGTGCGCCCGTGAAATGGCATCAAACTTCAGTACCCTATATTTTCTATAGGCGACTCTTCTAAAGCCCCTTATATGTATCAGTCTAGTGTTACGGAGGTGGTCTTGTGTTTGCTCTTACTCCAGCGTGCGCAGCAATATGTAACATGTGTATTGCAATCAATATTTGGCGTAGGCGCCCCGACGCATGCGCGTGTGTGTGTGTGTGTGTGTGTGTGTGTGTGTGTGTGTGTGTGTGTGTGTGTGTGTATATGTGGGGGATTTTATGTGCTTAGGTTTAACTTAATTTTGTTTTGCAAAACATAGGGGACAAAAAAGCAGTGCCGCCACATGAATGCTCTCACCTGACAGGCAGGAGTTTCACACACAATCCCGGAGGCTGCAGCCACCGGATTGTGTGTAATACCCCCCCCCCCCCCCCCGCTGTCAGGTCTGTACGACATATGGACCCGGCGGCGAAAGGGTTCAATGTGCCCAGTCAGGAATAAAAAGGTCAGAGTGATAGTAAGTCATGATACCACATCTGCAGGCCATATCCCTGCCCATTATCTGCAGCAAAAATGGCCCGTTACACCACCAGTCATACAAGCTTATACTACTGTATAAATCCTAGGAAAGATTATAGTAACCACACAACCCCAATAAACCGCTTGGCGACCGGCTCACGCCGATATACGTCGGCGGAAGGGCACGTACAGGCAGATTAATGTACCTGTACGTTGCCTTTTAAGAAGCGATTTGCGGGCGCATGCCGCGACCTCCGTGAGTGTGATCGCAGGTCCCGCAGACTTGATGTCCGCGGGGATACCCGCGATCGTCTCACGAAGAGGAATAACGGTGAAATGCTAATGTAAACAAGCATTTCTCCATTCTGCCTAGCGACAAGGACACTAATCACAGCTCCCTGTAATCGGGAGCGGTAATCAGTGTCGTGTCACCCATAGCCAAGCCCCCCCACAGATAGAATCACTCCCTAGGACACACTTAACCCCTACAGCGCCACCTAGTGGTTAACCCCTTCACTACCAGTCACATTTACACAGTAATCAATGCATGTTTAATCGCACTGATCGCTGTATAAATGTGAATGGTCCCAAAATCGCGCCAAAAGTGTCCGATCTGTCCGCCATAATGTGGCAGTCGTGATAAAAATCGCTGATCGCCGCCATTACTAATATAAAAAAAAAAAAATTATTAATAAAAATGCCATAAAACTATCCCCTATTTTGTAGATGCTATAACTTTTGTGCAAACCAAATTAATATACGCTTATTGATATTTTTTTACCAAAAATATGTAGAAGAATACATATCGGCCTAAACTGGAGGAAAAAAAATGTTTTTTTATATATTTTTTGGGGATATTTATTATAGCAAAAACTAAAAAATAAAGCATTTTTTTCAAAATTGGCGCTAATTTTTTGTTTATAGCGCAAAAAATAAAAACCGCAGAGGTGATCAAATACCACCAAAAGAAAGCTCTATTTGTGGGGAAAAAAGGGCGTCAATTTTGTTTGGGTCGCACGACCGCACAATTGTCAGTTAAAGCGACGCAGTTGCAATTGCAAAAAGTGCTCTGGTCTTTGGGCAGCCAAATGGTCCGGGGTTTTAAGTGGTTAAAGGGCCCAGTGTTGCAATCGATTTGGTTTTACATATTCAACTACAACGTTAAGACCTCCAATGGAGGAAGAACAACACTAAGCTGAGGAAATCTAAAATTACTTTATAAAGTTATTGCCTTAAAAAGAAGATTGCTCTACTTCTTCCGTCTACCTCCAATGGTAGATGACGGGAACCATGTCCTCTAACCTTACCAGATTCAGGCACGGGGAGAAAATATGGTCATGTGTGTTGAACATAAGGGATTTGATCCTCTGATAAATGAAGGCTCAGCAGCAAAAATACAAGTACCTTGTAGAATACACAGGACTAGTATTAAGGTGTATTCAATTCAACACAAATTTTGCAGAACCTTCTGCAAAAGGACCATCTCTCAAAGATGACTAATGTAATAACAAATATAATGTAATAGGTTGTGGAATTTTTATGTCTGTATAGCCTGAGAGATAGCATAAAGATACCATGGTAAGGTCTCAGCGACCAGAGATTTCTTCTCTAATCCATTTACACCACTGTTGTCCATGTACATTAATGCATCAAGACAACATATTGCAGATTGCAGGAGACAATGTAAAGGTCAGGTAAAGGCCTCCAAATTCATACAGCCACATATACCAATGAGGGCTAAACTTTAAGCAGACCATTTGAACTATTACACATGCAGAGTCGAGATTTTGAATCACATATGAGGTATGATCCACAATGGTACTAAAAGAATATAAACAAAATAACACAAGCTTAGCTCCAATCTTGTGCATTTTAAATACATAGAGACATAACATACTGGTGAAGTATGAGGTCAGAGTCAGCGTATTCATCTAATACCCAAACAGTAATAGATATGCAATTGATGCCTATGCCACAAAGCCAACAATTCGCATAATCACGTCATAGATAGTCTCTGGCTACCATCCATTATAGATCTACCCAGTGGAGGAACCCAGGGAGCTCCAGGTGATAGAAGTCTAAGCACACAAACTGGAGTGCATAGCGGATACTGTTAACTCACAAAAGGTACAGCTTCAGCTCCTAGACATAACCAAATATTTTACTTAGAACTGAAGCAAATATAAGTCTTCTTAAGCCTAGGTTTACCCTGACAGCGAGAGCAAAATTATGCGAGTTCAGCATGTCAGTCCTGACTTCGGGGCAATTTCAGAGATATCTGTGCGTGTTTCTGCCCAGGTGTCTATTGAAATCACATCCGAAGTTGCCAAAAGTAGTGCAGAAACTACTTTTGGGGATCTGTGCAGCGCCGCAAATGCAGCGTAGCAGCGATTCGGATGGTGCCATTGACGGCAATAGCTGCTGATTTGACATATCAAACCACATGCCAAATCGCTGCAATGTGAACCAGGGTTTAACCACTTCAATACCAGGCACTTATACACCTTCCTGCCCAGACCAATTTTCATCTTTTAGTGCTGTCGCAGTTTGAATGACAATTGCGCAGTCATACAACACTGTACCCAAACTACATTTTGATCATTATGTTCCCACAAATAGAGCTTTCTTTTGGTGGTATTTGTTCACCTCTGTGGTTTTTATTTTTTGCTAAACAAATAAAAAAAAGACCTAAAATTTTGAAAAAAATAAAAGTTTTGCTTTTGTTTCTGTTAAAAAATTTTGTAAATAAGTAAGTTTTTTCTTTCACTGATAAGGCGGCACCGATGAGGTGGCACCAATGAGCGGGCACTGATATACAGCACTGATAGGCACTCATGGGTGGCACTGATAGGCTGCAAAGATGGGCACTGATACGTGGCACTGATAGGCATCCCTGGTGGCACTGGCAGTGGTAGGTGTGTGAGTGGGCACTGATTGGCAGCTGCTTGGGCATTGATTGGCAGCTGCCTGGGCACAGATTAGTATTTCTCTGGGGGTCTAGGGGGCATACTTGGTGGTCCAGTGTGGGCAGCTTCCCTGGTGGTCCTGGGTGGGATCCGAGGGGGGGCTGTGCTGATAAACAGTCAGCACAGATCCCCCCTGTCAGGAGAGCAGCCGATCGGCTCTCCTCTACTTGCGTCTGTCAGACACGAGTGAGGAAAAGCTGATCACCAGCTCTTCCTATTTACATCGTGATCAGCCGTGATTGGACACGGCTGATCACGTGGTAAAGAGTCTCCGTCAGAGACTCTTTTCCTAGATCGGAGTTGCGGTGTGTCAGACTGACACACCGCAACAACGATCGCCAGAATGCGCGCCCCCGGCGGCTTAATATCCCGAGGACATCATATGACGCCCAGTCAGGATATTGAAACCACTTTGCAGCAGTCATTTTGCTATATGGCGGCAAGTGGGACGAGGTCATATGACGGTGTCCCAGAACGGCCGTTCTCGCGAGCCCGCGGGGGAGCCCAGCGATCGCAGCCGCGCCGTGTTGCTAGGACACAGCGCGACCCCAATCTCTAAAGCCTTTAACCATGTGACCGGCTGTGTCCAATCACATGTAAACAAGGAAGTGCCGTGAAGGATCTAGAGTGGTGGCCTCCCTGGACATTGAGAAGGCCTTCGACACGGTCGAGTGGCCTTTTCTCTGGGAGGTCCTCCGCAGGATGGGGTTCCCCCTGATCTTCATTGAATGGATGAAGGTCCTCTACCGTGACCCCACCTCGGCTATTAAGCTGGGAGGGGGCCTGTCACGGTCCTTCCATCTGTCCAGGGGCACGCGGCAGGGCTGCCCTCTCTCTCCGGCCTTATTTGCCATCGCGATGGAGCCACTTGCCGAGGCCCTTCGCACCTCTCCTCACAATAGGGGACTACGGGTTGGCTGGCTGGAGGAGAGGGTCGCCCTGTATGCGGATGACCTCCTACTCTTCCTCAATGACGCGGGTCCATCACTCGAGGGAGCCCTACAGGTCCTCAACTCCTTCTCCTCTGTCACGGGCCTCAGGGTTAACTGGACAAAATCTCTCCTGTTCCCCGTGGATCCTGCAGCCCGTGACACAGCTCCCACGGACATCCCTCTACAATGGGTCGAGAATTTTAAATACTTGGGGGTGGTGGTCTCCAGGCAGGCTTCTGAGTTCTTACCCCTCAACTTGTCCCCGGTGGTTCAGGAGACTCGGCAACGGCTAAAGGCGTGGGAATCGTTGCCTCTTTCACTGTTGGGACGCATTAATTTGTTTAAAATGAAAATACTCCCCAAATTTACATACTTATTTCGCCACTCTCCACAGTGGATTCCTAAATCCTTTTTCATACAACTACATCGCCTCCTTGCCTCTTTCCTATGGGGGTCCCAATCCCCCAGATACAGCTGGTCAACACTGATACGCCCGACCTCCCAAGGTGGCTTGGCGTGTCCAGATCTATACAAGTACTATCTGGCCGCCCAGCTAGTAACAGCTGCTTGGTGGCTCAATCCGGACACCTCCAACCCAGCTACCCAGGTCGAGATGGCAGTGCTGGGATCCCTAGAGGCGCTCAAATTTTTGCTTTTTGGAGGCCCTCAAGCCCCTTATCCACTGACACCCTCCATGCGCACCACACTGCGTGCATGGGGGGCAGGTCTCAAATTAGAAAAATACCCTCAAGAGGCAATCTCACCCAATGCTCCCCTTTGGATAAACCCAACCCAGGAGCACATCTATAAACTACCTGAGCCTCATGCCTGGACCAAATTTAACATTAAAACGGTGGCACAGATTATCTCCAATCAATCCCTAGTCCCGCTCTCCAAACTAAACTCCGATTTTAATATACCACAGTGCTATTTTTTCCGATTCCTTCGACTCTCCCATGCCTTTAGTCACCAATTCTCCAACTCCCCTCCTCAACTAGTCCAATCTTCACTGGAGGACCTTCTTAGATCAGATTGTGTGAAAAAACCCACTTCTCAATTATATTCACACCTGACTGTCACCTCCCTCCCGACTATGGAAAAGCTAAGATCTAAATTGTCCCATGACATCCCCAATTTTGACAACGATGACTGGGATGACATATGGGATTTCCCATTTAGCTCCCTGGTCTCTCTGAGAGATCGCCTGATCCAATTCAAGATAGTCCATCGGGCATATTTTACCCCTCACAGACTACACAAAATGAACCCCGACTCCCCTCCCGGATGTTGGAGATGTGGTGGGACTCCTGGGGACTTCACCCACATCTTCTGGACCTGTCCGGCAATTGTCGGATACCGGAGGGAGATATTGGATTTTATCACACAAATCACCTCTGTGCCACTACAACCATCAATGTCAATCTGCATACTAGGCCTGGTAGAACAACTAATTCCTACGGTGGCGGTACGCACACTGGTGGGATTGCTCCTGTTCTATGCCCGTAAAGCTATAGCCCTTAGTTGGCGCAAACCAACCCCCCCTCCTCTCTCCCTGTGGAAACAATTAATTAACTAACAATAGCTTACCTCTGTATAAAGACACATATGACAACAGAGGCTGCCCCAACAAATATAGCAAAGTCTGGTCTAAGTGGCTGGCAGATCCCTCCACCGCTTCAGGGGCCTCTCAGTAGACCCCAATCACAAAGTAGCTCCCAAGCGGGTGCCAGGTGTACACAATAATCTACAATATGCTATTTTACCATGTACAACTGCACATAGCACCACCTCATGACCCAGTAAACTGTACCGCTATGACTGATTTCATAATATATTTTTCATGAATAAGGTGACAGCGTGATTCCTGCAAGGATCACATAGACATCATATTAGACCAATGTATGTTTAACTGTTTGTTCTCTTTATCTGTTTTTGTTTCTCTTTTTAAAAACCAATAAAAAGATTTTGGAAAAAAAAAAAAAAAAAAAAACAAGGAAGTGCCAGTAATCTGCTCTCCTCGCCTCACACTGACAGAGAGTGTGGCAAGGAGAGATGATCAGCAGCATCTCCACGCGGGGGACATATAGGAATGTAATCAGGGCACTAATCATTAGTCCCCCAATTACACTATTGCAATATAGTGTCACAAATCAGTGTCCACCATTGCCCACCAATGCCAGCTATCAGTGCCCACCAGCGGCAGCAATCAGTGCCCACCAGTGCCACCAATTAGTGCCCATTAGCGATGTTAGTCATTGCTGGTAATCAGTGCTGCCTATCAGTGCTGTCAATCAATGCCAACCATCAGTGCCCATCAGTACCACCTATCAGTGCCCACCAGTGCCACCTTAATGCCCACCAGTTCAGCCTATCAGTGCCCATGAGTGCCGCCTCTTCAGTGCACATCAGTGAAGGTGAAAAATTACTTAGTTACAAAATTTACTGAGAGAAAAAAAGTAAAAACCTTTTTTTTTTTTTTCAAAATTTTTGGTCTTTTTTTTTTTTTTATAAAAAAAAACAAAAAAAACCCAGCAATGATACTGTGTAGCCAGTGGGCGTATACAGGATGGGAGGAGCTGATCATATGTTCCTGCCCAGTGTTCTCTCATTGTACATCCTAATACATGAGAAAATGAAGAAATAAAAAGCCCCACCCACACAGGAGGGGGGAGGTGCAAGGCACATATACAGTATAGCTGTGCACAGGAGAAGGGAGCTGGACATGGGGGGGGGGGGTTACCGTTCCCATCTATGCGACTTTGAAATGGTACCACAACTTTGATCCAGAGAGTGTAAAGTTGGATCAAAGCTGCATTCAGTCGCATCAAAATAATGTGACTTGTCATGCGAACAATTGATTTTAATGATACCCGTTCCCATCTATGCGACTGAAAAGGTACCTGCAATCCTTTTTTTTGTACCTGCAATGTTTTGACGCGGCTTAGATCCAGAGAGCGTAAAGTTGGATCAAAGCTGCACTCAGTCGCATCAAACTTGCACTCTAAATTGTGCAACTTTGTGGTTGCAATAGTGGAAAAGTAGACTAAGGCTACACTAGTATGAATTGTCATGCGACTTGTGTAATGACTAAGCACACTTGGAGTGTGTGAAATGCACTTACCAGCTTTCTGTCAACACTTTGGGATGTTCTGAATAAAAGAATTTTGATTGAGTACAGAGTGCGGCCATTTCTTCTTTTAAAGTAGTGCAGGCACCTTTTCAAAGTCACATAGATGGGAATATTTGCAATTGAAATCAATGGGCTGAATTGTCATGCGACTAGGTGTCCAAAGTCGCATGACAAGTCGCACTAGTGGAATTAGAGCCTTAAACTCATTTGTAGCTAACTTACTCACATGGAGTTCCCTCAGTTGGGCGTGTGCCACACCATGCCATCACAGTGCCATGCAGAAACAACCATGTGGTTGTATACTATAGAAAATCTGCAGCATGTTGCATTGTTATCCTAAAGTTTCTAACAAACAGAGCATACTTCCAAAGCCTGCCCTCCCCCTCTGTCTCTCTCAGGAGAAACTGCTATCCAAAATGAGGCTGTGAAGACAGGAAAAGATCTGAGAAGGAGAGGAGGGATGGGGGTGAGCAGGTCTAGGCATGTCTGTCTAAAAGGAGAGGCGGGGTAGGGGCAAGGCGTGTATCAGAGAAGGACAACGTTTTAAGGAAGTGAGAGGCCCCCATGCAGAATTCAGAAATAAGGAAGTAAGGTTGTCCCTGAAGAACAGGAAGAAGCTGATTGGCTTTGATTAGACTTTCTAAGTGACACAATCAGCTATACAGAAAATTAATGTCAAATGTAAAGATATTTTACATGTAAACTAATAGAAAAATTTTCATTTTTGACTGGACTTCCATTTTAACTAAAACTGAAAAGTGCAAAATCTGGTGCAGCTCTGCATAGAAACCAATTAGCTTCCAGGTTTTTTTTTGTCAAAGATTAATTGAACAAGCTAAATTTAGAAGCTGACTGGCTACCATGTACAGCTGCACCAGATTTTGCACTCTCCCGTTTTAGTAAGTCAGCTCAAATGCCTCCCTGCTCATAACAAGTCCAAATCTAGTGATAAATGAAAGCTGCTGAAACCTTTGGAAGAGATGGCAACCATATAAGCCCTGAAGTGTGCAACCAGAAGGCCAACACCTGCAGGCATTAACAAGCAGTCATTAACCACGGAAGATTTGGCTGCTCAATGACCAGGCCATTTTTGCGACGGCACTGTGTCGCTTTAACTGACAATTGCGCGGTCATGCGCTGCTGTACCCAAACAAAATTGACATACTTTTTTTTCCCACAAATAGAGCTTTCTTTTAGTGGTATTTGATCATCTCTGCGTTTTTGTTTTTGTTTTTTTTTTGCACTATAAACACAATTAAATTTTTTTTTACTAGTAATGGTGGTAACCAACCACCATGCAGTTCTCCCTCCAAAAGAGGAGGGGGGGGAGTTTATAATTTTTTTTCATGCTCTCCAGGAACCAGAAATCCTTTAAAGAGTGTTGCAGCACTGGAGCTGGTGTCCAGGTAGTAAAGAACCTGTACTTGTAGGCTGCACATCTTTGCTCTAGGCGGCACCCCTTTAGCTCTTTTTGTTCCTATCCTTTGTCCTACAGGGGGAGGATACAAGGTGGTAAAAGCCTTTTACAAGGAGAGACAGGCACCCCAGCCATCTAGGAAAACCAAAATGAAGCCCCACCACCAGTAGGGAAAAAGGTATACACACATAGCCAGACTACCCAGACCAGCCCTGCTGGTTTGTGGATAGTACAGAGAAACAAACCAAAACCCCCCAGTGCCCCCTCCACCAGGGAGTAAGAAAAGAGGAAACCCCATTAGCCTCTTTCTTACCTTAGAGTCAGAGTCTGCAGGTGCCCCAGACCTGCTTACAGTCTCCCCGCTGGTGACTTACCAGCACAAGGAATGGAAAAAATGGCTTCCACCATTTTCTCTATAGCCCTGAAAAGTCAAGCAGTGAGGATCCCAAGCTGGTGCTGTGAATCAGGGGCCTCCACTGGAACAGTACATGGAGCTTACCAGGCCGAATACCAAAAACATGGCCGCCGAGCAACTTCCTGCCAACAGTGCCGGAAGTGATGTCATCAGCCCACAGTGCCAGGATGCTGGGCTGCGTGGAAATGGCCGCTCTGCAAGCATCAGGACACCGCAAGTCTGCACTCTCCCCTGGAAGACTGACGTGAGTCAAAAATCCCACACTGCTAGTGTACCTGATCCTAAACGGACTCTTATGGAGAGAGGTGGTCCCCTCGAGTAAAAGAATTCTAGACTCCCTTCCAGGGCAGCCTGAGAACATGCCACCCCAGGTTCACTGCCCCTGCTCTGGGATACTATACATACATAAATCTATTCGCTATTTTGTAAACGCTATAACTTTTGCGCAAACCAATCAATATACGCTTATTGCGTTTTGGTTTTTGTTTTTTTTCTTACCAAAAATATGTAGAAGAATACATATCGGCCTAAACTGATGAAGAAATAGTTTGTTTTGTTTTTTTAATTTGGGATATTTATTATAGCAAAAAGTACAATATTGTGTTTTTTTTTTTTCAAAATTGATGCTCTTTTTTTGTTTATAGCATAAAAAATAAAAACCGCAGAGGTGATCAAATACTATCTAAACAAAGCTCTATTTTCGGGGAAAAAAGGAAATCAATTTTGTTTGAGTACAACGTCGTATGACCGCGCAATTGTCAGTTAAAGCGACGCAGCGCCGTATCGCAAAAAATGACCTGGTCAGGAAGGGGGGCAAATTCTTCCAGGGCTGAAGTGGTTAATCCAGAAGAGCTGGGGAGATACATCTTGCTTCCAACAACACACTATTCTAAACTGAGATAGATCAGTATGTGCAGAGGTATGTGGAGCTGTGCCTTTGATTTTTGATGTTCAATCAAGTGAAGGAGCTATAACCAGTGTTGAAAGACTGTCCTCAACAAACACTGAGAGAAACTGAACATGGTTGGTTCATCTTTAACTTATTTACTACACTCAGTAAACTTTAGCTTTGTCAACAGTAAGGATGAGCTCTGGTACGTTTGCACACCCCATGTGCACAGCCTGCCAGGAAGTCGGCACTGCGCTGATCACAGGCAGTGAGACATTGTCTTGATGCGCGGCTAGAGATCGGGAACTGTCTCACTGCCTGTGATTAGCACAGCGCAGTGCCGACTTCCTGGCGGGCTCTGCACGTGGGGTGTGCGAACACGCTGGAGCTCATCCTTAGTCAACAGCCTCTACTCTTAAAGGGGTTGTAAAGGCAGAAGGCCTTTTTATCTTAATGTATTAAGATAAAAAGCTTTCTGTGTGCACCAGCCCCCCCCCTCCCCTCCCCTCCCTCAACACGTGAGGTCCCTCTCTGCCCAGTGGTGTCCATGAGTGTCACAGCCGCCCAAGATTCTCCTTCCTAATACATGGAAAACCCTGTGCATGCATTTTTAGTGCAGAAAAAAAGTGCACGGAACTGCATCTGGTGTGAACTGGCCCTAATTGTACAAGCTGAAATAGAAGCTGATTGGCTACCATGCACAGCTGCACCAGATTTTGCACTCTCCAGTTTTAATAAATCAACCCCATTGTCTCTGCTATGGCTGTAGTCCATTTCCCCCCTCCAAATAGCTGCCCGAAAAACTCCAACAGCCGGAATTCCCCCCCCAGCCCTGCCTTTTTGCTAGCGCACACTCTCTCAAATTCAAAATCTAAACCATGGTATTTGGATGGATAGTGCACTGAGCATGCACAGGATTTGAATGCGAGAGGAGGGTGTGCTCTTGTGATGGTGGGGGTGAGCATTAAAGTGTTACTAAACCCAGTAATATGAAAATAGTAGGCTGCACAGCTTATAAATCTTCTTTTTACATTAAAATACTGCCAACTATATACCTTTTTGACTGATCTGTATGCAACATGATAAACTGCAGGTTCTGCCAGAGCACTGAGTGTTCAGGTAGGAGGAGATTTCCACTATAGCCTGTGTCCACATGCTGTAATGGGAGGCGAATCATCCATGAATTAAGATGTGACATCCCACCCACTGTGTTCTTTTTTAGTTACTATGCATGGAGGAGGAGGGAGGGACTGGGCTGTCATTTAGGATCTGTATACACACCCAAATGTGTGATGTCAATACCATGTGACCTGAAAAGCTCAGCTCAACAAGGAAATGTTCTCTCCAGCAGCAGAGACCAAACTGAGCATGTGCAGCTTTACTACTCTGACTGTATTATCTGGCCTTACCAAGAGAGACCATGCAGGAGGGGGATGATTTGTGCATAGAAGATCAAAGAGCCTTTTTACACAATGCAGAGGATTAACCCCTTAAGTTCCACAGTGAGTATAACAAGCATGCTATTCTAATTCTACATATACAGACAGATTTAACTGTTGTGGGTTTAGTAATACTTTAATGGCTGAAGCTTCATAGCAGCACAGTTTGTTTTTATCTATTGGCTCCCCTTATTGGCAAAGGCAGTCAATTTGCAGAGGTGAACCAACCCTTTAATAAATCAATCTCATGGCTGCTAATTTACCTTAAAAAAAAAAAAAAAAAAAAAAAAAAAAGGACACGGCATATTCTGTCACTGATCCTGTGAGCCCATCCTGAAATTAAAAAAAAAAAAAAATCCCCAACCCCCCCCCGGGCATTTTTTCCTTCCACTGGAAGGGCATCTAATGTTTGCAGAGCACAATAAAAAAAAAAATAGGGGGGGGGGGGGGGCCTCAGTCATGTGACCTGTCAGTCACATGACCACCTCTTCTCCAATCATGGCACTGTCTCTGCTGCATTAAAGGAGAAGTCCAGCCTAAGCTCGTTTGGCTGGGCTTCTCCTATGGACAACAGGAGTGCAATTTGTTTTGCACTCCTGTGACCCGATTTCAGCAGATAGGGAACTGAAGCCTGCTCTCTGCTGACGTTACAGAAATCAGTCCAGGCATCGCAACAATAATGTCTAGATCCGCCAGTTGCCTGGACTGATGGCCGCCTCAGCCTCCCAGCCTCCTCAGCGAGCAGCTGAGATCCTGAGACAGCTGCTACCTGCCCCTCCACAGCCCAGCGCTCCAGTGAGCGTGAAGGATCAGAGAGGAGAGATGCCAATTGACAGGCAGCAGTTCTCCGGGGAGGTGAGAGAACCGAGCTATCGGCGGTGTTCGATCGCTTGGCTCTCAGTGCAGAGACGTCGAGGGACAGATGCTGCATTAAGCTAGGCAAATATGAATGTGGAAAGAAAAAAACCAAAACCTATACTTCTGTTTTAAAGGATAGGTTTACCCTTTAGAACATGGGTGTCCAACCTGGGGCCCTCCAGCTGTACTACAGGACCCATGAGGCATTTCAAGGCTGACAGTTGCAAGCATGACTCCCAAAGGCAGAGGTATGAAGGAACTTGTAGTTCTGCAACAGCTGGAGGGCCGCAGGTTGGACACCCATGCTTTATAACACGTTACAATGTTATGTAGAGTGTGACATGTTTCAGCACACCCCCTTTCCCCAACCCCTCTGCCCTGTGACAGTGGGTGGGGGTACTTTTCCACGCAGCCACTGTTACATTTAAAATTGTCATTGTGCAACCTGTGAATGAATAAACTACAGGTCCTGGCCTCCACTGCGGCAGATGTCTTGTAGCACATTCATAGTGCAGAGACACTTCCTCCAGCTTTCTAACAAAGCCTGTACAGAGGTATTGGCAGATAGCTGGAGCCTGACATTGCACCCACAGATCCACTAATTACGGGTGCCATGTTATGTGGGCTCCTGGGGGGGAAAAGAATAATAAATGCATGTTTGTTTTTTTCCCAGCAAAAATCTGTGCATTTCTTCCTTTTTTTTTTTTTTTTTTTCTTCAACTTAAAGGTGAACTTATCCTTTAAACAGAGAGAACCCTGTGGGGCATTGCAGGCTTCACAATATAAATATGTATATAAATAAAATAAATAGGATCCATTCGATTATGAGCATCCATGGACTCGCTTATAACACAGGAAACAGGGCACATTTTGTGCGTAGAATGGCTTTGGGTATATGTATGCGGTGTATACTGCAGTTTATTAAGCCAATATACAGCACAATGGTACCCCCATTTCCCTATGACAGCCCCCCATACACTTTTTGTTGTTGTACCATCCCAGGGCCCCCTAAATTCTGACACTGGGGGGCTGATGACTGCCAAGCATAGTATGTGTCTATGAGGAATGTGATCCATGTCCCTCACAATCGCCACACACCCCACTGACTGACGGAAAAAAACCTAACAAAGCTAAACATAATATCTAAATAGCACAGGAATCACATCACAGCTTATCATCGCCAAAGAACTACACACGTTTATAATGCCGAGAACTTTACCAGCTATTCCAGCTAAGATTCCCGTCACTTCTGCCCGCTTGCTTATAACTACAGTTTAAATGAAATGTCAGAAAACATCATCTCGCGAGACGTCGCTTCGCTTACCAGACGGGAACAGGATTGGCTGAGTGTGAAGGGGCAGGCTCTTCTCACTGCGCATGCTCGTGTGTGAAAAGCGCAGATGGGAGATTTGCGGGCGGGCAGGAAATGAACTTCTAATATAAGGGAACTGGGTTCGGTGCGGAAACGTGGACGGTCCGGTAGATGGGTTCAGTGCAGTTATGTCGGTTTAGGTGTCTACTAGCTGACACGAGCAGTATAGATGTTAGCAGTGCCGGTCCTGTTGCTGTCTACTGCTGCTTCTGAAAGCAACAACAGTGTCTTTGTGTGACAGGAGGGGAGGGATGCAGAGTTTTACTATTGATCTCAATGAATGCATGCACACTTCCATTTTTTTAGGCCCCTTTCACACTGGGGCAGTTTTCAGGCACTTTAGCGCTAGAAATAGCCTCTGCTAAGCGCCTGAAAACCTCTTCTCATTCATTCCAGTGTGTCTTTTCACACTGGGGTGGTGCGATGGCGGAACGTTATGAAAAATCCTGCAAGCAGCATCTTTGGGGTGGTTTGGTAGCGCTCCTAAAACACCCCTGCCCATTGCAATAAATTAAAAGTGCTTTGCTTTGACTTTTTAACCACTTTTTTGGTGTCAAAAGCATCCCACTAGCGGCCAAAAAGCACCGCTTAACCACTTCTTGCAAAACAAGGTACCTGTACATCTGTACTTTGATGCTAAATACTGGGGTTATGGCAGCAGCTAGCTGCCATAACACTGGTTATTTCGGGAACGCCATGCGTTTCTCTTTAGGATAAAAGTGGTCTCCATGGCAGATTCGCCACAAGATCACTTTTATTGGCGGTGGGAGAGGTGCCCATGCACCTCGCTCCGGTCGTCTCCGCTGCACTCCAGACCCGCCAGTAGCGGCGGAGATGATCGCGTCCTCTCCCGTGGATTACTGGCTTCCAACTGAGGGCAAGATGGCCCCTGCTCGGCTCCATGGCATTGGAGGGCGGACGCGACATCGAACATCACTTCCGCCCATAGCTCTTAAAGGAGAAATTTTTTATTTATTTTTTCAATTTTTTTTATTGCATTTTAGTGTAAATATTAGATCTGTGGTCTTTTTGACCCTAGATCTCATATTTAAGAGGTGCTGCCATTATTATTATTATACAGGATTTATATAGCGCCGACAGTTTACGCAGTGCTTTACAACATTAGGGCAGACAGTACAATTACAATACAATTCAAGGGGGGAATCAGAGGGCCCTGCTTGTTAGAGCTTACAATCTAGGAGGGAGGGTCAAGTTATACAAAAGGGTAAGGCCTCATTCACACGAGGCAGACTCCGTTTCCACGGAGCCTGCCTTGGTCCGCCGGCTCAGCGGGAGATCTCTCCATTGATCTCCGCTGAGCCGGCAGATGACAGGTCCCTCTCTGCTCACTGAGCGGGGAGGGGCTTGTCAGGCGCCACTGCTGCCTATAGAGGGATCGGATGAAAACGGACAGCATGTCCGTTTTCATCAGATCTCACCCGATCCACCAGCGACGGATCTGGACGTAGGGCCATCCGTCTGCTTTCAGCGGATCGGACCAAGTCGGATGTCAGCAGACATGTCTCCGCTGACATCCGTCGCTCCATAGGCTAACATGGAGCGCCCGTTCAGGTCCGCCGTCAAAACTGACAGGCGGACCTGAACGGTCCGATCGTGTGAAAGGGGCCTAATAGCTGTGGAGTATGAGCTAATGGAGAAAATAGTGCAGTTGTTAGATGGAGGCAGGATAGACTTCTCTGAAGAGGAAAGTTTTCAGGGATCGCCTAAAAGTGGATATATTTGGAGACAGTCTGACAGATTGGGGTAGCGAATTCCAGAGGATGGGCGAGGCTAGGGAGACGTCCTGGAGGCGGATATGGGAAGAGGTGATGAGGGAGCTAGAGAGCAGGAGGTCTTGGGAGGAACGAAGAGGGCGATTAGGTTGGTATTTTGAGACTAGGTTAGTGATGTAGCTGGGGGCAGAGTTGTGGATGGATTTGTAACTTAATGTTAGTATTTTGAATTTAATTCGTTGGGCAAGTGGCAGCCAGTGGAGGGATTGGCAGAAAGGGGTAGCAGGCACCGTGTTTGTAAGGTGAATGAGTCTGGCAGCAACATTCGTGATGGGCTGAAGGGGGGATCGTCTATTTAAAGGTAAGCCAATGAGGAGGGAGTTCCAGTAGTCAAGGCGAGAGATAACCAGGGAGTGAATCAGGAGCTTTGTGGTTTCATTGGTTAGAAAGGGACGTAGTTTAGAGATGTTGCGGAGGTTGAGGCGGCAAGCTTTGGAAAGTGATTGGATGTGGGGCTGAAAGGAGAGTTCAGAGTCCAGGATAACACCTAGCACGCTGACATGTGGGGATGGGTGGATTGTTGTGCCACTGCTCTTGACAGATAAGTCAGGGGAAGAGGCACGTGGGGGAGGAACTATAAGCTTGGTTTTGGGCAAGTTGAGTTTGAGGAAGTGGTGTGACATCCATACAGATATGTCTGTTAGTAAGTTAGTGATGTATGAGGAGACTGATGGAGTGAGTTGAGGGGTGGAGAGATAGATTTGTGAGTCATCAGCGTAGAAATGATATTGAAAGCCGTGGGAGGCTATCCGCTGACCCAGGGAAGAGGTGTAGATTAAAAGAGGTCCAAGAACAGAACCTTGGGGAACCCCGACAGAGAAGGGAAGAGGAGTGGAGGAAGTAGAATTGTAAGTGACACTGAAGGTGTGTTGGCATAGGTAGGATGAGAACCACTGAAGAGCACAGTCACAGAGCCCAAGGAAGTAACGTTTTTTGAGGAGGAGGGGGTGGTAAACCGTATCAAAGACAGCTGAAAGGTAAAGAAGTAGGAGTACAGAATAGTGTCCGTTGGTTTTTGCAGTTAGTAGGTCATTCGTGAGTTTTAAAAGAGCAGTTTCTGTGGAATGTTGAGGGCGAAATCCAGATTGAAGGGGATCAAGAAGGTTATTCTTAATGAGGTGCTCACTCAGTTGGTTGTAAACCAGGCGTTCAAGGAGTTTAGAGGAAAAGGGGAGCAAGGAGATATGGCGTAGGTTGTTAAGATTGGTAGGGTTCAAGGACGGCTTTTTAAGTATGGGGGTGACCAGTGCATGTTTTAGAGCATTGGGGAAAATGCCAGCGGTGAGGGAGAGATTGAAGATATGGGTTTGAGAGTGTAGGATAGAGTCAGAGGGCGACCGTAGTATTTGAGAGGGAATAGGGTCCAGGGGGCAGGTGGTTAGGTGGGCGCTAGAAAGGAGTTTAGCAACTTCCTCTGTAGTAGCAGATTTGAAAAAGGGGAGTGTTAATTGTAGCTGTTGACATGGGATCTTAACTGGGGGAGATACCTGTAGAGTGGAGATTTCATCACGGATCGTATCAATCTTGTTTTTGAAGTGATTAGCAATCTCCTGGGCAGTGATTGAGTCAGTGGGTGGAGGACGAAGTAGAGAGTTGAAGGTAGAGAAGAGTTTACGGGGACTGGATGAGAAGGTATTAATAAGAGTTGTAAAATAGGTCTGCTTGGCAGTGTGAAGGAAAGAATAGTATTTTTAGAGGGCAGATTTGTATTGGTTGAAGTCTTTGAGAGACTTAGTCTTGTGCCACAGGCGCTCAAGAGCGCAACTGCGTTTTTTGAGAATTTTAGTGTCTTCTGTTTGCCAGGGTTGTAGGGGTCGAGGCCTGATTCTGCGTGTAGTGAGGGGAGCTAGCTTTTCCAGGGTGGAGGACAGGGATTTATTGTAGATGGAGGTGGCTTGGTTGGGGCAGGACAGGGGAGAGATTTTGTCATAGAAGTGGTCAGTAGCAGAATAGAGGAGAGCCCTGTCATGCTTTTTTTCTGTTACAATGGATGTTTACATTCCTTGTAATAGAAATAAAAGTGACCCAAAAAAGTTTTTTTTTTTTAAAAAACTGTCAAAATGAAAAAATGTAAAGTAAAATAAATAAGAAAATTTTTTTTTTTAAAGCACCCCGTCCCGACGAGCTTGTGCGCAGAAGCGAACGCATACGCGAGTAACGCCCACGTATGAAAATGGTGTTCAAACACCACATGTGAAGTATCACCGCGATCGTTAGAGCGAGAGCAACAATTCTAGCCCTAGGCCTCCTCTGTAACTCAAAACTGGTAACCTGTAGAAATTTTTAAACATCGCCTATGGAGATTTTTAAGGGTAAAAGTTTATCGCCATTCCACGAGCGGGCGAAATTTTGAAGCGTGACATGTTGGGTATCAATTTACTCTGTGTTACATCATCTTTCACAATATAAAAAAAATTGGGCTAACTTTACTGTTGTCTTATTTTTTTAATTATAAAAAAGGGTATTTTTTCCAAAAAAAGTGCACTTGCAAGACCGCTGCGCACATACGGTGGGACAGAAAGTATTGCAACGACCGCCATTTTATTCTCTAGGGTGTTAGGAAAAAAAATATATAATGTCTGGGGGATCTAAGTAATTTTCTAGCAAAAAACTAATTTTAACTTAAGTGTAAAAAAGAGGTTCGGTCCTTAAGTGGTTAAACAGCGCTAAAGTACCGCCAAAACGAGCTGCGCTTTAGCGCTGCCGCGGCCCCAGTGTGAAAGGGGTCAGTAAGCAGAACTTCATCCTAAAGGGTAAGTTCTGCTTGTTTGCACCCCCCTCCTCCACTGCCACATTTGGGATTTTTTTGGGGGGGGAGCGAGTACCTGGTTTTATATAGTTACATAGTTAGTCAGGTTGAAAAAAGACACAAGTCCATCCAGTTCAACCTTAAAAACAATAAATAAAATAAAAAATATCGTACAATCCAATATACCCAATTTTATACCCACAGTTGATCCAGAGGAAGGCAGAAAACCCCAGCAAAGCATGCTCCAATTTGCTACAGCAGGGGAAAAAATTCCTTCCTGATCCCCCCCAAGAGGTAATCGGATTTTCCCTGGATCAACTTTACCTATAAACGTTCGTACCCAGTTGTATTATGTACATTTAGGAAAGTATCGAGGCCCTTCTTAAAGCAATCTACTGAGCTGGCCAGAACCACCTCTGGCGGGAGTCTATTCCACATTTTCACAGCTCTTACTGTGAAGAAACCTTTCCATATTTGGAGATGAAATCTCTTTTGCTCTAGACGTAAAGTGTTCCCCCTGTGTCCTCTGTGTTGACCATAAAGAGAATAACTCAACACCAAGTTCACTATATGGACCCCTTATATATTTGAACATGTTGATCAATATCCCCCCTTATTCTCCTCTTCTCAAGAGTGAATAAACTCCGTTCCTCTAATCTTTCCTTATAGTTGAGCCTCTTATCAGTTTGGTTGCTCTTCTCTGCACTTTCTCCAGTTCCCCAATATCCTTTTTGAGAACTGGTGCCCAAAACTGAACTACATATTCCAGATGAGGTCTTACTAATGATTTGAACAGGGGCAAAATTATATCTATCTCTCTAGAGTCCATACCTCTCTTAATACAAGAAAGGACTTTGCTCGCTTTGGAAACTGCAGCTTGCTATTACTGAGCTTATGATCTACCAAAACCCCCAGATCCTTCTCCCCCACGGATTCCCCCAGTTGTACTCCTCCTAGCATGTATGACGCATGCATATTTTTAGCCCCCAAGTGCATAACTTTAGATTTCTCAACATTAAACCTCATCTGCCATATAGTCGCCCAATTAGACAGTGCATTGAGGTCGGCTTGTAAATTGGAGACATCATGTAAGGACGTTATTCCACTGCATAGCTTGGTGTCACCTGCAAAGACAGAAATGTTTCTTTTGATCCCAGACCCTATATCATTTATCAAGATATTAAAAAGTAAGGGTCCCAGCACTGAACCTTGGGGTACACCACTGATAACCTTAGCTCATTCGGAGTAAGAATCATTAACCACTACTCTCTGAATTCTGTCTTTTAGCCAGTTTTCTATCCATTTACAAACTGATATTTCCAAGCCTGTAGACTTTACATTACACATGGGCCGCGTGTGAGGAACTGTGTCAAACGCTTTTGCAAAATCCAAGTATACCACGTCCACAGCCACCCCTCTGTCCAAGGTTTTACTTACCTCTTCATAAAAAGAAATCAAGTTTGACAACTTCTGTCTTTTATGAATCCATGCTGTCTGTTGCTTAAAATGTATTTTTCCAGCAAAAACTCGTCTATGTGGTCTTTTAATAAACGCTCCAGTATCTCTTCCCGACTATAGAAGTTAAACTAACAGGTCTATAGTTACTTGGTAAAGACTTTGATCCCTTTTTAAATATAGACACCACGTTCGCCCTGAGCCAATCCAGTGGTGCTATTCCTGTCATTAATGAGTCCCTAAAAATTAGATACAATGGCTTTGAAATTACTGAGCTCAATTCTTTTAGGATCCGTGGGTGGATGCCCTCAGGTCCAGGTGCTTTATCCACCTTTATTCTGTCTAAATATTTCTGGACCATATCACTTTTGAGCCATTGTGGATCATTCGGGGCTGTGTCAATACCACCCCTATTATGGACATGAGCTCCCCCATGCTCTTTTGTATACACAGAGCTGAAAAAAGTATTTAATAAATTAGCCTTCTCTTTGTCCCTAGTCACCCACTCTACATTATTTTGTAAAGGGCCTACATGCTCAGACCTGGCCTTTTTACTGTTAATATATTTGAAGACTTTTTTGGGGTTTGTCCTACTGTCTTTTGCAATCTGCCGTTCATTTTGAATTTTTGCATCCTTGATTTCCTTTTTACATATTCTGTTAAATTCTTTGTAACATTTAAGCGACACTAGTCTTCCTTCATTTTTATATTTTTTAAAATCTCTTTTCTTATTGTTTATAGCTTTTTTAACTTTGGCCGTGAGCCACATAGTATTGCTCATGGGAATATACTTTGCAGTGAGGTCCCAAACAGTCTTTTTAAAGAATTCCCATTTCTGTTCTGTGTTTAACCACTTGCCGACCGCCTCACGACGATATACGTCGGCAGAATGGCACTGGGCAGGCAGAATCACGTACCTGTATGTGAGCTGCCTCCCGCGGGCGGGGGGTCCGATCGGAGGTGAGGGGGAGGACATCCATTCCTGCCCCCCCCCCCGATCTCTCCTGGCCAATGAGATCATTCCTCTCCTGCTGTATGGTAAACAGCAGCAGAGGAAGTGATGTCATCTCTCCTCGGCTCGGTATTTTCCGTTCCGGCGCCGAGGAGAGAAGACATCCGAGTGATGGTAAAACACACACACAGTAGAACATGCCAGGCATACATTTTACCCCCCGATTCCCCCCTCCCCCCTTCTCCTGTCACACTGACACCAAGCATTTTTTTTTTTTTCTGATTTCTGCTTTGGTGTCAGTTTGTGACAGTGTTGTAGGGCAGTTAGTATTAGCCCCCTTTAGGTCTAGGGTACCCCCCCTAATAAAGTTTTAACCCCTTGATCACCCCCCGTCGCCAGTGTCACTAAGCGATCGTTTTTCTGATCACTGTATTAGTGTCACTGGTGACGCTAGTTAGGGAGGTAAATATTTAGGTTCGCCGTCAGCGTTTTATAGCGTCAGGGACCCCCATATACTACCTAGTAAAGGTTTTAACCCCTTGATTGCCCCTAGTTAACCCTTTCACCAGTGATCTCCGTATAACTGTTACGGGTGACGCTGGTTAGTTTATTTTTTATAGTGTCAGGGCACCCGCCGTTTATTACCGAATAAAGGTTTAGCCCCCTGATCGCCCAGGCAGCGTCAGGTTAGTGCCATTACCGCTAACACCCACGCACGCAGCATACACCTCCCTTAGTGGTATAGTATCTGAACAGATCAATATCTGATCCGATCAGATCTATACTAGCGTCCCCAGCAGTTTAGGGTTCCCAAAAACGCAGTGTTAGCGGGATCAGCCCAGATACCTGCTAGCACCTGCATTTTGCCCATCCGCCCGGCCCAGCCCACCCAAGTGCAGTATCGATCGATCACTGTCACTTATGAAACACTAAACGCATAACTGCATCGTTTGCAGAGTCAGGCCTGATCCCTGCGATCGCTAACAGTTTTTTTGGTAGCATTTTGGTGAACTGGCAAGCACCAGCCTCAAGCAGCGTCAGGTTAGCGCTAGTAGCGCTAACACCCACGCACGCACCGTACACCTCCCTTAGTGGTATAGTATCTGAACGGATCAATATCTGATCCGATCAGATCTATACTAGCGTCCCCAGCAGTTTAGGGTTCCCAAAAACGCAGTGTTAGCGAGATCAGCCCAGATACATGCTAGCACCTGCGTTTTGCCCCTCCGCCTGGCCCAGCCCACCCAAGTGCAGTATCGATCGATCACTGTCACTTACAAAACACTAAACGCATAACTGCAGCGTTTGCAGAGTCAGGCCTGATCCCTGCGATCGCTAACAGTTTTTTTGGTAGCGCTTTGGTGAACTGGCAAGCACCAGCGGCCTAGTACACCCTGGTCGTAGTCAAACCAGCACTGCAGTAACACTTGGTGACGTGGCGAGTCCCATAAGTGCAGTTCAAGCTGGTGAGGTGGCAAGCACAAGTAGTGTCCTGCTGCCACCAAGAAGAAGACAAACACAGGCCCGTCGTGCCCATAATGCCCTTCCTGCTGCATTCACCAATCCTAATTGGGAACCCACTGCCTTCTGCAGCACCCGTACTTCCCCCATTCACATCCCCAACCAAATGCAGTCGGCTGCATGAGAGGCATTTTCTTTATGTCCTCCCGAGTACCCCTACCCAACGAACCCCCCCCCCCAAAAAAGATGTCATGTCTGCAGCAAGCGCGGATATAGGCGTGACACCCGCTATTATTGTCCCTCCTGTCCTGACAATCCTGGTCTTTGCATTGGTGAATGTTTTGAACGCTACCATACACTAGTTGAGTATTAGCATAGGGTACAGCATTGCACAGACTAGGTACACTTTCACAGGGTCTCCCAAGATGCCATCGCATTTTGAGAGACCTGAACCTGGAACCGGTTACAGTTATAAAAGTTACAGTTACAAAAAAAAGTGTAAAAAAAATATATAACATAAAAAAAAATAGTTGTCGTTTCATTGTTCTCTCTCTCTGTCTATTCTCTCTCTATTGTTCTGCTCTTTTTTACTGTATTCTATTCTGCAATGTTTTATTGTTATTATGTTTTATCATGTTTGCTTTTCAGGTATGCAATTTTTTATACTTAACCGTTTACTGTGTTTTATTGTTAACCATTTTTTTTGTCTTCGGGTACGCCATTCACGACTTTGAGTGGTTATACCAGAATGATGCCTGCAGGTTTAGGTATCATCTTAGTATCATTCTTTTCAGCCAGCGGTCGGCTTTCATGTAAAAGCAATCCTAGCCGCTAATTAGCCTCTAGACTGCTTTTACAAGCAGTGGGAGGGAATGCCCCCCCCACCGTCTTCCAGGTTTTTCTCTGGCTCTCCTGTCTCAACAGGGAACCTGAGAATGCAGCCGGTGATTCAGCCAGCTGACCATAGAGCTGATCAGAGACCAGAGTGGCTCCAAACATCTCTATAGCCTAAGAAACCGGAAGCTACGAGCATTTCATGACTTAGATTTCGCCGGATATAAAGAGCGCCAATTGGGAAATTGGGAAAGCATTTTATCACACCGATCTTGGTGTGGTCAGATACTTTGAGGGCAGAGGAGAGATCTAGGGTCTAATAGACCCTAATTTTTTCAAAAAAGAGTACCTGTCACTACCTATTGCTATCATAGGGGATATTTACATTCCCTGAGATAACAATAAAAATGATAAAAAAAAAAAAAATGAAAGGAACAGTTTAAAAATAAGATAAAAAAGCAAAAAAAAAAAAAAAAGCAAAAAAAAAAGCACCCCTGCCCCCCCTGCTCTCGCGCTAAGGCGAACGCAAGCGTCGGTCTGGCGTCAAATGTAAACAGCAATTGCACCATGCATGTGAGGTATCACCGCGAAGGTCAGATCGAGGGCAGTAATTTTAGCAGTAGACCTCCTCTGTAAATCTAAAGTGGTAGCCTGTAAAGGCCTTTAAAGGCTTTTAAAAATGTATTTATTTTGTTGCCACTGCACGTTTGTGCGCAATTTTAAAGCATGTCATGTTTGGTATCCATGTACTCGGCCTAAGATCATCTTTTTTATTTCATCAAACATTTGGGCAATATAGTGTGTTTTAGTGCATTCAAATTTAAAAAAGTGTGTTTTTTCCCCAAAAAATGCGTTTGAAAAATCGCTGCGCAAATACTGTGTGAAAAAAAAATGAAACACCCACCATTTTAATCTGTAGGGCATTTGCTTTAAAAAAATATATAATGTTTGGGGGTTCCAAGTAATTTTCTTGCAAAAAAAAAATATTTTTTCATGTAAACAAAAAGTGTCAGAAAGGGCTTTGTCTTCAAGTGGTTAGAAGAGTGGGTGATGTGTGACATAAGCTTCTAAATGTTGTGCATAAACTGCCAGGACAGTTCAAAACCCCCCAAAATTACCCCATTTTGGAAAGTAGACACCCCAAGCTATTTGCTGAGAGGCATGTCGAGTCTATGGAATATTTTATATTGTGACACAAGTTGCAGGAAAAAGACACTTTTTTTTTGCACAAAGTTGTCACTAAATGATATATTGCTCAAACGTGCCATGGGAATATGTGAAATTACACCCCAAAATTCATTCTGTTGCTTCTCCTGAGTATGGGGATACCACATGTGTGAGACTTTTTTGGAGCCTAGCCGCGTACGGGACCCCGAAAACCTAGCACCGCCTTCAGGCTTTCTAAGGGCGTAAATTTTTTATTTCACTCTTTGCTGCCTATCACAGTTTTGGAATGCCCAGGTGGCACAAACCCCCCCAAATGACCCTATTTTGGAAAGTAGACACCCCAAGCTATTTGCTGAGAGGTATAGTGAGTATTTTGCAGACCTCACTTTTTGTCGCAAAGTTTTGAAAATTGAAAAAAGAAAAAAAAAATTTTTTTTCTTGTCTTTCTTCATTTTCAAAAACAAATGAGAGCTGCAAAATACTCACCATGCCTCTCAGCAAATAGCTTGGGGCGTCTACTTTCCAAAATGGGGTCATTTAGGGGGGGTTTGTTCCACCTGGGCATTCCATGGCCTCCGAAACTGTGATCTGCAGTGAAGAGTGAAATCAAAAATTTACACCCTTAGAAATCCTGAAGGCGGTGATTGGTTTTCGGGGCCCCGTACGCGGCTAGGCTCCCAAAAAGTCTCACACATGTGGTATCCCCATACTCAGGAGAAGCAGCTAAATGTATTTTTGGGGTGCAATTCCACATATGCCCGTGGCCTGTGTGAGCAATATATCATTTAGTGACAACTTTGTGCAAAAAAAAAAAAATTTGTCACTTTCCCACAACTTGTGTCAAAATATAAAATATTCCATGGACTCAACATGCCTCTCAGCAAATAGCTTGGGGTGTCTACTTTCCAAAATGGGGTCATTTGGGGGGGGGGGGGTTGTGCCATCTGGGCATTTCATGGCCTTCAAAACTGTGATAGGTAGTGAGGAGTGAAATTAAAAATTTACGCTCTTAGAAATCCTGAAGGTGGTGATTGGTTTTCGGGGCCCCGGGGCGGCTCGGCTCCCAAAAAGTCCCACACATGTGGTATCCCCGTACTCAGGAGAAGCAGCTGAATGTATTTTGGGGTGCAATTCCACATATGCCCATGGCTTGTGTGAGCAATATATCATTTAGTGACAACTTTTTGTAATTTTTTTTTTTTTGTCATTATTCAATCACTTGGGACAAAAAAAAATAATTTTCAATGGGCTCAACATGCCTCTCAGCAATTTCCTTGGGGTGTCTACTTTCCAAAATGGGGTCATTTGGGGGGTTTGTACTGCCCTGCCATTTTAGCACCTCAAGAAATGACATAGGCAGTCATAAACTAAAAGCTGTGTAAATTCCAGAAAATGTACCCTAGTTTGTAGACGCTATAACTTTTGCGCAAACCAATAAATATATGCTTATTGACATTTTTTTTACCAAAGACATGTGGCCGAATACATTTTGGCCTAAATGTATGACTAAAATTGAGTTTATTGGATTTTTTTTATAACAAAAAGTAGAAAATATAATTTTTTCAAAATTTTCGGTCTTTTTCCGTTTATAGCGCAAAAAATAAAAACCGCAGAGGTGATCAAATACCATCAAAAGAAAGCTCTATTTGTGGGAAGAAAAGGACGCAAATTTCGTTTGGGTACAGCATTGCATGACCGCGCAATTAGCAGTTAAAGCGACGCAGTGCCAAATTGTAAAAAGTGCTCTGGTCAGGAAGGGGGTAAATCCTTCCGGGGCTGAAGTGGTTAACAATGCAAATATTCCCTCCCAGTCTAAATCCTGGAGAGCAGCCCTCATCCTTGGAAAATTTGCTTTCTTGAAGTTAAGTGTTTTTATCTTTCCCGTATGTATTTCTTGTTTACAGCTAACATCAAATGAAATCATGTTATGATCACTGCTACCCAGGTGTTCCTTTATCTGGACATTAGTAATAAGCTCTGCATGGTTTGAGATTACCAGGTCCAACAGAGCTTCATTCCTATTTGGGGCCTCAATAAACGGGACCATAAAATTGTCCTGTAATAGGTTTATACATTTTTGCCCTTTAACTGTCCCAGCAGTGCCATTACTTCAGTCAATTTCTGGGTAGTTAAAATCCCCTATTATTATCACAGTCCCAGCCCTTGCAGCTCTTTCCATCTGTGCAAGGAGCTGAGTCTCCACCTCCTCATTAACATTGGGTGGTCTATAACAAACTCCAATGATTAACTTTGAACTACGCCCATCTATATGCAGTTCCACCCATAATGCTTCAGACTCATCACACTCTCCATCAACCAGGTCCTCTTTCACATTTGCTTTGAGATCACTTCTCACATAGAGACAGACCCCGCCACCTTTCTGTTTTACCCTGTCTCTCTGAAAGAGTGCATAGCCAGGAATATTAATAGCCCAGTCATGTGAGGATTGAAGCCAAGTTTCAGCAATAGCGATTATATCATAGCTCTCCTCATGCACCAGAGCTTCCAACTCGCCTATTTTGCTTGGCAGACTTCTGGCATTGGTGTACAAACACTTTAATGCATTATTACATAATCTGTTTTGACAGATACCCGCACCCACTTCCGGGTCAGATCACCACAGCAATCTACGAGGATGTTCCTCCCCTCCTACCGGGTGCCAGTCTGTTGCAGAGACATGCATACTTTCACAACGCACTGCTTGGCACCCAGGGGCTTCATTGCCGTGCGAACAAGGCACATAGAAAACTATTACCATATTTATTGGCATATAACGCACCTTTAGTTTTAATAGAGAAGTTTCTGGAAAAAACGTAAGTTTTAAATAAAGAACTTTGAAGCAAAATAAGGGTCAGTACCCATCAATGCAGCCTGATCAGTGTCCATCTGCAGCCTCACCATTGCAGCCTGAGCAGTGTCTGCAGCCTCACCATTGCCCATTAATGCAGCCTGATCAGCGCCCACCTGCAGCCTTGCATATTGCCCATCATTGCAGCCTTATGAATACTCATCTGCAGCCTAAAAATTGCAGCCTGATCAGTGCCCGTCTGCAGCCTTGCCATTGCCCATCAATGTAGCCTGATCAGTGCTGGCGATCTGTCAAAATAGTCAATTCATCGAGATCTCCAATTACTTCACTTCCTCTTACTGTAAGGAATCAGTTTTTGGAGATTTTGACGACTTGCTGTTTTGACACAATACTGGCAAACGTGTACAGGAAGAGCTTGCTGTTTTGCCAGAACAGCAACTGAGGTAAAAGTTGTTGCCACCTTGGAGGCGGCCATTTTGTTGGTTAGTATTGGAGCGGACTAACAATGTCCACTCATAATATCATGTACAGGAGTGTATACATTTGCGGGTGTTGTGTCAAACAGCAAGTCGTCGATCTCCAATTACTGATTGTTTACAGAAGTGACGTAATTGGAGCTCTTGTGAAATTGGCTATTTTGACAGAACATCGGATTACACAGAGGGATCTCCTGTTTACGCAGCGCTCGCAGTCACACGCGGTGCCGCCTCTTGGACTGGCTCCTATGATAGACAGAACACTGGTCCAGTGCTGGGACATGTGACGTTTATCATAGGAGGTGGGACTGTGTGTGATTGCGAGCGCCGAGTAAACTGGAAATCTTGGCTCTGTGTAAGGCAGCCCAGGTAAAATATTAGCATACAACACGCACACATGATTTGCTCTCTGTTTTCAGGGTGGAAAAGTGCGTGTGCTACGCCGATAAATACTGGGAAAAAGCAGGCTCAATTCATTTGGGCCCACTTTTCATGGGCTTGCGGCTGCTTTCCTATTGCTTAAAATGGCAACAGCATTTTGCCTCAGCATCAGTGTATTTTAGATTGCCCCCTCAACCACTTGCTTACTGGGCACTTAAACCCCCCTCCTATCCAGACCAATTTTTAGCTTTCAGCGCTGACGCACTTTAAATGACAATTGCGCGAACATACAACACTGTACCCAAGTAAAATTTTTATCATTTTTTTCTCACAAATAGAGCTTTCTTTTGGTGGTATTTGATCACCTTTGCAGTTTTTATTTTTTGTTAAAAAAAATGTAAAAAGACAGAATTTAAAAAAAAAAAACATTTTTTTTAAATTTTTTTTTATATTTTGTTATAAAATTTTAAAAAAGGTAATTTTTCTCCTTCATTGATGTACGCTGATGAGGCGGCACTGATGGGCACTGATAGGTGGCAGTGATGGGCACTGATAGGTGGCAATGAGCAGTGATCGGTTACACTGATAGGCAGCACTGCTAGGTGGCACTGATTGGCACCACCGGTGGGCATTGATAGGCGGCACTCATGGGCATTGATAGGTGGCACTGGCAGGGGGTACTGGTGGCACATATGAGGCAGAATTGCCTCTTCCTCTTTGGTACCGATGTCCCTTGCTGATAAGCCGGTGATCGCCTTTTTTTTCTCCTTGCGCTCTCAGCGTGAGGAGAAAAGAAAAAGGATCACGGAGCTTTTGTTTTGATCATGTGATCAGCTGTCATTGGCTGACCGGCCACTGGTCGGGACCGGCCCCTTATGTCGTGTACACACGGGCGGACTCTCCGGCCGGACTGGTCCGACGGACCGAATCCAGCGGACAATCCGACCGTGTGTGGTCTGCATCGGACTTCCGACGGACCGTTTCGGTCAGAAATCCGACGGACTTTAGATTTGAAACCTGCTTCAAATCTTTACGTCGTAACTCCGCCGGACTCCGTTCCTAACGGAAAGCCCGTTTGTCTGTATGTTGGTCCGACAGACCAGATACGACGCAAGGGCAGGGTACTGCATCTCGCGCTCACTGCAATAGGTAAAACAAATTTTCCTATTGCGGCAAGCGCGAGGGGGAGGCGACGAGGTCCCTTAGGTCTGGTATGAATTCTAAGGGGGAACCCCCCACGATGAAAAAACGGCATGGGGTCCCCCCAAAATCCATACCAGACCCCTATCCGAGCATGCAGCCCGGCCAGTCAGGAAAGGGGGTGGGGACGAGCGAGCGCCCCCCTCCTGAACCATACCAGGCCACATGTCCTCAACATGGGGGGGTGGGTGCTTTGGGGGAGGGGTGCACCCTGCGGCCCCCCCACCCCAAAGCACCTTGTCCCCATGTTGATGAGAACAAGGGCCTCATCCCGAGAACCCTGGCCATTGGTTGTTGGGGTCTGCGGGCGGGGGGGCTTATCGGAATCCGGGAGCCCCCTTTAATAAGGGGGTCCCCAGATCCCGGCCCCCCACTCTATGTGAATGAGTATGGGGTACATCGTACCCCTACCCATTCACCTAGGGAAAAACTGTCCATAAAAAAACACACTAGACAGGTTTTTAAAGTAATTTATTAGACAGCTCCGGGGGTCTTCTTCCGACTTCGGGGGTCTTCTTCCGACTTCGCCGCTCTCTCCGGCCTCTTCTCCCGGTGTCCGGTTCTTCTCCCGCTCTCCGGCCTCTTCTCCCGGTGTTCGGTTCTTCTGCCGGCTCCTCCGCTATCTTCTGCCGCTCTTTTGCTAGCGGTGGCCCGGACTTCTGCATCGTCGTCTTCCCTCTTCTCTTCTTCCGATGTTGACACGACACTCTCTCCCGCTGTAATGCTGTGTGAGCGCCCTGCAATGGCTTATATAGGCGGTGACCCCACCCCCTTATAACGTCACAGTCCCTGGGCATGCTGGGGCTGTGACGTCATAAGGGGGCGTGGTCACCAGGTGATGTTGACCATGCCCCTTATGACGTCACAGTCCCAGCATGCCCAGGGACTGTGACGTTATAAGGGGGTGGGGTCACCCCCTATATAAGCTATTGCGGAGCGCTCACACAGCATTACAGCGGGAGAGAACGTCGTGCCAACGTCGGAAGAAGAGATGAGGGAAGAAGACCCCATACTCATTAACATAGGGTGTGGGGCCAGGATCTGGGGGCTCCCGGATTTCGATAAGCCCCCCGCCCGCAGACCCCGACAACCAACGGCCAGGGTCCTCGGGAAGAGGCCCTTTTCCTCATCAACATGGGGACTTGGGGTGGGGGGGCCGCAGAGCACCCCCCTCCCCCAACGCACCCACCTCCCATGTTGAGGGCATGCGGCCTGGTATGGTTCAGGAGGGTGGGGGCCGCTCGTCCCCTTTCCTGACCGGCCGGCTGCTCGGATAGGGGTCTGGTATGGATTTTGAGGGGACCCCACGCCGTTTTTTTAGCGTAGGGGGTTCCCCTTAAAATCCATACCAGACCTAAGGGCCTGGTATGCCCCGCTACGGGGCTCGCAAGGTGTCAATCTCACCGCTAAAGCGACGAGATTGACTTCCTTTTCTAGTCCCGTCGTACCTGAGTCACGTTCAAAATGAACGGACTTGTTCGTGTGTGGGCAAGTCTGTTCATTCGGAAAGTCCGTCGTAACTCCGTCGGGAAGACTGGCGGACATAGTCTGTCGGAAAGTCCAGTCGTGTGTAGGCAAGTCCGTTCGTAAAAAAAGTCCGGCGGAAGTCTGTCAAAAGTCTGGTCGAAAAGTCCGACCATGTCTCAGTTGTACAATATTATTTTATTGCACTTTTAAGAAAAGTTCTAGTTTCTTCCAGGACCTTCCAGAATCTTCAAATCCCCTATAAGAGGGTTTTTTCTCTCAGCAGTCTTCACTCAGAGTAGTCGGCAGCAACACTGCAAGCTTCTGGAGACCCTTTTAAGAAGACTGCTGGAGAAAGCTGAAAGCGCTGGTGGAGATGAGTGGCTGCGCCGGTGCCTGGAGACTGATGAGGGACAAGGCAGCCAGTACAGAGAAGATTCCACTATTGAACAGCACAGAGCTGTAACAGGGGTTAATACCACACAGCAACAAGGTACCTCAACCTCCTACCTGTGTACGAGCCAGCAGGAAGATATGCTGCTAACAATTTGTCAGCCGGAGCCCGTCCAGCCTCCCCCCTGCTACTGAATCTACCTGAAGAACAGCCAGGCCAGCACCTATGTCGCAGGTCACAGCGGAGTCTCCCTCCAGAGCGTCCTCGTACATCCACAGCCATGCCCGAGAGAGCCGAGGTAAAGCAGGAGAAACTGAAGCAGCAAGTCCCTGTGAATCAGGGTACACGCAGTTCCAAAAGAAGGCAGCCTCTTTCCTCGGTCCATAGGAGCAGTGGGCGGTCTGAAGCTCAGCTTGATCGCCCCCTGCATTTCTCTCCCCCCTTCTGCATCTCTTGTCATTGTAAGTCTAGCTGAACCTCCATCATTAAGGCACCATCTGCTGGATGGAAATCAGACTGCAGCTTCAATACCTCAAATGGCTTCTCCCATTTCTTTAGGTGAGCAGGCTGTTATTGATAACGCTATTAAAATTTCTTCTTTATCTAAGCTTGTAGATTCCTTATCAAAAATAGCAGAAGCCTTGTCTACTTCCAAAATGGTGTCTATTCTGACAGTTCCTGCCAGTGAACATATTGCTTTTCAGGATTCTTCTGCACAGGTTTGGTCTAATTTAACCATGTCTTATCCAGTTGCGCCTATAATTAACTCTAATGCCGCGTACACACGGTCGGACCTTTCGGCTACAAAAGTTCGACAGACTTTTGGCGGACTTTCTAACGAACGGACTTAACTACATACGATCACACAAAAGTCTGACGGATTTGTACGTAATGACGTACGACCGGACTAAAATGAAGAAGTTGATAGCCAGTAGCCAATAGCTGCCCTAGCGTGGGTTTTTGTCCGTCGGACTAGCATACAGACGAGCAGATTTCTGGGTCCGGCGGAGTTACGACGTAAAGATTTGAAGCATGTTCCAACTCTAAAGTCCGTCAGATTTGTGACGGGAAAAGTCCGGTGAAGCCCACACAAAATCGGATTGTCCACCGGATTTGGTCCGTCGGCGTCCGTCAGACCAGTCCGGTCAAAAAGTCCGATCGTGTGTACGTGCCATAACTCTTCCTTTTCAGTTCCCGAATCTTGTTTAACTGCTTGCCGACCGCCGGCCGTCAATTGACAGCCAGGCGGCGCAGCTCTCGTTGCGGGCGGATGTCATATGACGTCCTCGCTTTCCTAGGCCACCAGGGGGCGCGCGCGCGCCCGCCGTGTCACTAGGCACCCGGTGCGCGTGCCCGGCGGCCGCGATGTCCGCCGGGCACCCGCGATTACCGGTAACACAGCAGGACCATGGATCTGTGTGTGTAAACACACAGATCCACGGTCCTGTCAGAGGAGAGGAGACCGATGATGTGTTCCCAGTACAGCGGAACATCGATCGGTCTCCTCCCCTAGTGAGTCCCCGCCCCCTACAGTTAGAATCACTCCCTAGCAACACAGTTAACCCCTCGATCACCACCTAGTGTTAACCCCTTCACTGCCTGTCACATTTATACAGTAATCAATGCATTTTTATAGCACGGATCGCTGTATAAATGTGAATGGTCCCAAATATGTGTCAAAAGTGTCCGATGTGTCCGCCGCAACATCGCAGTCATGATAAAAATCGCAGATCGCCACCATTACCAGTAAAAAAATTAAAATGTTATAAAACTATCCCCTATTTTGTAGACGCTATACCTTTTGCGCAAACCAATCTATATACGCTTATTGCAATTTTTTTTTACCAAAAATATGTACAAGAATACATATCGGCCTAAACTGAGAAAAAATTTGTTTTAAAGAAAAAAAAATTGGATATTTATTATCGCAAAAGGTAAAAATTATTGTGTTTTTTTAAAAACTTGTCACTCTTCTTTTGTTTATAGCGCAAAAAATAAAAACCGCAGAGGTGATCAAATACCACTAAAAGAAAGCTCTATTTGTGGGGAAAAAATGATAACAATTTCATTTGGGTACAGTGTTGTATGACCGCGCAATTGTCATTCAAAGTGCGACAGCGCTGAAAGCTGAAAAATGGCTTGGGCAGGAAGGGGGCGAAAATGCCCAGTATTGAGGTGGTTAAAGGAAATTCTTCCATGTGAAATTTCTCCTCTAGGTTTTCACCATTCTATGTCTCTTAAAGAAAGGATATGGAAGGGCGAATATATTGACATCCTGTCACTTTTACCATTTTCTAAGGAATTTACTGTAAAGAAGGGTGATGACAGGTTGGCGGAGGATCGGCGTAGACCCATTGCCAGAACCTTCCACAACTGGTTGCATGCCTATTGCATATTCTCTGGTAATATGGGTAAAACATTTCCTAATAAATGTAGTGGCTTATTCCAGCATTTGGAAATAGTCCTGGAAGCTTATAGAAGCTTTGGTGGTTTAGGCTGGTTTTATTGTGACGAGTCTTATCTTCAAAATTTGTCTGTGTACCCCAATTTACAATGGGGTATGAAGGACATAAGATTTTATTAAACAGCTGACCACTAACCCTAATATTGCTTCTGCTTATAAAAAAGGCATTTGTCATGCCTTTAATGAGTCACAATGTAAATGGAATTTCTCTTGCAGGTATAACCATGAGTGCTCCTTGTGTGGTGGCACTCATCCACTCTCCAAATGCTTTAAGGGATCCACTATGTCTGCCCCCACACAAAAGGATATTTTTCCAAAAGGCCTGCACGCCTTTGAGGCCAGAAAACATGCATTATTGGCTATGCCTTTATCCAGACAAGGAGAAGGCAGCGCTACTTCTTAACCACTTCAGCCCCGGAAGGTTTTACCCCCTCCCTGACCAGAGGACTTTTTACAATTTGGCACTGCGTCGTTTTAACTGCTAATTGCGCGGTCATGCAATGTTGTACCCAAACTAAATTTGCGTCCTTTTTTTCCCACAAATAGAGCTTTCTTTTGATGGTATTTGATCACCTCTGCGGTTTTTATTTTTTGCGCTATAAACGGAAAAAGACTGAAAATTTTGAAAAAAAAATGATATTTTCTACTTTTTGTTATATAAAAAAAAATCCAATAAACTCAATTTTAGTCATACATTTAGGCCAAAATGTATTCAGCCACATATCTTTGGTAAAAAAAAAGTCAATAAGCGTATATTTATTGGTTTGCGCAAAAGTTATAGCTTCTATGTCTCCAACAGCGCCCCCCTTACATCAGAGAGTCCCCATCAGAAGTCCCCTTCACATCAGAGTCCCCATCAGAAGCCCCTTCACATCAGAGTCCCCACCAGCAGTCCCCTTCACATCAGAGTCCCCACCAGCAGTCCCCTTCACATCAGAGTCCCCACCAGCAGTCCCCTTCACATCAGAGTCCCCACCAGCAGTCCTCTTCACATCAAAGTCCCCACCAGCAGTCCTCTTCACATCAAAGTCCCCACCAGCAGTCCTCTTCACATCAAAGTCCCCACCAGCAGTCCTCTTCACATCAAAGTCCCCACCAGCAGTCCTCTTCACATCAAAGTCCCCACCAGCAGTCCTCTTCACATCAAAGTTCCCACCAGCAGTCCCCTTCACATCAGAGAGTCCTCCCTCTCCTCCCCCTCCCACATGTACTCACTGTTTTGAAGGCAGCTTCTCCTTCCTCTCTTCAGTCATGTGATAAACAAGTGCTAAGGGGAGAGAGGAAGGAAAGTCTGCCGGCTGTCCATCTCCCCCTGCAGGCCGGAGGGAGCATATTGCCTAATGCTCTCTCCAGCAAGTTGCGGAAGCAGCTCCTCCTGACAGGAGTGAAATCGCGATCACTCACTGTCAGTGATGAGCGGCTCCAGGACTGCACCTGACTGGCCCACTGAGCCATTCGGCCTACCTGGAAACTCCTGGTAGTCCCAATGGCCAGTCCATGCCTGAAACTAGGGTACATTTTCTGAAATTTACACAGCTTTTAGTTTATGACTGCCTCATTTCTTGAGGTGCTAAAATGGCAGGGCAGTACAAACCCCCCAAATGACCCCATTTTGGAAAGTAGACACCCCAAGGAAATTGCTGAGAGGCATGTTGAGCCCATTGAATATTTTATTTTTTTGTCCCAAGTGATTGAATTAGTTCAGTGAGACCTACCTACTTTCATTGACGGTCCTTTTTTATCCATTGTATTCTTATTTGTATTCATTTTCATGTTCACCTCATCACATGTGTTATTGTATGTTTTGGATTTGTATATATTTCTTTTTGCTATTCAATAAAATCATTATTTATATATTGTACTATTTGTGTGGTAGTGCTTTCAAAATCCCATTTCAGGGGAACTATTGCTTTTTTTTCTATGCATTTGGGATGTGGCACACCCATAGAATCTACTCCCTGTCAGATTCCTTTTTTCCAAATGATTGAATAATGACAAAAAAAAAATGTACAAAAAGTTGTCACTAAATGATATATTGCTTACACATGCCAAGATGGAACAAACCCCCCAAAATGACCCCATTTTGGAACGTAGACACCCCAAGCTATTTTCTGAGAGGCATGGTGAGTATTTTGCAGCTCTCATTTGTTTTTGAAAATGAAGAATGAAGAAAATGTATTTTTCTTTTTTCAATTTTCAAAACTTTGTGACAAAAAGCGAGGTCTGCAAAATACTCACCATACCTCTCAGCAAATAGCTTGGGGTGTCTACCCCCTAGCTTTGGGGGGGGGGGGGGTTGTGCCATCTGGGCATTCCATGGCCTCCAAAACTGTGATAGGCAGTGAGGAGTGAAATCAAAAATTGACACCCTTAGAAACCCTGAAGGGGGTGCTTGGTTTTCGGGGTCCCGTACGCCATAGGCTCCCAAAAAGTCTCACACATGTTGTATCCCTATACTCAGGAGAAGCAACAGAATGTATTTTGGGGTGTAATTTCACATATGCCCATGGCATGTTTGAGCAATATATAATTTAGTGATAAATTTGTGCAAAAAAAAAAGAAAAAATTGTCTTTTTTCCACAACTTGTGTCACAATATAAAATATTCTATGGACTCGACATGCCTCTCAGCAAATAGCTTGGGATGTCTACTTTCCAAAATGAGGTCATTTGGGGGGTTTGAACTGTCCTGGCATTTTATGCACAACATTTAGAAGCTTATGTCACACATTACCCACTCTTCTAACCACTTGAAGACAAAGCCCTTTCTGACACTTTTTGTTTACATGAAAAAAATTTTTTTTTTTGCAAGAAAATTACTTGGAACCCCCAAACATTATATATTTTTTTAAAGCAAAGGCCCTACAAATTAAAATGGTGGGTGTTTCATTTTTTTTTCACACAGTATTTGCACAGCGATTTTTCAAACGCATTTTTTGGGGAAAAAACACACTTTTTTAAAATTTTAATGCACTAAAACACACTATATTGCCCAAATCTTTGATGAAATAAAAAAGATCTTAAGCCGAGTACATGGATACCAAACACGACGTGCTTTAAAATTGCGCACAAACGTGCAGTGGCCACAAACTACATACATTTTTAAAAGCCTTTACAGGTTACCACTTTAGATTTACAAAGGAGGTCTACTGCTAAAATTACTTCCCTCGATCTGACCTTCGCGGTGATACCTCACATGCATGATGCATTTGCTGTTTACATTTGACCCCAGGCCGACGCTTGCATTCGCCTTTGCGCGAGAGCAGGGGGGGACAAGGGTGCTTTTTTTTTTTTTTTTTCTTTATTATTGTTTTGCTTTTTTATCTTATTTTTAAACTGTTCCTTTCATTTTTTTTTAATCATTTTTATTTTTATCTCAGGGAATGTAAATATCCCCTATGATAGCAATAGGTAGTGACAGGTACTCTTTTTTTGAAAAAATTGGGGTCTAGTAGACCCTAGATCTCTCCTCTGCCCTCAAAGCATCTGACCACACCAAGATCGGTGTGATAAAATGCTTTCCCAATTCCCAATGGCGCTGTTTACATCTGGCGAAATCTAAGTCCTGAAATGCTCGTAGCTTCCGGTTTCTTAGGCCATAGACATGATTGGAGCCATTCTGGTCTCTGATCAGCTCTATGGTCAGCTGGCCGAATCACCGGCTGCATTCTCGGTCGGGTTCCCTGTTGGGAAGGAGAGCCAGAGAAAACCATGGAAGACCGTGGGGGGGGGGGGGACATTCCCTCCCACTGCTTGTAAAAGCAGTCTAGAGGCTAATTAGCCACCAGGATTGCTTTTACATGAAAGCCGACCACTGGCTGAAAAGAATGATACCAAGATGATACCTAAACCTGCAGGCATCATTCTGGTATGACCACTCAAAGTCCAGCAACATACCAGTTGGGCATATATTGTAATCTTTTTTTTTCATGCAGCCTGTGGGCTGAACGAAAAAAAGAGATTGATCGGTGGGTATGCCCACCATTAGAATACCTCCCTTCATCCACCCACTTCTAATGATGGGTATACATGCCCAATTTATATATGCTGAAGCATGGGAGCATCCACCCCAAAAGTTGGGAGCAAATCGCTCCTCTGCCCCTGCTGCCCCCATGCTTCAGCATATATGCTCTATTTTTTAACTGGTGGTGAAATCACCCCGTACAGCGCTGGAGTCACGGCTTTATGTATCGTGGGAGCAAACACTGTTGCTGTCAAGATAAATAAATTCGCGCTGCAACTGAATGGCTTACCTGCTAAGCAAATGAAGGTTAACAATAAAACAAAGTAACATTACAGTATAACAGTAATGCCCTGTACACACGGTCGGATTTTCCGACGGAAAATGTGTGATCGGAGCTTGTTGTCGGAAATTCCGACCGTGTGTGGGCTCCATCGGACATTTTCCATCTGATTTTCCAACACACAAAGTTTGAGAGCAGGCTATAAACAACAAAATCCGATCGCGTCAATTCCGACCGTGTGTAGACAATTTCCGATGCACAAAGTGCCACGCATGCCCAGAAGAAATTCCGAGATGGAACAGCGCAGTCTGGTAAAATTAGTGTTCGGAATGGATATAGCACTTTCGTCAGGCTGCAATGTTTAAAATTGTTTAATGCAGCGCACTCTCTTCTTCTTTATAATGCTAGAAGAATGTAGTAGTTTTACTGCTGATATTCACACAGACTTCTCACAAACTTATTTCTTTATTATTTATCGTGATTTCATAAATATATTTTGATTTGTCACATCTAACAAAAAAGATATATGTTTGTTTTTTTGGTTTGTATTGTTTTCAAGCCTGATCGTGTTTTTAATTTTTTTTATTTTTTGATTTTACATCCTGAATATTTTTGGGTGTGTTTTGTGTGTCAAGTTACCACCACACCATTATTATCTTGTATTATTTAATCTCAAGGAGGTTGCTTGGTGTTGGTGTCTCTTGTTAATTTCACATTGTATTTTTGAAATGTACCTGCCTCCTCACAAACAAACTGTCCTTTTTGATGGAAAACACACATAGGCAAGTATAATTGAAACACAAAATCCTTTATTAAGGGATCAGAACCAAACAAAGAGGGAGGCAACGCTGGAGAAACAGCAGAGATTGGCGAAGCCTTTGGCCCCCAGGGCACACATCAATTATTTTACTGAAAAATTGGTGGCTTGAGGAGTCCATATCTAAGGGAGTGCAGTCTGGTCCAGAAGTCCAAGAGATCATGAACAGCTGCAGATGACATGTATGTCCCCAGGCTGTGGTCATACAAGAGCCTGCATCTTTTGTCAGACCAGACTGAACCCAGGGTCATCATTCTCTGGTCTTCCTTCCACGCTGTGTCTGTGGTGGTGGAGTTGTGGCAGGAGGAGGATGGTCCAACTCACACAGGTGGGTTTTGTGTGTGATTTCGCCCCTCACCCCCTTAGTTAGTGTTAGAAGGTCCTCACACATGAGGCGTTGCCCCTTCTGTATGCCCTGCAGTTTTGTGGCAGCCATGCAGGCAAAGGCCTCTTCAGGAGTGGGGAAGGCTCTGAGGGACGCAGAAGCCTCCTGAATCCTGCACGTTACTCCCCTTCCTGGGTCTTTTGGTTGGAAGGCGAAGGGGAGGAACCTGCGATTCTGTCAGGCTCCTATTGGGCCCGGCCTTCTCCTGGCTGCCACTTAGCCCCACCTCCTCCTGGCTCCCACTAACTCCCGCCTCCTCCTGGCTGCCACATTCCACAGCCTCCTCCTGTGTGCCACATTCCACAGCCTCCTCCTGGCTGAGGTCTTCCTGTGTATGAAAAAGGGACATAGTTTTAGTTTTTTATTCATCAATCACACACAATTTTCACCTCATGACTGTTGCAAATTGAATGTTAACAAATATAACAGACTATAATTCGGATTCAGCATTTTTCATTCTTGTCCCAATTATTTTTGCCCACTACTGTCTATTGATATGTAAAACACTTTATTAAATCAGCAATTAGTGATCAATAATAACATCTAGTAAACATCATTTATTTATTGACCAGAAATCGGTAGAACAATGCTATACCTGGCTCCAGCTGGGCTCCTCCACTTCTTCCTGGCTGGAAGTCCCAGGTTGGACATCAGAAGCCTCAGCTGGGGTGGAAGATAGGGTGGAAGGAAGGAAGGGTTGAGAGGGATTCCCTGACTTCAGTCTAGTCTGACAGAAATCGCAGTCTCTCATAGTACCACAGCCTGGGGACATAAACGTCATTTGCTGCAGCTCCGGATCTCTGGGAATCCGTGACCTTCTTGCATTTCCTAAGATAAGTGCTCCTCAGACCACCAATTTTTGCTTTTAAATAGGGGATTGTTGCTGTGGGGACCACCGGCTTCACCAACTCCAGCAGTTTCTCCAGCGCTGCCTGCCTCTTTTGTTTATTATTATATTGGGGGTGTTTGACCTGCCACAGACAGGGCAGCTCCCTGTATTTGCCTATAAACAGGGGGAGGAAGTTGTGGTCATTGAAGCCATCCATTTTATCTGCAAGACACAACACAAGACAAACCTTAATGTCAGGTGAAACTCTCCTAATCTTGTTACATATAGGCCTCAATCTAGAAGCAGTATAGGCCCAAGTTTAGATCTTACCTTTGTTATCACGATCAGTGCCTCCGATACTCCTTCCTCCGCTCACAGATCGTATGTACTACACACGCGTGTTACGCTTTATATACACTGCGCATGCGTGAAACCCCGCCCCTTCTCGTTTGGCGCAGTGCGGGAAGAGCACATGGTGGAGACACAGCAGGTGCGTGCTAATTACAGCAACGAGGAGGTGGAAAGCCCAGAGCCAGAAACGTCCCGATCCCGGAAGAGACGATTTAAGGCCTCAAATATGTCCTTTGGGGAGATGTTGGAGATGGTCAACATCTTGAAGAGGGCCGACTATGATGGGAAGTATGGACCTTACCCCAACCCCAATGTCAGAAAGGCCAAAATCATGGCAAAAGTAGTCAAAAGTCTGCAGAAGAATTTCGGGGTACGACGATCCAAGGATCAGCTCAGGAAGCGGTGGTCGGACCTCAAAATCAGGGAGCACGAGCAGTACAGAAGGATCGGGAGAGTGCTGCAAAAAAGTAAGTAGTTGTCCTGTGTTCCTATTCTTTATTCTTATTACGTTCGTGCTGCTCCATGTGCTTTTCTTTACTGCTGTACAGTTTAAAATGGCAACTTTCATGTTCATGGGCACATTGTTCGTTTGTAGGAAACATTGTTCGTTCGGCATTGAAAACACCATTGTTTTGGCCATATGCATTTGAATACATTTTTTCTAGCCTACTTCTCTTAAAATAATTTTGGAGTCTAGATGGGTTTGTAACTAGAATGTAATGCAAACTAGATTCTGTGTAAGGAGAGGACACTCAGCAGCTGTTTACACATCTGGACGCTGGAGCACTAGTGTGGGACACCAGAACACCCTTTTATTAGGGGGCCCACACAGGTGCTCCAGTGTATACTATAGGGGTGTCTCCATCTGTGAAGCTTGTACAAAACAGGTAAGTATTCAAGCTTGACAAAGGAAAACAATATTTCTTCATCTTGGAACTCTGCCAAAATAGACAATTGTACCCCACTTCAAAGCAATGTTTCAAATTCCTCTTTCTGTCATCAAATATCTGTGTGCTAAGTATGCCTATTTTTTTTACATAGGGGAAAAAAGACTCGGAGGACACCACTCAGCAGAAGAGACAACAGACCCCCCACTTCATGAAGAAGGTGAAATCCCCCAAAGCCAAGCAGAGGAGGAGGAGGAAGGAGACGTGGTGGAAATAGTCACCACAACAGGTCAGTGTCTGCGACCACAGGCTCAGGTAAGAGATGGATGCCGGCATATTTATAATACATGGTGTGTTTTTGTTTCTATATTTTTAGGTGATCGTGATGTTGTGGATCCAGATCATTTCACCAGTGAAAGTGCACAGATCCTGATCGGGGAGATCATGGGGTGTAATAGGGACTTGGAAAACATCAATGATGTTAAAAACAAAATGAAGAACATCATTGATGTTTTAGGGAGAGTTTAAAACACCTCCAAATCCCTTCCTTTTTTGTGGTATTTGTAAAGTAAAAATGTTAAACATTTTTTGCCATTATATAGAAAAGCCACATTTTGAAGATGCACACAGTGTGTCAACATGTGCTATCTGCCATCACGGGAGATCAGTGTAGGCGTTTTGGGGGTGCAACCCCTTCCTCAATAATAAAGCAGCTGAGAGGAAGGGGTTGCACTCACAAAACACGTCCCTTGATCCCCCGTGATGGCAGCTAGCACATGTTGGCATTCGGCAATTTGTGTGCATCTTCAAAATTTGCCTTTTCCAGGGGTGACTTCACCCCATCTGAAAGCAATATCAAACACAGTTTCTAAATACTCATGTCTGATATTGCCTTCAATTTCTACAAAAATTGAACTTCGTAATATCCATATTTATGTATTTCTTGTTTGTTTGAAACATGCCTGTTTTACCTTAAATGCACATTTCAATTTTTTTTAATGTTACCGAAAAAATTGTTATTCAACAAACATGGTGGTTTGTTTTAAAAACCTTTTAGAAATGCACATGTGATTGTGCTGGTATTAAAAAGATTGATAATCAAGAATGTGTGGATAATTGTTTCAATGCTCCTAAAATTTTGTTAAGGTAAAATTGGTGTTTTCAGTGACTATGGGGGTTATTTCCTAAGGGCAAATCCACTTTGCACTACAAGTGCAGTTTCAGTGCAGGCTCAAGTGCACTTGTAGTGCAAAGTGTATTTTCCTTTAGTAAATAACACCCAACAGTGCTTTTTAAGGTTACACAATCACGACATTTTCAGGACTCCAGACATTTCTGTCAGGGTCAGCTAAAAGAAACACAAGCAGTAAATGTCACCGAAGATTTTAGTAGTTAAAATAATTTTTTTATTTTAAAAATGTATCAGACATTGTCTGGCATATTGATGGCCCCCCTACCCCCAAAGTAATCAAGGTATCTAAGACAGACCTCGCGGGCACTCGGGGGGCAAGCCAGGACGGCCACTTTCCAGCGCCATCAGGGTTGGTTCATTTACTTGAATTCCGGCCTCAGGCCCAACTGAGGCAGCATAGTTGGCAGAATTTCGCCTTAAAAAGTTGTGTAGAACACAGCACGCCAGGATGATATGATTCAGTTTATACTCCGCCATGTGTATGGGTGTAAGAAATAGGCAGAACCGGCTGGCCATGATTCCAAATGTGTCCTTCACCACTCTTCTGGCTCTGGCCAGCTGGTAATTAAAAACCCTCTGGTCCAGGGTGAGGGTCCTCATCGGGAATGGCCGCATAAGATGGTCCCCCAGCGCAAATGCTTCATCAGCAACAAAGACGAATGGGAGTCCTTCCACATTGTCTTCTGGAGGTGGCAAGTCCAAGCTGCCATTCTGGAGACGCCTGTAGAACTCCGCCTGGGCAATGACTCCACCATCGGACATCCGGCCATTCTTCCCCATGTCCACATGCAGGAACTCATAAGTAGCCGACACCACGGCCAACATCACAATACTATTGAACCCCTTATAATTATAATAGTATGACCCTGAGTTAGGTGGTGGGACAATGTGGACATGTTTCCCATCAATTGCCCCTCTGCAGTTAGGAAAGTCCCAACGCTGGGCAAAGTGGGAGGCCACAGTCTGCCATTCCTGTGGGTTGGAAGGAAACTATGGAGTCAAACAAGAAAAATAAATGAATCATTTTGCACATAAACAAGGGAAGCAGATTAGACACAAGCATTCTTGGCCAACATCAGTATAACATTTATTTTAGGGAGTATTTAAAGACAAAGGTATAAGGTCCACCTATCAGATTCCTCCTCCCCCCCCCCCCCCCCATGGGTCATTTTGTAAAATTTTATGGAGGGGGGAGATGTTTTGGACAGGTAACCCTCTCCACTTCATTGAGAGATGAATGCCTAAATAATGTGTATTACTTTGGCCAGCCCCTCCTTACTTTACACTATTGGCAGCCCACTGGACAGGTAAGAAGTGTCATAATACAGAGATAAATACACACTGTACACATTTTAGCACATTTTTACATTCTGCTATTACCTATCAAGATAATAATAGGAGATACAAAAACTTTAAACAGTACCATTTAACCACTTCAGCCCCGGAAGGATTTACCCCCTTCCTGACCAGAGCACTTTTTCCAATTTGGCACTGCGTCGCTTTAACTGCTAATTGCGCGGTCATGCAATGCTGTACCCAAACGAAATTTGCGTCCTTTTCTTCCCACAAATAGAGCTTTCTTTTGATGGTATTTGATCACCTCTGCCGTTTTTATTTTTTGCGCTATACACGGAAAAAGACCGAAAATTTTGAAAAAAAATGATATTTTCTACTTTTTGTTCTAAAAAAAATCCAATAAACTCAATTTTAGTCATACATTTAGGCCAAAATGTATTTGGCCACATGTCTTTGGTAAAAAAAATGTCAATAAGTGTATATTTATTGGTTTGCGCAAAAGTTATAGCGCCTACAAACTAGGGTACATTTTCTGGAATTTACACAGCCTTTAATTTATGACTGCCTATGTCGTTTCTTGAGGTGCTAAAATGGCAGGGCAGTACAAGACCCCCCCAAATGACCCCATTTTGGAAAGTAGACACCCCAAGGAAATTGCTGAGAGGCATGTTGAGCCCATTGAATATTCATTTTTTTTGTCCCAAGTGATTGAATAATGACAAAAAAAAAAAAAATTACAAAAAGTTGTCACTAAATGATATATTGCTCACACAGGCCATGGGCATATGTGGAATTGCACCCCAAAATACATTTAGCTGCTTCTCCTGAGTATGGGGATACCACATGTGTGGGACTTTTTTACGGGGCCCCGAAAACCAATCACTGCCTTCAGGATTTCTAAGGGCGTACATTTTTGATTTTACTCCTCACTACCTATCACAGTTTTGAAGGCCATAAAATGCCCAGATGGCACAAACCCCCCCCAAATGACCCCATTTTGGAAAGTAGACACCCCAAGCTATTTGCTGAGAGGCATGTTGAGTCCATGGAATATTTTATATTTTGACACAAGTTGCGGGAAAGTGACAATTTATTTATTTATTTTTTTTTTTTTTTGCACAAAGTTGTCACTAAATGATATATTGCTCACACAGGTCATGGGCATATGTGGAATTGCACCCCAAAATACATTCTGCTGCTTCTCTTGAGTACGGGGATACCACATGTGTGGGACTTTTTAGGAGCCTAGCCGCGTACGGGCCCCCGAAAACCAATCACCGCCTTCAGGATTTCTAAGGGTGTACATTTTTGATTTCACTCTTCACTGCCTATCACAGTTTCGGAGGTCATGGAATGCCCAGGTGGCACAAACCCCCCCTAATGACCCCATTTTGGAAAGTAGACACCCCAAGCTATTTGCTGAGAGGCATGGTGAGTATTTTGCAGCTCTCATTTGTTTTTGAAAATGAAGAAAGACAAAAAAAAAAATTTTTTTTTTCTTTTTTTAATTTTCAAAACTTTGTGACAAAAAGTGAGGTCTGCAAAATACTCACTATACCGCTCAGCAAATAGCTTTGGGTGTCTACTTTCCAAAATGGGGTCATTTGGGGGGGTTTTGTGCCACCTGGGCATTCCATGGCCTCCGAGACTGTGATAGGCAGTGAAGAGTGAAATCAAAAATTTACGCCCTTAGAAAGCCTGAAGGCGGTGCTTGGTTTTCGGGGTCCCATACGCGGCTAGGCTCCCAAAAAGTCTCACACGTGTGGTATCCCCGTACTCAGGAGAAGCAACAGAATGTATTTTGGGGTGTAATTTCACATATTCCCATGGCATGTTTGAGCAATATATCATTTAGTGACAACTTTGTGCAAAAAAAAAAAAAAAAAAATTTGTCTCTTTCCCGCAACTTGTGTCACAATATAAAATATTCCATGGACTCGACATGCCTGTCAGCAAATAGCTTGGGGTGTCTACTTTCCAAAATGGGGTCATTTGGGGGGGGGTTTGAACTGTCCTGGCATTTTATGCACAACATTTAGAAGCTTATGTCACACATCACCCACTCTTCTAACCACTTGAAGACAAAGCCCTTTCTGACACTTTTTGATTACATGAAAAAATTATTTTTTTTTGCAAGAAAATTACTTTGAACCCCACACATTATATATTTTTTTAAAGCAAATGCCCTACAGATTAAAATGGTGGGTGTTTCATTTTTTTTTTTCACACAGTATTTGCGCAGCGATTTTTCAAACGCATTTTTTGGTGAAAAAACACACTTTTTTACATTTTAATGCACTAAAACACACTATATTGCCCAAATGTTTGATGAAATAAAAAAGATGATCTTAGGCCGAGTACATGGATACCAAACATGACATGCTTTACAATTGCGCACAAACGTGCAGTGGCAACAAAATAAATACATTTTTAAAAGCCTTTACAGGTTACCACTTTAGATTTACAGAGGAGGTCTACTGCTAAAATTACTGCCCTCGATCTGACCGTCGCGGTGATACCTCACATGCATGGTGCAATTGCTGTTTACATTTGACGCCAGACCGACGCTTGCGTTCGCCTTAGCGTGAGAGCAGGGGGGACAGGGGTGCTTTTTTTTTTTTTTTTTTCTTTATTATTTTTTTGCTTTTTTATCTTATTTTAAAACTGTTCCTTTCATTTTTATTTTTTTTTAATCATTTTTATTGTTATCTCAGGGAATGTAAATATCCCCTATGATAGCAATAGGTAGTGACAGGTACTCTTTTTTGAAAAAATTGGGGTCTATTAGACCCTAGATTTCTCCTCTGCCCTCAAAGCATCTGACCACACCAAGATCGGTGTGATAAAATGCTTCCCCAATTTCCCAATGGCGCTATTTACATCCGGCGAAATCTAAGTCATAAAATGCTCGTAGCTTCCGGTTTCTTAGGCCATAGAGATGTTTGGAGCCACTCTGGTCTCTGATCAGCTCTATGGTCAGCTGGCTGAATCACCGGCTGCATTCTCAGGTTCCCTGTTGAGACAGGAGAGCCAGAGAAAAACACGGAAGACGGTGGGGGGGGGCATTCTCTCCCACTGCTTGTAAAAGCAGTCTAGAGGCTAATTAGCTGCTAGGATTGCTTTTACATGAAAGCCGACCGCTGGCTGAAAAGAATGATACCAAGATGATACCTAAACCTGCAAGCATCATTCTGGTATAACCACTCAAAGTCGTGAATGGTGTACCTGAAGACAAAAAAATGGTTAACAATAAAGCACAGTAAACGGTAAAGTATAAAAAATTGCATACCTGAAAAGCAAACATGATAAAACATAATAACAATAAAACATTGCAGAATAGAATACAGTAAAAAAGAGCAGAACAATAGAGAGAATAGAGAGAGAGAGAATAGAGAGAGAACAATAAAACGACAACTATTATTTTTTATTTTATATTTTTGTTTGTGTTTTTTTTTTTTTTTTTTTTACACTTTTTTTGTAACTGTAACTTTTATAACTGTAACCGGTTCCAGGTTCGGGTCTCTCAAAATGCGATGGCATCTTGGGAGACCCTGTGAAAGTGTGTCCTAGTCTGTGCAATGCTGTACCCTACGCTAATACTCAACTAGTGAATGGTAGCGTTCAAAACATTCACCAATGCAAAGACCAGGATTGACAGGAGGGACAATAATAGCGGGTGTCACGCCTATATCCGCGTTTGCTGCAGACACGACATCTTTTTTGGGGGGGTTCGTTGGGTAGGGTTACTCGGGAGGACATAAAAATGCCTCTCATGCAGCCGACTGCATTTGGTTGGGGATGTGAATGGGGGAAGTACGGGCGCTGCAGAAGTGGTGGGTTCCCAATTAGGATTGGCGAATGCAGCAGGAAGGGCATTATGGGCACGACGGGCCTGTGTTTGTCTTTTTGGTGGCAGCGGGACACTATTTGTGCTTGCCACCTCACCAGCTTGAACTGCACTTATGGGACTCGCCACGTCACCAAGTGTTACTGCAGTGCTGGTTTGACTACGACCGGGGTGTACTAGGCCGCTGGCGCTTGCCAATTCACCAAAACGCTACCAAAAAAACTGTTAGCGATCGCAGGGATCAGGCCTGACTCTGCGAACGCTGCAGTTATGCGTTTAGTGTTTTGTAAGTGACAGTGATCGATCGATACTGCACTTGTGTGGGCTGGGCTGGGCCGGGCGGAGGGGCAAAACGCAGGTGCTAGCAGGTATCTGGGCTGATCCTACTAACACTGCGTTTTTGGGAACCCTAAACTGCTGGGGACGCCAGAATAGATCTGATCGGATCAGATATTAATCAGTTCAGATACTATACCACTAATGGAGTTCTACTCTGCGTGCATGGGTGTTAGCGCGACCGGCGCTAACCTGACGCTGCCTGGGGCTGGTGCTTGCCAGTTCACCAAAACGCTACCAAAAAAACTGTTAGCGATCGCAGGGATCAGGCCTGACTCTGCGAACGCTGCAGTTATGCGTTTAGTGTTTTGTAAGTGACAGTGATCGATCGATACTGCACTTGGGTGGGCTGGGCCGGGCGGAGGGGCAAAACGCTGGTGCTAGCAGGTATCTGGGCTGATCCCGCTAACACTGCGTTTTTGGGAACCCTAAACTGCTGGGGACGCTAGTATAGATCTGAACGGATCAGATATTGATCCGATCAGATACTATACCACTAAGGGAGGATACGGTGCGTGCGTGGGTGTTAGCGCGACCGGCGCTAACCTGACGCTGCCTGGGGCTGGTGCTTGCCAGTTCACCAAAACGCTACCAAAAAAACTGTTAGCGATCGCAGGGATCAGGTCTGACTCTGCGAACGCTGCAGTTATGCGTTTAGTGTTTTGTAAGTGACAGTGATCGATCGATACTGCACTTGGGTGGGCTGGGCCGGGCCGGGCGGAGGGGCAAAACGCTGGTGCTAGCAGGTATCTGGGCTGATCCCGCTAACACTGCGTTTTTGGGAACCCTAAACTGCTGGGGACGCTAGTATAGATCTGAACGGATCAGATATTGATGCGATCAGATACTATACCACTAAGGGAGGCGTATGCTGCGTGCGTGGGTGTTAGCGGTACTGGCGCTAATCTGACGCTGCCTGGGGCGACGCATATCACCGCCGGGCGATCAGGGGGCTAAACCTTTATTCGGTAATAAACGGCGGGTGCCCTGACACTATAAAAAATAAACGAACTAATCAGCGTCACCCGTAACGGTGATACGGTGATCAGTGGTGAAAGGGTTAACTAGGGGGCAATCAAGGGGTTAAAACATTTATTAGATAGTATATGGGGGTCCATGTCGCTATAAAACGCTGATGGCGAACCTAAATATTTACGTCCCTAACTAGCGTCACCAGCGACACTAATACAGCGATCAGAAAAATGATCGCTTAGCGACACTGGTGGCGGGGGGTGATCAAGGGGTTAAAACTTTATTAGGGGGGTATCCTAGACCTAAAGGGGGCCTAACTCTCACTGCCCTAACACTGTAACTGTCACAAACTGACACCAATACAGTAATCAGAAAAAAAAAAAAAAAACCTGCTTGGTGTCAGTTTGTGACAGGGGGGGGGTGATTGGGGGGCGATCGGGGGGGGGATCGTGGTGTTTTGTGTGCCTGGCATGTTCTACTGTGTGTGTAGTGTTGGTGCACTCACATACCTGTCTTCTCTCCTCGGGCCGGAACGGAAATTACCGAGCCGAGGAGAGATGACATCATTTCCTCTGCCTCTGTGTACACTACAGAGGCAGGGAAATGATCCCATTGGCTGGGAGCGATCGCGAGGGGGGGGGCACGAATGGATGGCCTCCCCCTCACCACCGATCGCCGGGGGAGATTTGCCGACCGCCGCAGGCACCGGGGGGGGTCCGATCGGACCCCCCACCCGCGGGCAGGCAAGGACGTACCTGTAAGTCCTTTTGCCTGCCCGTGCCGCTCTGTCGATGTACATCGTCGTGCGGCGGTCGGCAACTGGTTAAAAGTATTCAGGCAGGCCCTTGCACTACATGCTTTGGGGAATTCATCCATAAATCTGACCACTAAAGAGGTGGGTATAGTGTGTATGGGTTTGGCAAAGTCAGCAGATAGAGGATTGGTATCAGCTGAGTTAGCAGTTGGGGGAGGGAGGGTTCCAAATGATTTTGGGACACCAAAAAAAAGCCTCTGGCACTCTGCCTGAATTTAAAGCACAAATCACATTTTTACACATTTTAGGGGGTGTTTGGGGTAAAGCACTACTAGGACAAAATACATTGTTAAGTGACTACACGAGGTAAATATAGGGCCAGGAGAGCATGCTGGGGAGGTAAGTGAAGGCAAATATGTATGAAGGACAAAAAAAAACAGCTTGCATGAGGACAAAAGGGACATTCACAGCATATTACAATCATGGTAATTAGGGAATGAGGAAAGAAATACAATATATTAACAAACATTATATACAATAAAATGTGATGTTAAAGGATAAATCTTACCTTAATATACTCCTTCTGCAGGACCTGGATGATGGCAGAACAGGTCTCCGGGATAATAATGCCCAGAGCCTGGGGGGGGGATGCCTGTCGAGAACTTCAAGTCCTGCAGGGTGGCGACGAGCCTCTGCTCTGGAGTGATGGCTTGCCTCATGCAGGTATCCTGCCTGCTAATATAGGGGGTCAGCAAAGCCAACAAACGGTGAAATACGGGGTCCGTCATCCGGAGAAAGTTCCTGAAATCATCAGGATTATTCTCATGGATTTCACGGAGCAAAGGCATATGACAGAACTGGTCACGCTGGAGCAACCAATTCTTGGTCCATGAACTCCTCCCCACCCTGTTCATGGACTGGACTTGTGTCAAGGTAAGGACCCCAACACCAAGCCCCGGCACAGCACGAACTCTACGAGGAGTATGTATACGCAACATGGCTAGAAAACGGTCGGCTGCTCAGAACGAAGTAGCAGAATGCACTGAAGAACAGCAAGGCCTGTGAAGAGCGACCTGAAAATCAGTCACAAACACAACGACAAGTAAATTGTACTTACTGCACACACTGAAGACCAGATACAAACCCACAAGCACAAACTGAACAGCAGAAAATGATCTGAAAACCATGAGTCTGAAAAAGCGCGAATCGTCTCTCACCAAACTTTTACTAACACGAGATTAGCAAAAGGAGCCCAAAGGGTGCCGCACTTGGTTCAGAACTGCCCTTTTCTAGTCTCGTCGTACGTGGTGTATGTCACCGCGTTCTTGGCGATCGGAAATTCCGACAACTTTGTGCGACCGTGCGTATGCAAAACAAGTTTGAGCCAACATCCGTCGGAAAAAATTAATGGATTTTGTTGTCGGAATGTCCGATCGTGTGTACAGGGCATAAGACTTACCATACCTGCAAAGCAAATACAAAAAAAACAGTAAAAAATAAAACATTTTTTAACGCAACCTGTGCCTAAAATAAATATATATCGAAGCATGGGGGCATCCACCCGCAAAAGGTAGGAGCAAATTGCTCCTTCGTCCCTGCTGCCCCCATGCTTCTGCATATATGCTCTTTTTTTTAACTGTGGCGGTGAAATCACCTCCGACAGTGCTGGAGTCACGGCTTTATGTATCGTGGGAGCAAACGCTGTTGCTGTCAAGATAAATAAATCCGCGCTGCAGCTGAATGGCGTACCTGAAAACAAAAAAATTGGTTAACAATAAAACACAGTAAACAGTAAAGTATAAAAAAAATTACATACCTGAAAACCAAACATGATAAAACATATACTGGTGAAAGGGTTAACTAGGGGGCAATCAGGGAGTAAAACCTTTACTAGGTAGTATATGGGGGTCCCTGACGCTATAAAACGCTGGCAGCGAACCTGAATACTTACCTGCCTAACTAGCGTTACCTGTGACACCAATACAGCGATCAGATAAACGATCGCTTAGTGACACTGGCGACGGCGGGTGATCAAGGGGTTAAAACTTTATTAGGGGGGTACCCTATACCTAAAGGGGCCTAACACTAACTGCCCTACCACTTATAACTGTCACAAAATGACACCAATGCAATAATCAGAAGAAAAAAAAAAAACTGCTATTGGTGTCACTGTGACAGGGGGGTGATTGGGGGTGAAAAGTGCCTAGAGTGTTCTACTGTAAGTGTTGTGTTGGTGCAAATTTACTTGATGTCTTCTGTCCTCGGAAGCCGGAACGAAAAGGCTTCACGAGGAGCAATGACATCACTTCCTCTGCCGCTGTTTACATTACAGCAGCAGAGGAAGATTTTCATTCGCCAGGAGCATTCGTGAGGGGGTGGCCATGAATCAGTGGCCTCCCCCTCACCTAGGATCGCTCCTGACCATAATCCGACCGCCGCAGGCACCGGGGGGGTTCGATCGGACCCCCCGCCCGCGGGCAGGCAGGGACGTACAGGTGAGCCCTTATGCCTGCCCGTGCCATTGTGCCGACGTACATCGACGAGTGGCGGTCGGCAACTGGTTAAAGGTTTTGCTGAAGGTTTTCAGCTTCCTATTTAAGATTATGGTTGTTCCTTAGTTCGTAATTTAAAGTCGTCGATTAAGTTTAAACACATTGTTAAGGAAAAAATTTTCAAAGGGAAGAGTATCCGGTCCTTTTTCATCTCCTTTTCAGAATTTTCGGTTATCACCTCTTGGTATAGTCCCAAAAAAGAGCCAAACTCATTTGGGCTCATCCATCATCTTTCATTCCCTAGAGGGGATTCTTTAAATGATCAAATTGATAGGTCCGTTTCCTCTGTTCGTTATGCAACATTTGATGAGGCCATTAGCAAGAAATTTGGTTCTGGTACTTTGCGTGCTAAGGCAGATGTCAAATCAGCCTTTCGGTTGGTACCTATTGCACCTGAATGCTTTAACTCCCTTGGTTTTTGTTTTGAGGAGCAATTTTTCTTTGACAGGTGTTTGCCCATGGGCTGCTCGCTGTCTTGCTTCTATTTTGAAACCTTTGCATCTTTTCTGCAATGGGTCATGGTTCGTGAATCCGGTTTTGATAATATAATCCATTATTTAGATGATTTTTTGTTTTTTGGCCCTTCTGATTCTTTGCTTTGTTTTTATTTACTAAAATTGTTCTTTTCTATATCAGATCATTTTGGGATTCCTTTAGCTGTTGAGAAAACAGTTTTTACCACTACTTCATTGTAATTTTTGGGAATAACTATTGACACCTCTTTCATGGAATACAGGTTACCTGCAGTTAAAATAGAGAGACTCAAGTCTTCCATTTTGTTTTTTCTTTGGCGGAAAAATATTTTATTAAGGGAACTTCAATCCCTTTTAGGGCTTTTGGCATTTGCCTCTAGGATTACACCAGTAGGGAGGATTTTTTCCAGGCGTCTTTCCCTGGCCTCTTCGGTATTGAAGTCATCTTTTTCGCATGTCCGGATGACACAGGATCTTAAAGAGGATCTGATCATCTGGTCACAATTCCTTGATGACTACAATGGTAGGTCCTATTTTCAATCAGATTTTGTTTTTGAGTCAGAATTGCAACTATACAGACACAGCGGGGTCCAAGGGCTTTGCAGCAATTTTTAAGACACACGGTCGGATTTTCCGACTAAATAAGTTTGATGGGAGCCTTTTGTCGGGAGTTCCGACCGTGTGTAGTTTCCATCGGAATTTCCGTTTGAGATCTGTTTCTCAAATTTTCTGACAACAAAATCAGTTTGCGTAAATTCCGATCATGTGTACACAATTCCGACGCACAAAGTGCCATGCATACTCAGAATAAATTACGAGACAGAAGCGCTTGGTCTGGTAAAACTACCGATTGTAATGGAGATAGCACATTCGTCACGCTGCAATTTTTAAAATAGTTTAATGCGGCGCATTCTCTTCTTCTTTAGAATACTAGAAGAAGAAAAAAAAAGAAAAACATTATTATGGAGATGTGACTAAAAACAAAATTAATAATATTCATGAGATCACGAGAAATAATAAAGAAATCAGTTTGTGAGAACTCTGTGTGAATATGAGCAGCAAAAAATGTCCAAATTGGGCCCATTTTCACTTAGGGGTGTACTCACTTTTGTTGCCAGCATTTTAGACATTATTGGCTGTGTGTTGAGTTATTTTGAGGGAACAGGAAATTTGCACTATTATACAAGCTGTAGACTCACTACTTTACATTGTAGCAAAGTGTAATTTCTTCAGTGTTGTCAGATAAAAAGATATAATAAAATATTTACAAAAATGTGAGGGGTGTACTCACTTTTGTGACATACTGTATCTGTCCCCAGGCTGTGGTCATACCACAGCCTGCATCTTTTGCCAGATCAGACTGAACCCAGGCCATCACTCTCTTGTCTTCCTTAGACGCTTCCTTCCAGGCTGTGGCTTTGGTGTTGGAGTTGTGGCAGGAGGAGGAGGAGGATCTAAAGGAGGAGGAGGAGGACCATGGTTGAACTCACAAACGTGGCTTTGGCTTGTGGGTTCGCCCCTCAACCTAATATTTAGGGCTTGTAACATAACTGTAACATAGACAGACCTGTGCAGACATGAACACTTCTCCCTTGCTTGCCTCGACTCCTCGGGAGCGTGGAGCCCAGAACCATGGTCAGGTGTCTACAAATAGCCCAGTATACACCTGACCAGTCAGTATGCTGGTGGATCTCAAAACCCGGACCCAGGACTAGGGATTTCATCCCACCCAGATCGCTACGAAATCCCAGGGGTTCCAGGTCCCAAAGTGGAATTTAGTAAACAATGAGGAAACTGAAAAGCCAGTTTCCTCCCAAATAAGCAAATAAACTGGACCCCCTCAACCTGCCTGGTTGAGAATCCTGCATCCAAACACTGGTGGGGTACCACACCACCACAATATAATTAACATAATTAATCTGACAAACAGAAATATTTTGAAGAATCCTATACCTGACTCAAGCTGGGCTCCTCCACATGTTGCTGCCTGGAAGGCCCAGGTTGGTCGTCGTAAGCCTCAGCTGAGGGGGAAGGAAGCCTTGAAGGAAGACCGGAGAGTGCTGGCCTGGGTTCAGTCTGGCCTGCCAGAAAATGCAGTCTGTCATAGTACCACAGCCTGGGTACATAAATGTCATCTGCTGCAGCTCCTGATCTCAGGGAATCCTGGACCTTCTTGCGCTCCCTATTATAAGTGCTCCTCATGCCACCAATTAGGGCCTTCAAATAGGGTATGTCTACCGTGGGGATCACCGACTTCACAAATTCCAGCAATTGATCCAGCGCTGCCTTCCTCTTTGGTCCCTGTACACATCAATGAATATGGGGATAAAGTCCTCATTGTTGAATAGATCCATTTTCTCTGCACATGCGTAAAACTCCGCCCACCCCTGATGTTCTTTGTAGTCTATTCCCCGCCCTTTCTCTTTCGGCGCAGTGGGAGAGCACATGGCGGAGAGACAACAGGTGCATGTAGAGGAGAGCAGCAACAACGAAAGGCTGGAGCCCCGAACCTCAAGATCCCGGAGGAGATTGAAGGCCTCAAATATGTCCTTTATAGAGATGGTGGACATCTTGAAGAGGGCCGACTATGACGGGAAGCATGGACCTTACCCAAACCCAAATGTGAGAAAGGCCAAGATCATGCCTAAAGTTGTGAAGAGTCTGCACAGGAATTTTGGGGTACGGCGATCCAAGGATCAACTGAGGAAATCATGGTCGGAAGTCAAATTGAGGGAGCAGGATCAGTACAGAAGAATCAAGAGAGTGCTGCAAAAAAGTATTTTATTGTGTGTTCCTATTCTTCTTCTTAACGTTCGTGCTGCTCCATGTGCTTTTCTTTACTGTTGTACATTTTAAATGGCTACTTTCATGTTCATGGGCACAGTAATCGGTCGTAGCAAACATTGTTCGTTCGCCCACTTTAAGATGTTTTTGGCAGATACAGGCTAACTACATTTGTCCATGCCTATTAAGTTTGTTGTCTAGATGGGTTTGTAACTACAATGAAATGTGAACTTGATTCTGTGTAAGGAGAGGACACTCAGCAGCTGTTTACACATCTGGACGCAGGAGCACTAGTGTGGGACACCAGAACAAACTTTTTAGGGTGTCCCATACAGGTGCTCCAGTGGATACTATAGGGGTGTCTCCATGTGTGATACTTTAACAAAAAAGGAAGTATTCCAGCTTTAGAAAGGAAATGAAATGTTCTTCGGCTTGGAACTCGGCCAAAACAGACAATTATACGACAATTCCAAGCATTGTTTCATATTCCTATTTCTGCCCTCCAATATATGTGTGCTAAGTATACCTGTTTTTTTATTCATATAAGGGAGAAAAGACTCGGGACATCTGAGGACACCAGGAACCCCCCACCTCCTAAAGAAGGGGAAGTCACCAAAACACAAGCAGAGGATATGGAGGAAGGAGAGGTTTATGAAGTGGGTGAAAGTGTCACCACAACAGGTGAGTGTCTCAGACCACAGCTTCAGGTAATAGATCTATGCCTGCATATTTATAGTACATGGTGTGTTTTTTTCTTTTAGGTGATGTGGATGATGTGGAAGAAGAATCTCATTTCACCAGTGAAAGTGCCCTGATCCTCATCGGGGAGAGAATGGGGTGCAATTGTGATTTAGAAAATATAAAGGAAAACATCAATGATGTTCAAAAAAAAATGAACATCATTGATGTTTTAGGCAGAATATAAAAACAACAAAATGATACTGTTTTATTGTGTATTTTTGAATTTAAAAAAAATTGTAAAGTATTGATCCCCCATGATGGGAGCATATGTTGACATTAGGCATGGGATCAGGAGGGAAATCCCCAGTTTGAATCCCAATTTGTGTGCATCTTCAAAATTTGGCTTTTATAGGGGTGACATCACCCCATCTGATGAAGGCAATATCAACACATTTTGGACATACTAATGTCTGATATTGCCTTCACTTTATCAAAGTTGAACTTTGTAAGTTCCTGAATATGTTATGCTTTGAAACATGCCTGTTTAACCAAAAAAAGGATATTTACATTGTGAAAAAAAAAAATATACACCAAAGTTGTTGGTTTGTTCAAAAACCCTTTTCTAACGCACATGTGAATGTGCTTTGAGTAAAATGTTTTCTACTCAACAATGAGTGGCTTCTTCTTTCAATGCTCAATAGCAATTTTTGTAGTAAGTTGGTGTTTACAGTGGTTATTTACTAAAGGCAGATCCACTTTGCACTACAAGTGCAGTTTCATTGCAGTTTTATGTGCACTTTTAAGTGTTGGAGTGCAAAGTGGATTTGCCTTTAGTAAATAACTCCCACAGTGCTTTCTAATTTGCCACAATCACGCCATTTTCATGACTCCACAAAATTCATTCATGGTGCTGAAAATTAATATTTTTGTCAGTAATGCATTACATACATTAACAACAAAAACAAGGTGTGTGTAGCAGACCCACAACATAATAATAGTTAGCTGAAGAAGAGATTGTCACCTCATGTATCATGTAATAAATTACATTTGCACTATTGAAGAAAATGTCCAAAAAGAAAAGCCCATTGGAGAACCTAGGAGACAGCTAAAAGAAACCCAGGCAGTAAATCAAAGGAAATCTTCTTTCAGTTTAAGTTCAAAAATTGTCGATAAAATGTTTCTTAAACCGTTTCTGGCATATCAATGGCCCCCCCTACTCGCAAAGTTATCAACATACTTGTGTCTTACTTTGCGGGCGCTTTGGGGGGGCAAGCCAGGACGCCCAGCTTCAAGCGCCCTCAGGGTTTCTTCTTGAAGTCCAGCCTCAGGCACAACTGAGGCCACATAGTTCACTGTATTTTTTCTTAAAAAGTTGTGTAGAATGCAGCATGTAAGGATTATCTGGTTAAGTTTATATTCTTCCATGTTGATTGGCGTAAGGAATAGGCAGAACCGGCTGGTCATTATCCCGAAAACGTTCTCCACCACTTTTCTGGCTCTGACCAGACAGTAGTTATAAACGCTCTGGTCCGGGGTGAGGGTCCTCATGGCTTCAAAACAGTCGGCTGGTCAGAACGAACTAACAGAAAGCACTGAAAAACAGAAAGGCCGGAGCTGATTGTCAGAAATGAGCAGACAAGAACGCACTGAAAATCAAATACGTAATAGAAATACGAACCCACAAGCACAAACCGAAGAGCAGTAACGACCAGAAAAGCAGGAGGCTGAAAAGCGCTAATCGTCTGTCACCAAACTCCTACTAACACGAGATTAGTGGAAGGAGCCCAAAGGGTGGCGCACTTAGTATTGAACTTCCTCTTTCTAGTGCCGTCGTACATGTTGTACGTCACCACGTTCTTGATGTTCGGAATTTCCGACCAACTTTGTGTGACCGTGTGTATGCAAGACAAGTTTGAGCCAACATCCGTCGGAAAAAAAACATGGATTTTGTTGTCGGAATGTCCGATCGTGTGTACGAGGCATTAGTGTAGTGTGCTATTGGAGTTATTTCCAGTCATTGTAGCTTTGGTAATTCATTTGCTAACAAACACATTATTGTCCAAACGTTTAATAAAGGCGTTATATTTGCCATAAATTGTTTAGTTTCCAAAATCAGTTTTTGTCATCAAATTATTGCGTTACTTTGTTTTTCTTTGTCTAAAACGTAACATTTGGGTAAAAGCAAAGTTTATCCCTGGTAAATTAAACAACATGGTAGATGCTCTGTCTCGCTTACAGATTTCACAGTTTTCAGGCAACTGCTCCCAAGTGCAGATCTGGAAGGTTTTGCATGCCCGGGAACATCTTTGGGACTTGATATGACCATTGTCAGCAAGGCAATACAAAGTTCTCTAGCAGCCAATACATGGACTGGATACTCAGTCGCATGGGAGAAATTCTAAATTTAAATTCTAATATAATGTGTAGTTTTGATCCAATTTCACCATCCGAGCACACGGTTTTAGCCTTTCTATGTTCTTTAATGCAGCAAAATCTATCTCATAGTCAGGTGGTAAAAACTCTAGCTGGAATTTCATTTTTCTTCAAACTTCGTCAATTTCCTGCTTGTAGCAGCTATTTTTCCATTAGACAAGCACTCAAAGGATATAGAAAGGCATGCTTTGTGGCTGACGATAGGCGCCCCACTTCTATAGGGTTTTTGAAAAAACTTTGCTCAGCTACTCATTTAGTTTGCTTCTCTTCTTATGAAGCCTTGTTTAAAACTGCTTTTGTGGTGGCCTTCTTTGCAGCATTAAGGATATCAGAATTAGTGCCAAAGAACAAAAAAGGCAGGTCAGGGTTGAGTTTTAGCAATATAGTTCCTTTATCATCTAGTGTCAATATTCTGATCAAAAAATCCAAAACTGACCAGCTGCAAAAAGGTCGTTGGCTCAATCTGCAAGCTTGTGCTGATCCTAATATCTGCCCTGTTTAAATTGATCTTGGATTTTATATCATCCAGACCTCTTGGTCCAGATAATTTTTTGATACATGAAAATTCCTCTCCGGTCACAAACTATCAGTTTAATTCTGTTTTCAAACAATGTTTGACTATGTTAGGCCTTCAGGGTTTCAAATTTTCATTCCATTCTTTTTGCATAGGCGCAGCCACTGAAGGTGCTAGATTGGGCCTTGATGATTCCATTATAAAAAAGCTGGGGAGATGGGATTCACAGAGATTTAATCTGTATATTCACCCTAACTTGTCTCTTTGATTTTTCAGGACACAAAACTTTCATTTGGATTATTGGACACTTCTTTATTTACTGGGCTCGTAAGAGAGCTTCCCAGCGATGCTATACTGAAAATCTTGGCTTGCATCCTGACCAATTTCAGGTTTTTTGGAAGGGCATAAGGGGTCTTCAATGGTGTAATTTGTATTTTCATTTGTCTCAGTTGTTTCAGTATTGGCCTGTCCCATCTATCTTAGTGATACACTTAGGAGGGAATGATTTAGATAGAATCAAAACCTTGGATTTATTATTTATGATAAAGCATGACCTACAGCGTTTTAAATTCACATTTCCTAAAACTACTATTATTTTTTCTGAAATTGTTCCCCGATTGACCTGGTATTCTCCTGATTTAAAACCCTTGGAGAAGATTAGGAAACGAACTAACAGGTTCGTGGAAAAATTCATGCCTGACGTCTATGGCTTCTCCTTTCGGCATTTTGAATTGGAAGGAGGTATTTCAGGCCTGTATAGACAGGATGGTATTCATCTGTCCGACATTGGCCTTGATATCCTTAATTTAGGATTACAATCTTGCATAGAAATGGCCGCGGTTTTGGGGTAAGCCAGTCCTTGTCTTGCAGAGCAAGTCCCGGCTAGGTGAGGGACTGTTGTTTAATAATTTTGATTAACTTATCTTGAAAGATTTTATAAATTCATTTTGTTAATTATTTAAACCAATAAAGTGCCGCGGCCATATTTACTCCATTTCTTTTGGTGTTTTATTGTTTTTTATTGGAATATTGCAGCCTGCAATCCCATGGGAAGAAGAAGGCTCAATTCATTTGGGCCTACTTTTTCATGGGCTTGCGGCTGCTTTCCCATTGCTTAAAATGGCAACAGCATTTTGCCTCAGCATCAGTGTATTTTAGATTGCCCCCTTAAGTATGCCTTCTAATGCTTAAGGCGGAAACAATTTCTGCCTCAGTTGTACTATATTATTTTATTGCCCTTTTAGGAAAAGTTCTAGTTTCTTCCAGGACCTTCCAGAATCTTGAAATCCCCTATAAAAGGGTTTTTTTTCTCTCAGCAGTCTTCACTCAGAGTGGTCGGCAGCAACACTGCAAGCTTCCCTCCCTCCCACCCTTCGTCTCTGGCACTTTAAGAGGATTGTCACTTTGTTTTAAGGGGGACTGTTGTTTAATAATTTTGATTAATTTACGCTTGAGTCATGACGGCTGAGCAGATTTATTGCTTCAAATGCATATCTTGAAAGATTTTATAAATGTAATTTTGTTAATTATTTAAACCATAAAGTGCTGCGACCATGTTTACTCCATTTCTTTTGTTCTTTTTTGTTTTTTTTGGGAATATTGCAGCCTGAAATCCCATGTATTTTCTGTATGCCTTTGCGGTGACTGGTGTGTATCTGATGCAGGAAAGCACCAGTGAATGAATCAATGATTTTGTAAAAGCGCTGCAAATGCGAACTGAATCGCCTCAAGGCGCTGATGCGTTGTGTTGTCAGGCTTCACTAGAAGAGGTAGGTCTTGAGTTTTTTCCTGAAAGCCAGATGGTTTTCTTCCATGCGGATGTGAGTTGGAAGAGAGTTCCATAGCCGAGGTCCCTGGACTGCAAATCTTCATTCTCCCCTTGCTTTGTAGCGGTATTTGGGAACGAGGAGGTTTTGGCTAGATGATCGCAGATTGCGATTCGCACCAGTCACTGCATCTAATTTAAACAAGCCCTCAAAGTGTATGTGTAGTCCAAACTATTTTTTGTTTTGTTTTGAATAGAGTAGGGAAGGGTTAAAACCCCGAACAAGTTAATTTTTTGATGTCTGTGGACTATTAGGGAGATTTCCCCCCAATTCTGGTCCCAAAGATACAACAGGAAGTTAGGCCTGGTTAACATCTATGTGTTTTTCAGTTTTGCAGAAATGCACTACAGTCCATTTAACATGGTTTCCTTTGGGTCACGATCACATCTGTGTGTTTTCCACTGGTGAAAAAGGCCAGAGGCTTTTCCTGCAGCAGGTTGTGTTTTTGGTTCTATAGACCTCAGTGGAAATACATCAAAAACCCAGTGCTTTCGTTTTTAATGCGTTTTTGCTGGTTTCTCTTGCAAGACAACAGAAACCTCCCAAAAATACATTAAAAACACATCATAAACGAGTGTGAAAAAGATGCAAAACACATCAACCACAACCTGCATAGGTGTCAACCAGGCCTTCATGTAAATCTGTGAAAGTGAGAGTAATTTTCCTCTTAGTTGTTGTCAGGACAAGTGTTACCATTAGAAGATTTCCTGTCACTTTTGTTCTATAAACAACTCTAAAATTTTGTTTTTCCTCTTTACTTTTTGTTTCCGTGACAGTGGTCACCAGTAGGAGTAGAGGGGAGACTCTCTCCCGTGGAGACTCAGAGAGCAATAAAAAAGAAAATGACTGGTAATCGATAAAACAATATAACAAGTGAGGGCACTGAAGTCTTAGCGACTACTATACAAGGTGACCAGATAAGACAAAGCGAAAGTTGTAACACTTTCAAACGAAAGTGTCCGGACCGGAAGTGATGCCGGAGGTCATCTCTGACCTTATCACTTCCGGTGGGACCACACAAAAGATGGAGACGCCGGCTTGTTTATTAGAAGCACTCGACGCCGATCCGTCGTTATCGGCAGGAGAAAGAATCTCAAGTGAGGAGCTACGATTTCCAAGCCACTACAGGTAATTACTATGTTGGACCTTTTTGGCCATCTGGGAGGGCATCTGGCTTTTACTTGTGCACTATTTACCTCCAATCTAGGGGAAGTTAATATCTGTCTGTTATAGAGGAAAAGATACGGTAGTGGCTATTTACCTGGTAATCCTGTAATGCCTGACAGCTACCTTTTAGGACTTTGGGGTCCTTATTAAGTTACATGCAGCAGTATATAGGGCTGTATATCCCTATGAGCTTTGTTAGCTTTATGCAGTATTTCAGTCAATATTGACATTTTTCACACAGCTGCCTGTAGTCATTAGGGGATCATGCGACTAGGCTTGTCCGTGCATGATCAGTAGGCGTCCAATACATAACTATATTACACACTAAATATAACCCCATACACAGATATAGCTACCTGCCCCTATACTAAGATCGATTTTCCAGCACAGATAGCCATAACCTTAATATACTTATTTAAACTCTACATTAATAGTATAATCTTAGTGACAATGTCTTTTCAATTGTCATACTGCATAGATCAATTATTTATATATTTTTTCCTTGGATTAGGAATTTATTGGCTCTATTTGCTTTTTCTCCTTTTCCTTTTTTTTCCTATATATATACTATTTTAGATTCTTGTCCTGCTACTGTGTAGTCCAGTTCCTCTGTTGGTACTATCCGGTTGGGATCTGGCACCCCTGGATTTTGTGCACCAGTTGGTGCAGTGGATGATGCCTGGCAATGGCGGTGTGTGCTTTAAATTTTAAACTTGCACCAGTAGGTGAGACTATCAGATTGAATGTTTTGATTAAATATTTTTGTACTGTACATGATTACATAAGCATATATGACCACCATATAATTGTAGTATATTTATCTGTTATCTATATAGTTCAAATGAATCAGCGATGCCGATTTATGCCCTGACGAAGCAATTAGTTTTCTGAGAAACATGTTGGCTGACAGGCACGAATGAACCTTGAACAACAATACTGGATGGTCATACTATTGTATATTTGTTTTGTATATTCCCCCTTTTTTATCACAATTTAAATAAAAATCATATTTTTTAAATATTCTACTCATTTATGCCTACTGGGTAATAGACGCACTATCTTCCTACAAAAATCCCATTCGTTTGAAAGTGTTACAACTTTCGCTTTGTCTTATCTGGTTACTATTAGGGATTGGGAGATTCGTCTTAACAAAATTCCTGTCTTTGTCCAAAACCGTCTATCAGTGCAAAAATACTATACAAGGTGACGCCACAAACTTATAAAATCAAAATGAACCCAAACAAAGTGCAGCACTACAATAAGACATATATATGGTTCACAGTAAAGCCATGTAAAAGTAGTGCAAAAATGCATTGAAGATGTGAAATCAGGGCCGATCCCAGACAGGGTGCACGGGGTGCAGCGCACCCCAGCGCCAGAGAGGTGGGGGCGCTGAAGCGCCAGAGTGCTCCCTTCCCTCCTCCTCCTCCTCTTGTTTGTGTCCTGCGGCGCCTCTCCGCTGGTGTTCTAAGAAGAAAGGCGCCGCTGTATTCACTGCTCTAGCCCCTCCCTCCCTCTGTCAGGGAAGGAGAACAGCCAGGCCAGCCGAAGATGAGAAGGGAGGCAGAGCGGCTGGTCTCTGTGTGGAGAGAGACCAGCCGTGCAGTGAGTGATGTCTCGCGGGGGGAGGAGCGGTCCGTGCTGACACATTCTCCTCCTCTCTGTGTCTCTCACTCCTGCTGTGTACTCTTCTGTTCTCCACCCGGGCAGCGTGGCTGCAAACTCTCCTCTCCAGCTGCCGCCTGGTTGTTTTTATCATATGTACTGTACCCTAATGGAGGGGGGGTCTGTACTAATGGAGGAGGGGGGTCTGCCCTGGGGGGTCATTACTAATAGAGGGGGGTCTGTCCTGGGGGGTCTGTAGTAATGGAGGGGGGCTCTGTCCTGGGGGATGTAGTAATGGAGGGGGGCTCTGTACTAATGGAGGGGGGTCTGTCCTGGGGGGTCTGTAGTAATGGGGGGTCTGTACTAATGGAGGGGGCTCTGTCCTGGGGGGGTCTGTAGTAATGGAGGGGGGTCTGTCCTGGGGGGGTCTGTAGTAATGGAGGGGGGTCTGTCCTAGGGGGGTCTGTCCTGGGGGGGTCTGTACTAATGGAGGGGGCTCTGTCCTGGGGGTCTGTAGTAATAGAGGGGGGCTCTGTCCTGGGGGGTCTGTACTAATGGAGGGGGCTCTGTCCTGGGGGGTCTGTAGTAATGGAGGGGTGGCTCTGTCCTGGGGGGGTCTGTACTATTGGAGGGGGGTCTGTCCTGGGGGGGTCTGTAGTAATGGAGGGGGGTCTGTCCTGGGGGGTCTGTAGTAATGGAGGGGGGTCTGTCCTGGGGGGGTCTGTAGTAATGGAGGGGGGGTCTGTCCTGGGGGGTCTGTAGTAATGGAGGGGGCTCTGTCCTGGGGGGTCTGTAGTAATGGAGGGGTGGCTCTGTCCTGGGGGGGTCTGTACTATTGGAGGGGGGTCTGTCCTGGGGGGTCTGTAGTAATGGAGAGGGGTCTGTCCTGGGGGGGTCTGTAGTAATGGAGGGGGGTCTGTCCTGGGGGGGTCTGTAGTAATGGAGGGGGCTCTGTCCTGGGGGGTCTGTAGTAATGGAGGGGGGGTCTGTCCTGGGGGGTCTGTACTAATGGAGGGGGCTCTGTCCTGGGGGGGTCTGTAGTAATGGAGGGGTGGCTCTGTCCTGGGGGGGTCTGTACTATTGGAGAGGGGTCTGTCCTGGGGGGTCTGTAGTAATGGAGGGGGCTTTGTCCTGGGGGGTCTGTAGTAATGGAGGGGTGGCTCTGTCCTGGGGGGTCTGTACTATTGGAGGGGGGTCTGTCCTGGGGGGTCTGTAGTAATGGAGGGGGCTCTGTCCTGGGGGGTCTGTAGTAATGGAGGGGTGGCTCTGTCCTGGGGGGGTCTGTACTATTGGAGGGGGGTCTGTCCTGGGGGGGTCTGTAGTAATGGAGGGGGTCTGTCCTGGGGGGTCTGTATTAATGGAGGGGGGTCTGTCCTGGGGGGTCTGTAGTAATGGAGGGGGGCTCTGTCCTGGGGGTCTGTAGTAATGGAGGGGGGCTCTGTCCTGGGGGGTCTGTACTAATGGAGGGGGCTCTGTCCTGGGGGGTCTGTAGTAATGGAGGGGGGTCTGTCCTGGGGGGTCTGTACTAATGGAGGGGGCTCTGTCCTGGGGGGTCTGTAGTAATGGAGGGGTGGCTCTGTCCTGGGGGGGTCTGTACTATTGGAAGGGAGTCTATCCTGGGGGGTCTGTAGTAATGGAGGGGGGCTCTGTCCTGGGGGTCTGTAGTAATGGAGGGGGGCTCTGTCCTGGGGGATCTGTACTAATGGAGGGGGCTCTGTCCTGGGGGGTCTATAGTAATGGAGGGGGGGTCTGTCCTGGGGGGTCTGTACTAATGGAGGCGGCTCTGTCCTGGGGGGTCTGTAGTAATGGAGGGGGGCTCTGTCCTGGGGGGTCATTACTAATAGAGGGGGGCTCTGTCCTGGGGGGTCTGTAGTAATGGAGGGGCTCTGTCCTGGGGGGTCATTGCTAATAGAGGGGGGTCTGTCCTGGGGGGTCTGTAGTAATAGAGGGGGGCTCTGTCCTGGGGGGGTCTGTACTAATGGAGGGGGCTCTGTCCTGGGGGGTCTGTAGTAATGGAGGGGTGGCTCTGTCCTCGGGGGGTCTGTAGTAATGGAGGGGGGTCTGTCCTGGGGGTCTGTAGTAATGGAGGGGGGGTCTGTCCTGGGGGGTCTGTAGTAATGGAGGGGGGGTCTGTCCTGGGGGGTCTGTAGTAATGGAGGGGGCTCTGTCCTGGGGGGTCTGTAGTAATGGAGGGGGGGTCTGTCCTGGGGGATCTGTACTAATGGAGGGGGCTCTGTCCTGGGGGTCTGTAGTAATGGAGGGGTGGCTCTGTCCTGGGGGGGTCTGTACTATTGGAGGGGGGTCTGTCCTGGGGGGTCTGTAGTAATGGAGGGGGCTTTGTCCTGGGGGGTCTGTAGTAATGGAGGGGTGGCTCTGTCCTGGGGGGTCTGTACTATTGGAGGGGGGTCTGTCCTGGGGGGTCTGTAGTAATGGAGGGGGCTCTGTCCTGGGGGGGTCTGTAGTAATGGAGGGGGGGTCTGTCCTGGGGGGTCTGTAGTAATGGAGGGGGGGTCTGTCCTGGGGGGTCTGTAGTAATGGAGGGGGCTCTGTCCTGGGGGGTCTGTAGTAATGGAGGGGGGGTCTGTCCTGGGGGATCTGTACTAATGGAGGGGGCTCTGTCCTGGGGGTCTGTAGTAATGGAGGGGTGGCTCTGTCCTGGGGGGGTCTGTACTATTGGAGGGGGGTCTGTCCTGGGGGGTCTGTAGTAATGGAGGGGGCTTTGTCCTGGGGGGTCTGTAGTAATGGAGGGGTGGCTCTGTCCTGGGGGGTCTGTACTATTGGAGGGGGGTCTGTCCTGGGGGGTCTGTAGTAATGGAGGGGGCTCTGTCCTGGGGGGTCTGTAGTAATGGAGGGGTGGCTCTGTCCTGGGGGGGTCTGTACTATTGGAGGGGTGGCTCTGTCCTGGGGGGTCTGTACTATTGGAGGGGGGTCTGTCCTGGGGGGGTCTGTAGTAATGGAGGGGGGTCTGTCCTGGGGGGTCTGTAGTAATGGAGGGGGGTCTGTCCTGGGGGTATGTAGTAATGGAGGGGGGCTCTGTCCTGGGGGTCTGTAGTAATGGAGGGGGGCTCTGTCCTGGGGGGTCTGTACTAATGGAGGGGGCTCTGTCCTGGGGTGTCTGTAGTAATGGAGGGGGGGCTCTGTCCTGGGGGGTCATTACTAATAGAGGGGGGTCTGTCCTGGGGGGTCATTACTAATAGAGGGGGGCTCTGTCCTGGGGGGTCTGTAGTAATGGAGGGGGCTCTGTCCTGGGGGGTCTGTAGTAATGGAGGGGGAGTCTGTCCTGGGGGGTCTGTACTAATGGAGGGGGCTCTGTCCTTGGGGTCTGTAGTAATGGAGGGGTGGCTCTGTCCTGGGGGGGTCTGTACTATTGGAGGGGGGTCTGTCCTGGGGGGGTCTGTAGTAATGGAGGGGGGTCTGTCCTGGGGGGTCTGTAGTAATGGAGGGGGGCTCTGTCCTGGGGGTCTGTAGTAATGGAGGGGGGCTCTGTCCTGGGGGGTCTGTACTAATGGAGGGGGCTCTGTCCTGCGGGGTCTGTAGTAATGGAGGGGGGGTCTGTCCTGGGGGGTCTCTACTAATGGAGGGGCTCTGTCCTGGGGGGTCTGTAGTAATGGAGGGGTGGCTCTGTCCTGGGGGGTCTGTAGTAATGGAGGGGTGGCTCTGTCCTGGGGGAGTCTGTACTATTGGAGGGGGGTCTGTCCTGGGGGGTCTATACTAATGGAGGGGGGCTCTGTCCTGGGGGGTCTAAACTAATGGTGGGGGGCTCTGTCCTGGAGGGTCTGTACTAATGGAGGGGGCTCTGTCCTGGGGGGTCTATAGTAATGGAGGGGGGTCTGTCCTGGGGGTCTGTACTAATGGAGGGGGGTCTGTCCTGGGGGGGTCTGTACTAATTGAGGGGGTCTGTACTAACAGAGGGGGGTCTTTCCTGGGGGGGGTCTGTACTAATGAAGGAGGGGTCTGTCCTGGGGGGTCTGTACTAATGGAGGGGGGTCTGTCCTGGGGGTCGTTACTAATGGAGGGGGGTCTGTCCTGGGGGGGTCTGTACTAATGGAGGTGGGGTCTGTGCTAATGGAGGGGGGTTTTCCTGGGGGGGGGGGTCTGTACTGAGTAAGGTCTGTACTGAGGGAGGGGTTTATACTTAGTGCGGGTTTTGCACTGATGGAGGGGGTCTATACTTAGTGGAGGGGGGTCTGTACTGAGGGGCGACTATAGTTGGTGGAAGGGGGGGTGACCCCAACCCTAGTGATGCCAATGCAGCTGCGGGCTCTTCTTTCCCCCATCCCTCTCCCCCCTCCCTCTCCCTCTTGCGCACGCTGCTGTACTAGTGAGCAGCGCTTGCCAGCACAGCTGCCCACTATGTATCTTCCCCTGCCTTCATATACCCAGGGAAGAAACAGAATAGAAAAAGGAGCAGAGAAGAGGATTGTGGGACATGTAGTCCCGAGGACTGGCAGCCCCACTGTAACACGGAAACTGCAGCTCACACAGCATGCTCAGCTGAATGGGAGAGAGCGAGAGACAGGAGCCTGGGAAAGCTTTCAGGGAAGTACACCCAGTACTCCAGAGGGAGAGGACAGTGCTGAGGGAACACCATCAGAGAGAGAACCCTGCTGACCTGCGCCACCAGAGGGAAAGACACACAGCCTAGCGCCATCCCTGGCAGAGAAAGGAATGGAGTCATTGCCAGAATGCAGATCTGGGCTCTACCCAGCGGAGTCGCCACGGGCAATTCAGAGTGAGCTGACTCCTGATCAGGGGAACCGTTGCTGTATCGCTGGGTCAGGTGAGAGGGCCGATCGGCCATTATCTACTAACGTTCATAGGAAATGCAGTCTCTGATCATCTCCTGTACTATGTCTGCAGTCTCTGACCATCTCCTGTACTATGTCTGCAGTCTCTTACCATCTCCTGTACTATGTCTGCAGTCTCTGATCATCTCCTGTACTATGTCTGCAGTCTCTGATCATCTCCTGTATTATGTCTGGGGGCTCTTTCTAACAGACTCTCTAACAGAAGCCATCTCTGTGTGCATCAGAGAGACTCCCCTCCAGGTCTCATTAGTGTACGCTCTTCCTGTATTTTTTTTATTGTTAAAAGATCATGGGAGGATCCTAGGGTAACAAAGACTTCTTAGGGGAGCATCTCTGTGTTTGAGTCGTTGCCATAGAAACATTTGTAAAGGGGAGGAGTTGGTAAGATGACCACGCCCATGTGGGGGCGCCAGAAATATTTCTGCACCCAGGCGCCGGTGACCCTAAGATCGGCCCTGTGTGAAATACACTTATTGTTAATCCTCCTTTGAAAAAAAAGTCCAATATGTGAGAAAAATAGGGGTGCTTCTTATCCTCCACCCACTAAAGTTCATCAAATCATAAGATACAAAATCCTATGATAAATCTTCAAGATCCACCACATGAGAATCAGCTGGTGCTTACTTTCCACCACCACGTATGCACTTGCCAGACGCACATGGTAAATACGCATGTCACAATCCACATATTATTGCATGGTCCACCAGGTCTCCTCATACTCCAATCAGTGGTTCTCCAAACTGTTTGAAGTGCTGCAATAATAGAGCTCAACCATGGAGCCAAAGGAATCCATATAGAGTGTAGTAGTGTATTGACTTAATAAATATGACATAAAATGCTGCAGCATGAATAAGACAATCCAGTAAAACAAGCAATCTCAGCTGGATTTACTCTGATGGCCGCCAAACCAGAAACTGTGGCGTGGCGTCAGCATGTAGGCTCCTCCCGATGCGTTTTGTGAACACACGTACCCAGGGGTATACCTCCTTCAATTGCGTTTTTACTGGTTTCTCCTGCAAGACAGCAGACATCTCTCAAAAACTCATTAAAAACACGTCAAAACCTAGTGTGAAAAAAATGCAAAACGCATCAACCGCAACCTGCAAAGATGTCAACCAGGCCTTCATGTAAATCTCTGAAAGAGAGAGAAGTTTTCCTCTTAGTTGTTGCCAGGATAAGTGTTACCAATAGATTTCCTGTCTCTTTTGTTCTAAGAACAATTCTAAAATTTTGGATTTCCTCTTTACTTTTTGTTTCTGTGACAATGGTCACCAGCAGGAGTAGAAGGGAGAATCTCTCCAGTAAAGACTCAGAGCAATAAAAAAAAACAAAAAGAAAAACAATAGAAGGTCTAACCCTTCTCCACTTAACCCAGTTGAACCATCTGCATGTAATACTATTACGCAGTTAGACTGCATTATACAGTAGAAATATACTGCTACATAGTTTAATCCTTTCCTCAGCACTTCGTAACTGAAACAAAAATCTAAAAGAGCACCCTATTACTGTATTTGTACAGTAGTTTGGCTCCATTACGATGATGGATATAAAAAGATCAATTGGGCTTAAAGGGCTCAGTCACATGTGCAGCTATACTGCCACCCCCTCTGAAAAGATATCTGTGATGGATCGGTTTTCAGAGGGCATTTGACAGCAGGAAGGTCCACATGACCAGAAACACGTGGTCCAGCAAGTATTGGCAGGGGTGCTATATATAATTTACGATCCACTGGGTGACTCTGCTGGCAGCCGGGAAGGATGCAAGACGAGGCACATTGCTGGAACTTGTTCAGCTTTCCTGTATCCTTACAGCCCCTGGTGATGGTGCCAGAGCTGTCCCATCCTCCTCAATGCCCTCTTCCTCGAGTCATCCTCTGATCTATGGCTCAGGCTAAAAGATACTATGCGGCACTGCAGCTGGTATGCCTAGGGGATAGGAACCACACTAGGGCAGAGATTCTTTCAGCTGTGCAGGGGCTGGCCCAGAGGTGGTTAATCCCACTGCAACCTGTGCCAGGAATGGTGGTGTGCAACAACAGCACCAAACTGCTGTCTACCCTCCGGCAGAGAAAATTGACATATATGCAATACCTGGCATGCATCCTCAACCTGGTGAGGCAGCATTTCTTGGATATCTAGGGTTACAAGATGATCTGAGGCAGTCCAGAAGAGTTTGTAGCCTCTTTAGGCTGTCCTACCCAGCCAGTGTTCAGTTAGGTGAAATTCAGTGGGAATTACATTTGCTCGCAAACCTCCTGATCTGTGACATGCCCACCAGGTGGAACTCGACTTTGGCCATATTGCATGCAGCAGAGGGTCATCAAATACCCATGCGAGTATGGCATGAGGACAGGCTCGGGGGATTCAGGTGTTTTCTTTCCTCTCCATGGCAGTGGCTACTGATACAGGATGCATACACTGTATTGTCAACATTCAAGGAGGTAATGTTGAACTGTGACAATGCACATATCAGTGACACTGCACCAGTCATGTTCCTGCTGGAGCACACACTTTGTGGCATCATTGACAGGTCACTCAAGTTGGGTTTTATGCCTCCTAAAGCCACAGGAGTGGTATAAATGTGAACAAATATCTATGCTAACTAGAAAAAAGGGTTAGCAGCCAGCATAGTTTGTTGATTCATCAAACGCATATATATAAGGTCAAAATGCAGCGCTAAATTGAAACAAAATTATCAGGTGAATGTAATAGTCCATAAGAACTGTTTAAAGAGTAGAAATGACGTGAAGCCTCCACCAAACCTCAGTGTGCACAAAGAAAGCACACCACACCCACGTGCTGCCAATCTGCTTACCAGAAAAATATGAAAAGAATGCGATGTGATCATATGATGCCAAGGCTCAACAGTAACTCCGAATGACACACTCCATCACAGACAGCCAGAAAATGGGAAAAGCCAGGTGGTCACATATCATCAGGACATCAAGGTTCACATGGGAAGATAAATGGATTATGCAGTCACCAGCAGGATAACCCAGAAGGTAGAGAGGCAGGAAATGGGACTGATGGTTCAGTGTAGTAGGTCACATAACTGTGGGACATGCCAGAGACTGCACAGAGAAATAAGTGTCTCAAGGGCACACAAAGTGCGCTAGGAGTCGCCAGATGACACAAGGTTCTCTTGGGTGCAGTGGAGTCAAGGGGTGCACAAGATGACGCTGGATGCTCAGGGGTCCTTGGATGACACAGGATGTTCAGGGGTCTTTGGATAACCAGAGGCTGGAAGGCTGGCAGAGAGTACAGAGGAGGCTCAAGGGCTCAGGTAAGTACTGTAGCAGGAAGGATTCAACAGACGCATAGAAGCGCGTTGCTCAAATGCCAAACCACTTGTCTTGCTTTTCAATTTAAAGGCTGCAGCAATCTGTAATCTCCTTATTGGTATAGGCGCTGATCAGGAGAGCTATCTTCTAATTGGCCATAGCATGGGCCCTCCAGGTGAAACCAGAGAAAAGATCCAGAGCTGGATCAGATTGGAGGAGAGTGTCAATCCATTCACCTTCCCATGTGAACCTTGATGTCCTGATGATATGTGACCACCTGGCTTTTCCCATTCTCTGGCTGTTTGTGATGGAGTGTATCATTCAGAGTTACTGTTAGCCTTGGCATCATATGATCATATGATCACATCGCATGCTTTTCATATTTTTCTGATAAGCAGATTGGCAGCACGTGGTTGTGGTGTGCTTTCTTTGTGCACACTGAAGTTTGGAGGCTTCATGTCATTTCTACTCTTCAAACAGTTCTTATGGATTATTATATTCACCTGATAATTTTGTTTCAATTTAGCGCTGCATTTTGACCTTATACACAGGAGTGGTATGTTGATAGGAAAATGTAGCTGAGGATCATCCCATCCTTAGTTACCAGGAAGTTCCTCTGTGTACAGTAATTTGTGATGCATGAGCTCCCTCATGCTCCAGAACCTGTGAAAGGCCCCAATGATTCATGGCATTAAGGAGAGGGACCATTGCTGGTTGGCAACCCTCCTTGATCACGGTTACAAAGGGAAAGTCACAGAGTTCATCCTGCCTTTTAGTACACTTCATTCATGGCACTGCTCTGCTGCTGCACAGTACCATGCGGTTCTGTACAGTGCGCTGTGATAAAATGCAGCATGTGCATTTTATCCCAGCATGCTACAGTACAACTTTTTGTTTTACAGTTGCAAATGCTGTGAATATTGTTGAAAAGGTTCCACCTTGTGATCTGCAAGAATTTGGGGCTGGGGGGCGTTTTGGGGATATTCAATGCTTAAAACCCAATTTTTGTTTGAAGCTATGAGACAATTGCACGTACCGTAAATGAATGTTTGTTAAAGCAGAGCCCATCCTGAGTTCTGCAGGAATTTTTATGTGGGCTTATGATGTTTGGCCACCATCAACTCCTAAAACCCCATTTTTTTTCCCAGCCATGTCAAGTTGCACATACATTCTACCCTGGGCTCTACAGGTATTTTTCTGTGGGCTAATGGTTTGGGCACCACCAACACCCAAATTCCAGTTTTTTTAAAACAGTCGTGCCACAGTTGCACATATGTTAAGGTTTGTTAAAAAAGAAGTATGGGATTAGTAAGATGTAAACAATCATACTTACCTAGATGGCTGCAACACCAATCCCAGCTTTCCCCCGCTGCCTCTAAGACCAAGAACAGCGATCAAACACTGCTGATTGCTCAGCCCTCGATCTTCAGCCTGCAGAGAGCTAGTGACTGTCAGTCACCGGCTCTCTGCCCTGCCCTTCCAACGCTCACTGGAGCACTGGGCTGTGCAGGGGGCAGGAGCAGGTGGCTAAGGCTCTCATGGATCGCTGGAAAGCTGAGCCAGCTGCTGGTCCAGGCTTCTGGGCGGATCCTGACCATATGGTCGGGATCTTTTCAGAGTCTGTATCGGGTGTATGACATCAGTTGACATCACTTCCTGATCACGCGCGCTTGAGCGTGAAATCTATAGAAGCGAGGCACGCACATTAACAGGAGCCCTCCACTTCCGCTCGGGTAGCTGAGATGCACTGCGCACGCTGCAAGTCATACAGCGGCATCGGACCAGCTTCTGCTTTCCCTTGAGCTGCTTGTTTGTTTTGCTGAACCTGGACTATGTAAGTGCTATATTTAAGCAATTAAAAAGCAATATTACACTATTCCTGCCTTTTGTGGCGGAGCTAATTGCACAGAATCACATGATACAAGTTGGATAAATGCAGTAGAGGATACATAGGTTGAAGAATTTTACGTTTAAAATCGCATATTGGATTGGGATCCCGTCTCTCCTGCACACAGAAGATTGATTGGAATAAGATTCTTGAATGGGCTAGATCATTGAAACGAGGATTTCTCTATAAATTCATGCCTTATGGTCACTTTGTGGCAGAGGCTATCTGGTGAGCGCATTTCATTATCACTTCGGGTGAAGCACTTTTATAAGCGAGATTTTTGAACCACATTGCACTTTAGAATCACGATGTTGGAGCATATATAAGAAGATTTGATCACAATGTTTGTCATGGACATTTCAGATTTATTTATCTTTCATGCACTTTATTAATTGGTTAACACTGTGTATTAATAATATTTTGTCTATTGCACCCTTTATTATTATCTATCTTTCTTTAGCCCCGTGTCAGCTGAAAGCGGGCCACAGGAATGGAGAACTAACTCCTGTGATCCATAGAAGTATAGCCAAAAAAGCTTTAGCTATACTTCTCCTTTTACTTTTTAACTTTTTAACTTTTCTGTGAATTTAGGGTTTGGGCACCACCAACACCCAAAACACCGTTTTTTTGCATTTGTGTCACATTTGCTCATACGTGAAATGTTTGTTAAAGCAGGGTCCATTCTGTGCTCTGCAGAAACTTGTGGTTTCTGTAAGCCCTGGGCTTAAAGTGTTTGGGTACCACCAAAACCCAAAATCATTTTTTTTTTGCAGATACAGTGAATATTTCTTAAAGCAGGATCCATCTTGTGCTCTGCAGGGATATTTCTGTTAGGTTTACAGTGTTTGGGCACCACCAACACTCATGACCCAATATTTTTGCCACTGTGTGACGGTAGCACAAAACAAACAATGTTTGGCCAAGGTCAATCCTCTCCTCTGCAAGAATTTTCATGTTGGTTTATGATGTTTGTCTATGTGAAATCTACAAAGCCCAATTTTTAGAACGCTTCCTTTCTGAAGGTAGAAATTGTTGATTTTTGGATATAGGGAAATACTGTGTTGGCCATTATGGTGCACTGTAAGTTTACCCATATAATTAAAAATTCCCAAAATATTATGTTTCCTCATGCTGCTCCCCAGCTGTGAAATTGAAACACACAGGGGTTGATTTACTAAAACTGGAGAGTGCAAAATCTGGTGCAGCTCTGCATAGAAACCAATCCGCTTTGCATGTAGATTTTGTCAATGCCTAATTGAACAAGCTGAAGTTAGAAGCTGGCTACCATGCATAGCTGCGCCAGATTTTGCACTCTCCAGTTTTAGTAAATCAACCCCACAGTCTCTAAAGTAGCATGGCCTAATAGTGATACCCTACACGAAAATCATCCGGTCACTCTCTTTACCTCGCTTAATTATGGATTATGAAATGTGCCGTAGCCTCCCTGACGGTATTCCCGAGTGTGACTCGGGGTTAAATTTCAGCACCATTAGCGGTAACCCCGAGCCACACTCGGGATTGCATTGCAGGATCCTGGTGTGGTATACTTACCTTATCCCCAGGATCCTGCGATGTCCCCCCACTGTCTGCGGGCTCTGTCCTCCTCCGAAGCCTCTCTGTGCCAGGCTCCGTTCCCTGTGAGCGTTGCAACGCACGGGGGGCGGAGCCTGGCAGCAAATTAAAAAAATGTAAAAATCATAACACATACAGTACTGGAATCTTACAGTGTGAAATCATTTCACTTCCCTTTTGTCCCCAGTGCTTTGGCCCATGCCCTGCATGCAGTTTTATATTATATATACTGTTCTTTCTGCCTGGAAACTTGAGATTGTCCATAGCAACCAAAAAGTGTCCCTTTTACGTCAAAAGTGGCTTTAGACCAGTTAGAAAACAGCAATAGTAAATTAGAACACTTGCAGAATTGAGCGATAGTGAATCATGGGGAAATTTATTTTATTATCATTATATTATTATTTTTTTAAATTATTTATATTTATTTCTTTTATTATAATTTATGATTTTGTGTTTCAAACTTCATTATACCCGGGATATCTACTAGACTCTTGGTGGACAGATTTAAGTGTGTTGTTGTTAAGAATTACAGGCCTACAATATAAAACGCCAAATTTCCATGCGAAATAATTGTACCGCTTTCAGCACCTAAAATCCGAAATAATCATACCGCCAGGGAGGTTAAAGTGGTTGTAAAGGTTAGGTTTTTTTTTTTTTTTTTTAAATAACAAACATGTTATACTTACCTCCTCTGTGCAAGAGCGCCCCCAATCCTCCTCTCCTGGGGTCCCCCGGCGGCGCTCCTAGCTCCTCCTCTTCCCGAGTGCCCCCACAGAGAGTCTCATTCCATGGGGGCACTCATGCAGGCCCGCTCCCGAATCCTGCTGCTGCATCCATTGACACAGACAGCAGGACTTGGCCCCGCACCCCAGCACCTGTGTCACTGGATTTCATTGACAGCAGCTTGAGCTGCTGTGCTCGTTCTCGTCACTGGAAAGATCAGATTCAGGTAAGTAAAAGGGAGGCTCTGGGGGGCTGCTGCACTACAAAACATTTTTCACCTTAATGCATAGAATGCATTAGGGTAAAAACCTTGAGGGTTTACAACCCCTTTAGTCTAGGTTAACATCTATGCGGCTGCGCTTGAGGTGTTTTTCAGTGCATTTTGCTTTTTTAAACCAGCATTTTTTATGCCTTTTTGCATTCAGTTTTCATTTTACGTTTTTTTTTCTCTTTAAATGCACTGTAAAACACACTGTATATAGCTGGTTGCTAAGGGGGGCCGGGAAGCTGGCCGCTGCGTCCTTAGCAACTGATGAGTCATCAGCTGTCAGCGAGGTGCCCGCTGAAAGCTGAATGTAAAAAAAAAAAGAAAATGCCGGCACAAAAATTTGCGAAAAAAACGGCGCGGGGTTCCCCCCCGGGTCCATACCAGGCCGTTCAGGTCTAGTATGGATTCACAGGGGACCTCCCCCCATGCCAAAATGTAAAAAAAAAAAATGACGTGGGGTCCCCCCAAAATCTTTAGCAGACCCTTACCCGAGCATGCCGCCCGGTAGGTCAGGAAAGGGAGGGGACAAGCGATCGCCCCCCCTCCTGAACCATACCAGGCAGTATGCCCTCAACATGGGGAGTGCTCTGCTTCCCCCACCCTAAAGCACCTTGCCCCCATGTTGAGGACAAGGGCCTCTTCCCGACAACCCTAGCCGGTGGTTGTCAGGGTCTGCGGGTGGGGGGGCTTATGAGAATCTAGAAGCAACCCTTTTAGAAGGGGGCCCCCAGATCCCCCCATGTGAATGGGTATCGTACCCCTACCCATTCACCAAAAAAGCAGTGAAATGTAATAAAAACACAAAAGCTGTTTTTTGACAATACCTTTATTAATAGCTCTGTCTTCTCTAGCGTCTCTTCCCTCCGTCTTCTCTTTCCCGCCGTATTCTCCTCAAGCAGCCTCTTCCCACCGCTGCTGTCTTCTTCCTCGCCACCGGTTACCTGCTAAAAAAATTTAAAAGGCTACTCTTGTTCTGTTGATGTCTTCATCTGTTTTGTCGCCCGCTCTCTGGCGACTCTTATATAGCCATGGGGCGTGGCCATCCGATGACATCACCCGGAGCGCCCGTCCCTTGGGTCAGTAGAGAGCGTCGAGGAAGAAGACAGCAGCAGGAAGAGATGACGGTGGGAAGAGGCGGCTAGAGAACACAGAGCTATTAATAAAGGAATTGTTAAAAAACAGCTCTTGTGTTTTTATTACATTTCAATGTTTTTTTGATGAATGGGTAGGGGTACGATATACCCGATACCCATTCACATAGAGGGGGGATCTGGGGGCCCCCTTCTCAAAGAGGGGCTTCCAGATTCTGATAAGCCCTCCATCCGCAGACCCCGACAATCACCAGCTAGGGTTGTCAGAAAGAGGCCCTTGTCCTCCTCAACATGGGGGCAAGGTGCTTTGGGGTGGGGAGCGCAGAGAACACCCCATGTTGAGGGCATGCAGCCTGGTATGGTTCAGGAGGGGGAGGTGCGCTCGCTCGTTCCCTCCCTTTCCTGACCTCCCGGGCGGCATGCACTAATAAGGGTCTGGAATGGATTTTGGGGGGGACCCCACGCCATTTGTTTTTTTAATTTTGGCATGGAGGGGGGTCCCCTCCAAATCCATACTAGACCTGAAGGGCCTGTTATGGACCTGGGGGGGAACCCCACGCCATTTTTTTCACAAATTTTTATGCCGGAAATAAAAAAAAAAAAATTTTTTACATTCAGCGGGGAATCCCACTGATATCTGATGACTCATTGGATGCTAAGGATGTGGCGGTTGGCTTCCCGGCCCCCTGCTTAGTAACCAGCTATATACAGTGGTAAAATAAGAACCGAAATTACATAAAAAATCGCATCAAAAATGCACCACTTGCGTTTCTGGTGCAGCTCCTTAGAAGTCTTATATGCAAAATGCAAACTGCAGTGCGAAAAAAGTCCCCGACTCTTTCCAAAAATGCAGCAGAATGCACAGATGTGAACTGGTACCATAGGAAACCATGTTCAATGGACTGTAGTGCGTTTCTTCAAACTGCAAAACGCACTAAAAAATGCATAGGTGTGAACGTAGGGTCAAAATATGTGCAGCTAATTCCCCAAAGCATTTTTCTACTCTTGTCCCAGGGAGAATAAGGTTGAATATATTTTTATTACGGTGGAGCCGCTGGTGAATATGGATCCCCCACCCTGCACAGCCAGGCACACCGAATTTTCACAGGCACACTTGGAGTAAGTGAACAGTCCAGCACTTTGTTTTTATATTTATTGAGTGGATAAAACTTAGATAGAGATTAGGGAAATTATGGAAAGCCCACTTGACTTCAGGGACTACTCTACTTATATACAGACACAGGGAAAGGTACTACTAAAGTAGCCAAAGGTCGGACTTTGTAGGCATGGAAACAATGGAGAAGTGACAAAAAATGATATTCATAACATTTATTGAAAAAAGTACATTGTATAAACACGGTGTTCAAAAAGAGATAAAAAACATGAAAATGATACAGTTAGTACAGTGAGCCCTTGTGCATCTACGCGTTTCGCCGTGAGGCTTCTTCAGGACTGGATCAAGGTTCAGAGACGTAACAAAAAAGGAAAGAGAGCAAGTCTCACTGTCTGAAATGAGAAACATTCCAATTAAAATCAGAAGTGTTGCATAAACGCATTACAACATATTACATTAAAAAGCATGTGCTAAACCATCCAGGGAGAATCTGAGGGAACAGTAAGATGGCAATAAAAAGGTACCTTCAATTTGGTTAGGCCTCGTGTACAAAATCCCCGTAGTAGGAAATTCTCCAAAATTATGGAATGTTCAATGCAGACTATGGAGAAGTAGAGAAATGCAAAAAGCTCTAACACACAGAGTATAATGCAGCGGATAGTTTATATACCATTAAAAGACTAACAAAACCATGATACCTACTAGTTTGAAAACATTTCTAAAGTTTGTATCTTGTATCCAGACAAGGAGAGAGTGTCAGGACAATGATACTGAAAGGTCCAGCATCACAAAAAAGGAAGGAATAAGCTTTAGTAAGGTTGAGCACTGCTAGCGGCATGTAATAGAGCCCTTGCTAGCATGCAATACCTATAGACACAAAGACAAAAGGGGGGAGGGTGCATTACGTAGCCATAAGTGATAGCCAGGATGGTGCCCATAGAAGTTGCAGGTAAAAACTTACATGGAAATGAAGATACATGGATATGCCCCTGGGAGACAGGCAGGTGCTGTACACAGAGCCCGTGTTCAAAACATGGGCTATTTATATAGCCCGGCCGCATCGCACCCAATGAAAATAGCAGCGTCACGTGACGCAATCACGTCTAAGCATTGTGGTAAAAGGAATTATGGGCAATGTAGGCAGTGCGGCGAGTGGACGTGTCGTTAGGTTTGCGCATGTGAAAGGTACATGGGACCGGACAGCTGAATTATGGGGCTTGTAGGCAGAATGGTAGGCAGAGCTATCTCACGATGTATTGCTCATATATTTTGCGTTTGTTACTCGACTGTACTGTAAGCCAATTATACTGACTTTATCCCTATACAATGGAATAAGATGTAATCAATCCACAATTGTTCATGTGCATTATTGCTGTTTTTATTTACCAAATTCTTTTTATATAACGTGTATGATGTATGTGAATCACACGTGAAATAAAATAGTGGCGCTTCCTAAAAAATTACTAAAAAATACGCCCTTACAGTGACTAATTAACTCAACTAATTATACACCTACTACAGTGTACATAAATTATAAATGATTAAAAGTGATTATATAAGAATTATATAAATTATATAATGGTGAACACCAAGTGATATGTGAAAAAGACTAATAACAAGTTATAACGAAATACAGCACAGCAAATCAACAAAAAAATTGTGTGTGCCACAGCACATGAATATGCAAGGATATGATCCAATAACACAGAAAAGTTCGTTTGATTATAGTGACAATTTAGTCTTCCAAAAAAATGTGTGATATCTTCTTTCCAACTTCCACCACACCCGAGTGTTCAGTGAGCCCACTCCCAATGAAAAACTCACTCACCAGCTCCAATTGCCCCCACTTGCGTGTAAGGCTACAAAGCTTAATAATTCCAACCAACCGGGATTAAACCAGCAATTCATCCATCCAAGTGTAAGTGCACAATCCGTTCCATATGTGAATGAAAAAAATGCTTTAATAGTGTGATACGTACAAACAGTTTAATAACACACACTTAAAACAAATCTCCAATGGTTAAACTCACACTTTTAAAATTCAAAACTTGCACAGTAAACTTCCACAGCACACTGCATTACAATGCACAGCACAACAACTTGATAAACTCGTGAGAGTTTGCGGTCACGGCGGACCCGAGGTATGCAGGCGTCTACTCGGTTATCTCACCTGCTCCTCGCTCACCCAGCCACTTTGACAGGTCTCTTTCCTTGGTAGGCTAAACCGCGACGCTCGTCTCTCTTCACATCACTCGTTCCTGGTGTCCACCACTGCACGGCCACGCCCCGACATGTTTCGTCACACCTGTGACTTACTCATGGGATAGGCCGCCCGGAATGTCCATCATTTCTTATATACCCTCCCATCAACAGCTGATAGGAGATCGCTCAGTACACCTGCGCACTGTGTTATTGGATCATATCCTTGCATATTCATGTGCTGTGGTACACACAATTTTTTTGTATGATTTGCTGTGCTGTATTTCGTTATAACTTGTTATTAGTCTTTTTCACATATTACTTGGTGTTCACCATTATATAATTTATATAATTCTTATATAATCACTTTTAATCATTTATAATTTATGTACACTGTAGTAACTATATCATTTTCATGTTTTTAATCTCTTTTTGATCACCGTGTTTATACAATGTACTTTTTTCAATAAATGTTATGAATATCATTTTTTGTCACTTCTCCATTGTTTCTATGCCTACAAAGTCCGACCTTTGGCTACTTTAGTAGTACCTTTCCCTGTGTCCCTATATTTTCGGACGTGGCATTGGTAGTGCTCCTTTTTCCTATTTCCCTTCCTATATACAGCTATATACACTCCTCTTCCTCTAGCGCTCTCTTGCTTGCAGAAAACAGACTCAGCTAGGACACTCTGGCAAAGATCACTCAACCAGATTAAGCAGAAGCCCTTTACAGGCAGGGAGCGCTGGCCCCCTTGGTGTGTAGAGAAAAAGTCCAGTGTCCAGCTAAATCCCTGTGGCTACTGATCCCAGCACCACCTCTTCAGACACTGCCTGGCTGCAGCTGCCCCTTTCACTAGCCCACCTGGCTACTTCTGCACAGTCCTCCCAGCTGTCTTCTCCCTGAAGATCTCCTGGACATGCTGACTCTCTCCCGCTGTCCTCACACCTGCTCCTGTGCATCCAGGACAGGACTCCTCCGTATGTCCTAAGAGGATCCCTCCAGCACCCGAGCCCCAGGCCTGAGGTCACCCCCCCAAACTAGGGAGTTATCCTCAAGGGCCATCGACAGCCTCCTCAGCACTTCAGCTTCCATCTGACTGCCCTCTGCTGGCATGACTCCAGAGTATTTAAGAGATGCCAGCCCACTTGCTGGGGATTGGCTGGGGCCTCCTCAATACTCCAGGCAGCTTCTCCTAACCTCCCTCACATTCTTCTGGAAGCTTCTCCAAGGTTCTAGCAAGTAGGGGGAGGTACCAGAGGTGCTGCCTGATGAGTCATCCAGCCTCCCTGAGTCACTCAACCCTGACCCAAATTAAACCCAGCTACATTTTCCTATGTACACCTAGCACTCTACACTAGAGGGTGCTTCAGGCGCCCCCCCCCCCCCCAAAAAAAAAAAAGGCCAACCTGTCCTCATGGCTGGGAAAATGAAAAAAAAAATTACAGGGCATCCCATAAAAATACAGTTTTGGGAGGGGCAAGGGAAACCACTTGGATAGGGCTATGGTACAAATAACTTTGCATGTATAAAAATAGACTTTTTTCAAATCACATATGTACATTTTAATAATCAGCAACATACAGTGCCTTGCAAAAGTATTCACCCCCTTGGCTTTTTACCTATTTTGTTACATTACAGCCTTAAGTTCAATTTTTTTTTAAAAATCTGAATTATATGCGATGGATCAGAACACAATAGTAGTCTAATGCCCCATACACATGATCAGAAATTTTGTAAGAAAAAATTTGGATGGTTTTTCTGACAGAATTCCGCTCAAGCTTGCCTTGCATACACACAGTCACACAAAAGTTCTCTGAACTTACGACCGCCAAGTACGCAGTGACATACAACACTACGATGAGCCCAGAAAATGAAGTTCAATGCTTCCGAGCATGCGTCGAATTGTTTCTGAGCATGCGTGATTTTTTTGCGCGTCCGAATTGCATACAGACGAACGTATTTTCGGATAGGAACTTTTTCTGACCAAAAAATAGAGACCCTGCTCACAATCTTTTGCTGGCTGGAATTCTGACAGCAAAAGTTCGATGGAGCATACACACGGTCGGAATTTCTGACCAAAAGCTCACATCCGACTTCTGCTGGCGGAATTTCTAAACGTGTGTACAGGGCATAAGTTGGTGAAGTAAAATTAGAAAAATATATACATAAAACTATTTTTCAGAAATGTAAAAACGGATAATTGGCATGTGTGTATGTATTCGCCCCCTTTGTTATGAAGCCCATAAAAAGCTCAGGTGCAACCAATTACCTTCAGAAGTCACATAATTAGTGAAATGATGTCCAACTGTGTGCAATCTAAGTGTCACATGATCTGTCATTACATATACACACCTTTTTGAAAGGCCCCAGAGGCTGCAACACCTAAGCAAGAGGCACCACTAACCAAACACTGCCTTGAAGACCAAGGAACTCTCCAAAAAAGTAAGGGACAATGTTGTTAAGAAGTACAAGTCCGGGTTAGGTTATAAAAAAATATCCAGAACTTTCATGATCCCTAGGAGCACCATCAAATCTATCATAACCAAATGGAAAGAACATAGCACAACAGCAAACCTGTCAAGAGACGGCTGCACACCAAAACTCACAGACCGGGCAAGGAGGGCATTACTCAGAGAGACAGCACAGAGACTAAGGTAACCCTGGAGGAACTGCAGAGTTCCACAGCAGAGACTGGAGTATCTGTACATAGGACGACAATAAGCCGTGCGCTACATAGAGTTGGGCTTTATGGCAGAGTGGCCAGAAGAAAGCCATTACTTTCAGAAAAAAACAAAATGGCACATTTCGAATTTGCAAAAAGGCACGTGGGAGACTCCCAAAATGTATAGAGGAAGGTGCTCTGGTCTGATGAGAGTAAAATTTAACTTTTTGGCCATCAAAGAAAACGCTATGTCTGATGCAAACCCAACACATCACATCACCCAAAGAACATCATCCCCACAGTGAAACATGGTGGTGGCAGCATCATGGGGATGTTTTTCAACAGTCGGGACTGGGCAACTGGTTAGTGTTGAGGGAAAGATGGATGGTGCTAAATACAGGGATATTCTTGAGCAAAACCTGTACCACTCTGTGTGTGATTTGAGGCTAGGACAGAGGTTCACCTTCCAGCAGGACAATGACCCCAAACACACTGCTAAAGCAACACTTGAGTGGTTTAAGGGGAAATATTTAAATGTGTTGGAATGGACTAGTCAAAGCCCAGACCTCAATCTAATAGAAAATCTGTGGTCAGACTTAAAGATTGCTGTTTACAAGCGCAAACCATCCAACTTTAAGGAGCTGGAGCCGTTTTGCAAGGAGGAATGGGCAAAAATCCCAGTGGTAAGATGTGGCAAGCGAGACCTATCCAAAGCGACTTGGAGCTGTGATAGCCTCAAAAGGTGACTCTACAAAGTATTGACTTTAGGGGGGTGAATAGTTATGCACATTGACCTTTTCTGTTATTTTGTCCTATTTGTTGTTTTCTTCACAATAAAAAAAAAACAAAAAAAAAAAAAAAAAAAAACATCTTCCAAGTTGTGGGCATGTTCTGTAAATTAAATGATGCAAATCCTCAAACAATCCATGTTAATTCCAGATTGTGAGGCAACAAAACACGATAAATGCCAAGGGAGGGGGGGTCCATTCTTTTGCATGGCACTGTATATACATCCTAGTTACAGGTCTCTGCAGCTGGCAATGATAGACCATAGCATTAGCATACAACATTAAGCTGGAGCACCTCCCCCTAGAGGGAAGTCCTCAGCAAGTTGGAAAATGTTAAGTCCATCGCACAGCCGGTCACAATGATACCTGCAAAACAAAACAAGAAAAAGAAACACGCTAACTTACTATCTACAACCCCTGGCAAAAATTATGGAATCACCAGTCCCTGAGGATGTTCCTTCAGTTGTTTATTGTTGTAGAAAAAAAGCAGATCACAGACATGGCTAAAAACTAAAGGCATTTCAAATGACAACTTTCTGGCTTTAAGAAACACTAAAAGAAGTCAAGAAAAATAATTGTGGTGGCCAGTAACAGTTAGATTTATACAACAAGCAGAGGGAATAAATTATGGAATCACTCAATTCTGAGGAAAAAATTATGGAATCACCCTGTAAATTTTCATTACAAACACTAACACCTGCATCAGATTAAATCTGCTTGTTAGTATGTAGGTAAAGAGGGTAAATCATCACGCAGTGTTGCACAAGATGTTGGTTGTTCACAGTCGGCTGTGTCTAAAACATGGACCAAATACAAACAACATGGGAAGGTGGTTAAAGGCAAGCATAATGGTAGACCAAGGAAGACATCAAAGCTTCAAGACAGAAAACTTAAAGCAATATGCCTTGAAAACAGAAAATGTACAACAAAACAAATGAGGAACAAATGGGAGGAAACTGGAGTCAACATCTGTGACCGAACTGTAAGAAACCGCCTAAAGGAAATGGGATTTACATACAGAAAAGCTAAAAGAAAGCCAGCTCTAACACCTAAACACAAAAAAACAAGGTTACAATGGGCTAAGGAAAGGCAATCGTGGACTGTGGATGATTGGATGGAAATCATATTCAGTGATGAATCTCGAATCTGCATTGGGCAAGGTGATGATGCTGGAACTTTTGTTTGGTGCCGTTCCAATGAGATTTATGCAGACAACTGTCTGAAGAAAACATGCAAATTTCAACAGTCAATTATGATATGGGGCTGCATGTCAGGTAAAGGCACTGGGGAGATGGCTGTCACTAAATCTTCAATAAATGCACAGGTTTACATTGAAATTTTGGACACTTTTCTTATCCCATCTATTGAAAGGATGTTTGGGGATGATGAAATAATTTATCAAGATGATAATGCATCTTGCCATAGAGCAAAAACTGTGAAAAAATTCCTTGAAGAAAGACACATAAGGTCAATGTCATGGCCTGCAAACAGTCCGGATCTCAATCCAATTGAAAATCTGTGGTGGAAGTTAAAGAAAATGGTCCATGACAAGGCTCCAACCTGCAAAGATGATTTGGCAACAGCAATCAGAGAAGGCTGGAGCCAGATTGATGAAGAGTACTGTTTATCACTCATTAAGTCAATGCCTCAGAGACTGCAAGCAGTTATAAAAGCCAGAGGTGGTGCAACAAAGTACTAGTGATGTGTTGGAGTGTTATTTTGTTTGTTTTTCATGATTCTATATTTTTTTCCTCAGAATTGAGTGATTCCATAACTTATTCCCTGTGCTTGTTCTATAAATCTAACTGTTACTGGGCACCACAATTATTTTTCTTGATTTCTTTTAGTGTTTCTTAAAGCCAGAAAGTTGCCATTTGAAATGCCTTTAGTTTTTGGCCATGTCTGTGATCTGCTTTTTTTCTACAACAATAAACAACTGAAGGAACATCCTCAGGGACTGGTGATTCCATCATTTTTGCCAGGGGTTGTAATCTGTGCAGTCTGTCAGCAGGGGGAATGACAGAAACAACAAAGGAATAAACACAGCACTAGGCATCACCCAAAGTTCTTCAGTTGGGAATGGGACATCCATCTGGAACAGGTAGGATGTTAGGCCAAACAACAGACACTGAAAGCAATCCTCACAGCTGTCCATGTGAAGTTTAGCTTGCAAGCTGAACTCTCCCATCAGTCCTACACAGGTAAAAATGAGGGTTTAGACAGCGACAGAGTGGCTCTTGCTAGGTTGTCCTGCTTTAACAATTAACACCCTGTGCTTGTAGATTTCCCTCCCCAGTCTCCATTCTTAATGAATGTCCTGGAACTGGACACAGGCTTGGTCTAAATCCAGTACTCGCAGAGGCTTGGTAACATACATATACTCCCACATCAGGTCATCCTCCCAATCTCCCCGGGAGTCCTAAATTATGTCCATGATCTCAGGAGGGACATAGAGATTATCCAGACCCCACTCCAGATCTGTTTTGCGCTGCACTTCCTGCTGAAATCTGTAAAACCTGGGCAGTTATTTTGGCTTTCTCTTCCCAGGAAGAACACAGGCGTTGGGTGACTTCACTACCACTGCCTGTACTCAGCTGCTCTAAGTAGTAGAGGGTCTGTTGAGGAAAGTCTGTCTGACACTGACTAGGGTCTGCGTGGCTCCTCTAGTCCCTTTAGATGACTCTGGCTCTTTCCTCACCTTGGATAGCACTTCCTGCTGCTGAGTGGGTCCCCACTCCCACTCCGAGCTGCTGTGAGACGACCAGTCTGTTAACTCGTCATCCATGGGCCCATAAGTTTCCTGCAGCCTAGGGACCCCCAGTCTATGCACCCACCACTCCCCACTAGCTCACCTGAAGATGGACTGTCTTCCAACATTGGCTCCTTCCAGGTGGGGCTATCAGGGTTAAAGGGCATGGTGGCTGGCACTTCAGGGATGTCATCTAGCCCCTGCTGGCCAGGTCCCTGACTGGGCTGTCAGCTGTGGCAGACTTCCAACTCTCTTCCCCAATGCCACTTGTCTTTGCAGGGGTGTCACCAGCCTCAGACTCAACCCCACCTTGAGCGAATGATTCAAGGCCCGCACCAGCATTCCAGGAGTTCCGTGGCTGCTCCATGCAGAGGGCTGACCACAAGTCCACATTGTAGGTAAGTGGATTCTGTTCACTTGGTGTGAGCTGAGTAAGTGGCTCGTCACAGTGCCCACACTGGATCCAGGCACTGACCACCGCGGTTGGAATCCCCCTCGGTGCTCCAGTCTGACACCAGTGTCAGCTCCTGCAGATCAGGCAACCAGGTCAGCACTGGGTACACACATGCACCTTCCATCATCTCTCCCTCACTGTCAGCAGGGCACGGTGGGCCTCTTCTGGGGCGTGGCTCCACCCCCAAGATTCCAGACTGGTTGGCGCCATAGCTCTGTTAAGCAGGCCTTTTTCAGCACGCTGTAACCCCATGTTCACTGTACTAAAGTTTGCAAGCACACCGGACACTGGCCCTTGCAGAACTTGTCTGGACACGCTGCTCAGCATAGATTGTGCCCAAGCAACCGGGAGCATGTGGCAGCAAGCGTTTACTGTGGTTGGAAGAGGGAGAGGATGCGATTCAAAGTGCCACTTAGATGAGCCACATGGATGTAGCAATGAAGGAGTACATATATACGTATATACATATTTACGTATAAATGAAAAAATATGTATATGAAGTTTATTGATGAACAAAGTTACATTTCAAAAAACACTCAAAGAAAAATAAATAGATAAACCTTCCAACATTGTAAAATAAAGACAATGTTGTCTTTGGATTAAAAACATCAAAACACCACTCAGACAGCATACACATATATGCTCAAACCAGATGATTGAATGATTGAATAGTGAACCAGTCCAGCGTGAAATGAATAGAAATCACATCCAAACTGTGATAATGATGGCATCACAGAGAACGGGGGAGAGAAATTAAAGTTTTCTGGTGGCTGATGAAAGAGGTGTATCCAGATCTGATCTGATCACCTCACAAGCAAAATTATACTCCTTGTATGTCAAACAAAAAGTCTGTTCAGCCGATATACTGCAATCAAAGCATGTGAGAGCGTGGAGCCAGTGGCTGGCACAGGTGTATGACAGAAGCTTAATCTCCCATAGTGAGCACCGAGACTAATGAAAAAAGGCAAATGAGAAGCAAAAACAGTCATGCATATTTACGTATTCCTTGTGGGAGAAAGTAATGTCTCCAAACATATGCAAGCTTGTCCTAATGTAGCAATATGGACTATAATTGCAACAAACAGTTTTCCCTGCTCTATCTGTATATTATCTGTGCCTGGTGTTACTAAACTGACATCATACTTGTAAGCCCAACCAAAGGAATTGTGGGATTAGTAGTTCCACCAGATGGCTATTCCCCTGCATGGCTATACGTGCGGACCACATATCCCAGGGATCATTGCTACTATCAGGGAGATTGCTGGGAAGGCCTATAAAAGAAACCAGAAACCCGCCCCAAGCTGTCTTCCTCCCGGGCCTCGTGTGTGATAAATCTCTCCCTGCAAGGAGAGTGAGATTGCGGCCTACTACGCGGGTGTATAACATTCCTGCCCGACCGAGAAGGGGTCCAACGCTGCCTGCTGTTCATCGGACATCTGTCCAGCACCAAGTTGACTATACAGCAACCCACGCTTAGTGTTCAGCATTTGGGTGATCATCACAAGCGGGTCCACAGTCAGGACGTCCATTCAGGAGTCGCTATCTGGAAGGCGCTTGATCGACCTGGTTGTTGGTGAAAGGGCAATTGCCCACCTTTGCAAGTCTTTCCTTGTGTCAAGGCTGGGCTCAGCCCTTCCTTCTCTAAACTGGCCGCTCAGCTGTCGGCTAATTGCCAGCTCCTTTCTCTGCACAGTGACTCAGCTGTTGATGATCTGCTCGTCAGTCCTAGCTACTTAAAGCTGTCCAGCTCACTTCATCTCTGCCTTCGCCTTTGGTCACATCTCAGAGACTTTATCCTGCATTCCTGTTGAAGACTTGCTCGGCTGATGTCCCGTCTGGCTCCTGATCCTGCTTCCTGTACTACTACGTTGATCTCTGGCTCTCTGACATTGGCGTTGGCTGACTACCCGATCTGGTTACTGAACTCTGGCTATGTATTGACTACGCTTACTCTGTTTACCTTTTTATTATTATTAAACAAGTGTGATTAACTGTACTTCTGTCTCAGTCTGATTCATGGTTTCTGACACCTTGGTTGTTTACTGGGACACTGTGCACAGACAGCTTTACTTTGGGAACACTTCACTGCACTTCTATTCGAACACTTATATAGGCATCTTTAGCTGCAGTAAGCGCAAGATATACTACCACTCTGTTACTACACCTGATTGAATACAATTAATGAGATCCGACTGCTGGTGAAGACCATCAGATCTGCAATGGGGACATTCTGTCATTGCTGCTTAATGGGCCCTTATACCATCCTTGTTTAGCTTCATCTCTCATTAGGATAAATGGTTAAACAGGCCGGCCTGAGTTTCTCTTTCTAGAAGTATTGTCAGAACCTATGCTTAACTTTGCTTATCCTTTCAGGCTATGTTCAAGTGGTACGCCATTGTACATATGTATATATATAATACCTGTTGTTGCCAACTGTCTTAACTGTTTTACTGGGGGGATCATTCTACTGAGCTTGTGCTGGTAACCAAAGCTAAGTTGAACCATTACCCTTCTTTTATAACTATATCTTATCCGAAGCATTCCAGTAAACATTAACAAAATATAAACATATTGAGTGTTGTCTTATTACTCAAAGGTGTTGCAAGGATGTCTGAACCCAGAGTGTCAGGTGGGTTGGAATGTTCACAGGGTCATGGTGATGCAGATGAGCAGGTGAATCCAAGCAGTCCCCAAGGGGGCTGTGCTACACTAGCTTCTCAGGGTAATGAGCCTTGTAAACAGGAGATAAGCAAACGCCTTACCAGAATGTGTGGCTTCCGTGCTGAATGTGTAACTTGACCCTGGAGCAGAGGTTAGGCAATCCAGTGATGAAGGAATCTCCTTTCCAGGCTGTGCTGATAGTTGCTTGTCTTAATCATAGCAAAACCTCATGCCAAACCTGGGGCAGCAGATGATGGTGAAGCTGCAGAGATGCAATGTCTCACTTATGAACTGCGTGCACTAGACCACTGGACCATTCAAGCTACAGTGGAGGCAGGCAGGAGCGTGTAGTGGTGTCAGTTGTGTGAAGACATCTACATGTTTCGCTAGAGTATAGTAGTAAGGGAATAAAAACGGCGCTGCCCTCAATATAATTGGGTGCTATAACCTATTACGGTTCATAACCTGAACTAAGTGTTCATAGTGCAATCTCACCAAATTGTGCAAGAGTAACCACAAACCAAAAAACCAAAACATCAAAAAGACAAAAAGCCAATGCCGTAACCTCAATGCATACGACACTGCTGCATAAAGTGAAGTAAAATAAATAAAAAAAGAAAAATACAATAAATTGAAGTAGGTCCCCCCAATGGGTTAAAACAGAGTGATAAAGTATGCGTGAACAGTGATTTGCTAAAAAGAAAAAATAAAATAAAAAATAAAAATAAAAAATAAAAAAATATATATTTTCAAAATTCAAAAGTTTTGAGACAAAATGGCATCAGGGGTGCTGTGAAGTAGGTGATAGAAAATCTTTTTAAATGAATATATATATAATGTTAATATAATCTCCATGTGTCATTAGCATGTATATATAAGATGATGCTACACTTTCCAAAAATATTGAGACACCATGGCGTGTGTAAACCAAAGAACAACTTTTGTGAACCATAAAGAACTTAATTATGGCACAATGTTAGCACACTCCATGTAAGTTAAATGCAATTATATGAAACAGCATACAATAGCCTTAAATCAGTTTGACAAATGCATATGCAATAATCATTAACTCCTATAAAATCCATGCAAGGGGTCATACATAAATGATCAGATGGGACAGACAGAGTCCAATAGTATAATGTTGTTAATTTTATCCTTGGGGACACACTCCAGTGACTTCCGTGCCTTACATTCAAGACGGTGACATTGAGGTGCTCACCCCCCAATGATACCCCACTCACCAAAGATGATCACCCCTGCAGGGGTACCGAGCAACAGGGTGGGTGTTCCAGGGCAGGTGATATTCACTCCAGGTGTGCTTCCCTTCCTCTCAGCTTTCAATTCTTACATCTACTCCAGGAATCAGATATGTTCTCATATGGTCAGGATATTCCAACGGTTTACCAGCTTCAACTTTATTGTTTGGACAGAGACCTAGGACGTGATGAGCATTCGTGGGTATGGTATGTTTCGCTAGAGAACCCTAATTTCTTCAGGACGTGGCTCCCTCTGGCTGTGAACTGTATTTATACACCTTTTGAATCCAGCCACAGGTGTTTCATTAGTGGGTGCCTACTGCTTCATTAACACACCATGACCTTTTGAAATAACGCAGATTGCATGCGGATCCAACTGAATAGTCACAGGCAACTGGGATTGTTTCACATAGAAATAAAAAAAAAAGAAATAAAGTAAAAATGATATAAATCTACAATAAAAAATGTATATATCTATACAGATATATATATATATATATATATATATATATATATATATATATATATATATATATATATATATACACACATTGTACTGTTCTCAGCGGAGCATTTCAACATACAGTCACCTTTTCCAGCTTTAAGCAGACCGCTGGGCATTTTTTAATCTGTGGTTCCCTGCTGTGGTTGCCACGGGTGACAGCACATAGTGCACACTTTGTAATCCAAGGGTGCGATCGCCCACTGTGGTTGCCATGGGTGGCAGCACATTACACAGTTCTTACTGAATAGCAGGTTATTGGTACAAGTGTCTGCCTGGGTATGCAGGGCAGCAGTAGTTTTGGCAGCACCTCCTGCTGGTTGCTATGGGCAACGGCACTTGGCTTTAAGCACACAGTCACAAATGGGTAGAGCATATAAGTTAGTTTCCATGGCTTTAACCCTGCATGGTCTTGGAACAAAGTACAGTTGCCTGGCTCGATTATTCCTTGGTTGCTAGGATCAACAACTGTGCAGGTTACCATGGGCTATTTCCTGGACAAGCTCCCAAATGTAGCACACCCCACGTAGGAGCTGCTGGTGAATAGGGATCCCCCACCCTGCACAGGCAGGCACACTAAATTTTCACATACTTAGAGTCAGTGAACAGTCCAGCACTTTGTTTTTTGTATTTATTGAGGGGATAAATCTTGGATAGGGATTAGGGAAATTATGAGTTGCCCACTTTACTTCAGAAACTTCAGGGACAACTCTTCCTATATACAGCTATAAACACTCTGCTTGCTTGCAGAAAACACAGATGCAGCTAAGACACTTTAGTAAATCTGGCAAAAAAGCACTCAACCAGATTAAAGTGTTTTGTTAACCTAAGAAAAGCATCCTGTTCCTTTTAAAGCATAAATAACAGCACAGTGCTTGTGCGGTGTAATTTGGCCCCTCCTATCACCTGAAATACCTGGCGGATCCTGCCTGGTTCTACCCTCCCCTCCTGTAAACTGACCACGGTTTATCATGGCTTCTGAGCCCTGACACCGTGGTCAGTTTACATGCCTCCGTTATCCGCAGCTCTCTGCTCTCCTGTGTCGTCCTCCCCCCCCCCCTGCCTTTCAGCTCTGTGTGTGAGCAGCTCCTCCCCTCCCCTTCTAGCACTGTTCTGAGTAGTATACAAATTACATATTACTGCTCACAATAACTGCCAGCCCCTCTGCTAGGATATCATGTAGTATACACTGTATGCCGTTTTGTAAAATTCTTGACCGCCCGTCGCTCTCTTCCTCCGATGTATGTACTACAGAGGAAGATCACGTGACCATCCAGCAGACGACAGAGGGAGATCACGACCCCTTCCTCTCTAGTACATACATTGGAGGAAGAGCGCGACGGGCGGTCACATGACTGCTGGCGAGAATAAATAAGGTATTTAGAAGAAGAATTATACAAAACGGATTACAATGTATACTACATGTTATCCTAAAAGACGGGCTGGCAGTGATTGTGTGCTCTGCCTTAACAAAGCCCTTTACAGTCATAAACCATGGGCCTCTTTGGTGTGTAGAGAAAAAGTCCAGAGTCCAGCTACATCCCTGTGGCTACTGATCCCAGCACCACCCCTTCAGGCACTGCCAGCCCACCTGGCCGCATTTGCTTATTTCACTAGCTCACCTGGCTACTTCTACACAGTCCTCCCAGACTGCACACTCACCAGCCACCCAGCTGTCTTCTCCCTGGTGATCTGCTGGATGTACTGACTCTATCCCACTGTCCTCACACCTGCTCCCGTGCATCCAGGACAGGACTCCTCCGTATGTCCTAAGAGGATCCCTCCAGCACCCGAGCCCCAGGCCCGAGGTCACCCGCCCAGTCTAGGGAGTTACCCTCAAGGGCCACTGACATCTCCAGCTTCCATCTGACTGATCCCTGCTGGCATGACTCCAGAGTATTTAAGAGGTGCTTGCCCCCTGCCAGCCCACTTGCTGGGGATTGGCTGGGGCCCTCCTCAATACTCCAGGCAGCTCCTCCTAACCTCCCTTCCTTTCATCTGGAAGCTTCACCAAGGTTCCAGCAAGTAGGGGGATGTACCAGAGATGCTGCTTGATGAGTCATCCAGCCTCCCTGAGTCACTCAACCTTGAACTGGATACAACTCAGCCTGACTCTCAGCCAGGCTACATTTCCCTACACTACAAAACTAACTATGTACACCTAGCACTCTATACTAGAGTGTGCTACAACGGTTTTTAAGTTGAAAAGAAAGAAAGGGGACACATACAGCCAATTATCACCACATAACTGTGGCAAATGTCACAATAAGTGCAGTCATTCAGTACGTACAATGGGTGGAAAAGAGGGTCAATTACCAATCATTAGTGAACAAATATCACCGAAGACTGATCTGCATAAAATAAGGTCATATATTGTTATTATACTGAATATATGGCATAGTCCTAATTGACAATGTATAGGTTATGGGTAAGGAAGTATTAATAGAGAGAGAAAGAAAAAGATAAAGGAAGGAGGAAAAAAAAAAGGGTGGGTTAGTGGTCCGTAGATGAGCAATATGTAGTTGTGAGAGTGTCATAGTCTCATCATACCTTGTAGAAATAGGATGGAAAAAACAAGATAGGAAAAAAAGGTGGGAAAAGAAAGCAGAAGTAGGTTAAACTAAGGAATTGCCTATTTTTAAGGGCATCCAAATCAGAGTAAGGATCCACACTGTCCACAGAGAGAATAACTTAGGAGGTGTCCATATCGAATGCCAGAAATTCCTCCATCCTCATAATATCATTTACAATGGTAACCCACTTCACGAAGGAAGGAGTATGTGTTGACTTCCAATATCGAGAGATTAGCTGTCTACCAGCTGAACGAAGGTGTCGTAACAGCTGAGATTTTTTGTTGTGCTCAAAACCCAGGGAGTATAGAAAGTAATGCGGTTTTTGAGGTCAACAAAAGGGAGTTGCCATATAAATCATTATTTATGTAAAAAATGTATTGCCAAAGGGAACAAATTTTGGCACACTAAAACCATATACAAAGATAATTAACTCTGGTAGCTCCACACCTCCAACAGGTATCCAGGTAAGAAGGAAAGATACCATGGATGTAAACCAGATCCCAATACCAACTTGTAAGGAGTTTATAATTTTTTCCTTGAGCATAGCTTAAAAATGGAGGATTTGTGAGTAAAGAGGAAGGCCTTATGCCAGCCCTCGGGAGTGTTCTCAAATTCTAGGTCACTGTTGTGGATAGTGTATGTCTGGGTATTTTTAAAAGAGAACACAGTTGTTCAAATTTCAAGCGGTGATGCACCTTGCCAGAGTCAAGGCTTGCAACTGTGGGAATACATGAATCGGGTGGGTTTCCCATACTGGAGTGAACAAAATATCTCGCTTGAAGCCAAGGAGAGGGGGTAACTAATTATTTTGCAAGATAGCCTTGGCCACAGGGAAGCTCCGGGTTATCCAATAATGAAGTTAAACGGGATGAATCAGAGAATAAGGAGAAAGACTATGTTTGTACCAAGTGCACAGAGTCGCCACCGGGAGTGGCGAAAGACCTGGAATAGAGGAAAAAGAAAGATCAGGCATAGCACCAGGTTAAGACCCTCTAATAAACTGACGAAAGGTCCTGTTTAACGATACTGGAGGCTTTCAAGCTAGGTCTTGAGAACCACTCCAACATTTGCGAAAAAGAGAGCTGAGATATGGTATAATCCGGTAGGCCAGCATGGCCAGGGACAAAACCCACCTGGTTGCTTATGGGTTAAATTAGGTAATAGAGGGAAATTCTGTTGGCCAATACTTTAAAATATAATTTTAGGTCAACATTTAACAGTGAAAATGGGCCCTATAAGTACCACATTCTGCCAAGTCCTTCCCAGGTTTAGACATAAGGGTAATGTATACTCTAAGGAGATCAACGGAGGGGATGGGAGTTTAAGGGTGTTGATCATCAATGGCTTCGAAGGCTTGGGACATAACAGGAGCAAGTAATGGCATAAAAGTTTAATAAAAGCGAGGCGTAAAGCGTCAGGTCCAGGGCATTTACCAGGTTGAAGGGTTTTAATAGTTTGGGCGAATTCAATAGTGGATAGAAGAGATTCCAAACCTGAGGCCAACATAGCGGACAAAACAGGCAATGCTGTTTCAGAGATATATGTCTGGGCAGACGTAGGGTCCATTTGTCCTGAGGATGAACGTGCAGGTTGCAGATTGTACAGGGATTTGTAATAGTTATGAAATTCCTCAAATATTTCGGAGTCCTTGTATACATTGGAGTTATTGGCTGTAATAATACATTGTATGGCATGCCTAGGGTGAAGAACCCTTAATGAAAGGTACCCACTTTTATTAGAAAGAGCATAATGATATTTGCATGCTTTATTTCTTGCAGCCAGCAAATGCTTTTTAAAATAAGCGTAAGAGGTCTCTACGAGCATTAGAAAGGTCCACTAGGACAGAAGGAATAATGTCCCGTTTATGGAGGGATTATAAAGAGGAGATTTTGGTTAAAAGATTGCGGATATCTATGGCACGTTCTTTTAGAACCATGCTGTATGAACACACCCCTAAGGACACATTTCAGTGCCTCCCATTTTATAAGAGGGTAAGTGGGGTCGAATGTGTGAACTACTAAGAAGTCTCGAATGGCCCGACTTATGTCTTGCAAGCAAATTATATCCGAAAGAAAGTCGTCGTCGAGAAGGTCTTAGGAGGGTGAGAACTGTGGCCTGAGGATAAATATATGGGGACATAGTCAGACCAAAGTTAGAGACTGATAGAATTATGAACCACATCTAATAATGACTGGTAGATCAGAAAGTAGTCTAACCAGCTATAAAGTTTATGTGAAAGGAATAATAACTGTAGTCTCTTTCAAAAGGGCGTAAGATATTCCAAACATCTGCCAATTAAGTTTCTGGAAGAGTAATCTAGTTTTACGTAAGGAGGAAAAGGAGGAAAATGTTGAGTAGATTTATCAGAAGATGTATCCAAGCGAGGAACAAGGGCTAGATTGAGATCCCCCCCCCCCCAAATAGATTATGTATACTAAAATGTTCGAGGTGAGATGTATCCTGGTTAGGGGTATAGAGATTAGCCAGAACATAAACAGTGTTATCCACTTTAATCTTAATAGAAATGTATTGTCCCTACTTGTCAACCAAGGTGTCTAGGACTTCTGTGTTGAAGCAATGATGGAAGGCCACAGGTACCCCTTTGGACTTAGAGGAGGTGTTAGAGCTATGAAACCAAGTTGTAGTGAACTTGCTGTGCAAAGCAGTTATTTTGTCTGCACGGAAGTGTGTTCCTTGCAAAAATAAAAAGGTTAGATACGATTCAGCCATGGTTAATAAATGTACTGGGAGCCTAAAAAATGACCTAAAATTAAGAGAAGCGAGCAAGAAGAGGGAAAGAAAGAAAATAAGTCAAAGAACAAGATACAGTGCAAAACAGTTTGCTGTCGTGAACAGCACTAAAACTGGGTTTGAGATCTCTATAGAGCAACCTTTCTCAACCCTTTCACCACAGAGGAACCCTTGAAATAACTTTCTAGTCTCAGGGAACCCCTGCTAAAAATTACTATATCTACAACTCATGATAATGTGATGTTCAGCCAGTAGAATGCTCCTTACACTTGTAGTCATTGGGAAGAATTACCCCCTTACAAATAGATAAAAAGATCATTGGTGTCAGTGGGAACTTATCTGAAAGGCAGAAATTGCTCATTGCTCAGGGAACCCCCTAGTAACATCTGAAAGAACCCTAGGGTTCCTTGGTACCCTGGTTGAGAAACCCTGCTATAGAGATTCAGCCAATAAAATGAACAACAATGCCATCTAGTGACTAAACATCAACATAAGGAAGTCCAATAGTAAAGCGTTGAAAATTCTTCTATAAACAACACAGTGCCAAAAATACTGCTGAAGGGTCTAAAAGGGGTATCATGAAAGGTACATACAGTAGCTCGTCCCCAACAGTGCAGAATAATAGACAAAACCGAACATCCTTCGGCTTTAAAAAAAAAAAGAGAATCAAATAATAATTGCATGGCATGCAAACTGTCCACTACACTGAGTACTAATAGGAAACAGGGTAGGAAAGTATGACTCTAGAATGGCAGCAAAACAAATTAGCCAGGTGAAAAAAAAATTAGAGTGTGGCCGTTGGAGTTCTCTCCGTGTGTGGACCAAGTTTCAGAGTGCTCATTTGGCTGTACTCCCGTGGATCACAGAAGTGCAGTTCGTTGTACACTCCTGTGACCTGTTTTCAGCCTACAGCGGGCTGAAGCCTACTGTTGGCTGACGTCACAGAGCTGGTCCAGGATGGGGAAAGATTGCGACCATATGGTCGGGATCCACACAGGAGCCAGGACCAGCACCTGGCTGAGCCTCTCTGTGAGCCACTGAGAGCCTGAGCCAGCCCCCTCCAGCCCAGCACTCCAGTGAGCTGATCAGAGCAGCGGGGAGAATTGAGCATTCAGCTGTGTTTGATTGCTCAGTTCTCACCCTTAGAGTTGGCAGGGGACAGGTGCAGTATTGTATCGATGCTGCATCTTCCTAGGTATGTATGATTTAAAAAACAAACCCATACTTCTCTTTTAACAAAGCAGACTTCAAGTCTAATGTTCAACAAGCATAGGCACAGGTGATGTGGTAGACAAAAACAGGTATGTGAAATGTCACAAATCAGGATTTAACAGAGTTCTCAGAATCAAAAAAGAACAGGGAAGCTGCAAAGATCTTCATCCGGAAAGAGGGTTAATCATTGGGTGACCTGTGGGATGTTTTGTGTGATTGTTTCTTTATAGGCTAACGTTGCCATTGGGAATCTCAGGCAGCCCAGGCATGGAAAATTTCAGGTGCCCAAAAAGTTCCCAAAAAAGGTGCCCAAAAAAAAAAAAAAGGTCGCTGTTTTACCATTGTGTGAAACTCAGAGGTGGAAGGAGAAACCCCACTTGTATCGAATGTTATGGGATCATAAATCATCAGTTATAGGTTTAAGCACTCTTCTTATGGTCAGTGTCTGACTAGAGAGATCAGGAAGCACCATTAATAGGGGGGATCTAGCAGCTCGCATAATTTAGTCTTTGACCTTTTGCAGAAATGAATGCTGCAGATGATGTCTCTAGGTATTTTGGAATTCAATTTTTTGGGATGTATAGTCCAGTGAATGTGATCAATCTCAAACGAAGCATCCTTCGGTTGTTGTACTAAAATATCTCTGTGGCAGCAGCCGACAAACCCACAGTATCCACAGATTCTGGGAGTCTACAAATGCAGTTCTCTATATCACCTTGCTGGTAGATAAGTTGTTGCATGAGTACAGTATGTTAGTTGTGGAACTGTGTCATGGGTTTTGAGTGCTTTGGTAACATCCTCTGTAGTTTATTCCAGATCCTCCAGCCTCACCCATGTCTGTTTTTCTTTAAATCGGAGATCTCTTGTCTGTTAACATTTTTAAGCCTAATGATCAAGCATTTAACATCCTGTTTAGTGGGGGGGGGGGGGGGGGGGCTTTATTATATGATTCCATATTCCAGCCCTCCTTAGGCTACTTTCACACTGAGTCGCTTTAGAGGAGCTACAGCGCTAAAAATAGCACCTGGAAGAGCCTCTCCTGTCTCTCCAATGTGAAAGTCTGAGGGCTTCCACACTGAAGCGATGTGCTTGCAGGATGGTAAAAAAAGTCCTGCAAGCCGCATCTTTGCAGCGCTGTAGCAGCACCCCTGCCCATTGAAAGTAATGGGGCATCGCTGCCAAACCGCGCTTTACGGGCGGTTTTAACCCTATTCTGGTAAAAAATTTTGGGATAGTCCTTTGCGCTACCAAGTGAACAAATAACTAAATCAATTATGTAAAAAACTAAGTGAAAACTGCTGCTAAACCTAAAGTGTGCACAGTGCACAAACAATGGATATAGATAAATAGTGGTAAGCACAACTTCCTATACTACAAATTATTGTGATAAATAAACTGTGATAAAATGAAGTGCTAAATAACTTTTCACCAGGTGTGTCAAAATTATTTAAAAGTCCTGTGACACCAATACCTATAATAAAATAATATAATAAATTCTTGTGTTCAGTGATTCTTCTGTGTAAAATCTTCGTAATTTTTGTGAACTTAGGGCTTCCAGAGCTCTTACCTCAATGAGGAGTATAAACCGCCTTAACGATCTCTTAAGGATAGATCGAATCTCCACCTTTAAAAACCGCTCGATCACTCCAATTACTGGTGGTCCTGGACCCCGCTCCCGATCTCTAATAATGTCGCCGACTCCAGAACTCCCAAACGTGAGGTGGTTCCAATGTTTCAGTTGTTCTACAGGGATAAAGGAAACACCTCCCATAGCTTAAAAGCGTTTAACTAAACACATTTATTAAAAGCCAGACAGTATCTCCAACAAAATGGCTGATAAGTCACTTCCTCTCTTCGTAGATAAATAGAATCAGTTGATAGCCAATCCGGTTCCCCTGATGAAGTCATGTGTTGTGACGTAACACGTAGGGCGTGGCCGGACACACTGAAAGAACCGGAAGTGATGTAAGAGGTGCACAACGCTGTCTCCAATGCATTGTTTGCGCTGTTATTGATTTTTTTTCTATTTTAAATGTAAGAGTCCATCTTGGCTTTTAATAAATGTGTTTAGTTAAACGCTTTTAAGCTATGGGAGGTGTTTCCTTTATCCCTGTAGAACAAATGAAAACATTGGAACCACCTCACGTTTGGGAGTTCTGGAGTGGCGACATTATTAGAGATCGGGAGCGGGGTCCAGGACCACCAGTAATTGAAGTGATTGAGCGGTGTTTAAAGGCGGAGATTCGATCTATCCTTAAGAGATCGTTAAGGCGGTTTATACTCCTCATTGAGGAAAGAGCTCTGGGAGCCCTAAGTTCACAAAAATTACGAAGATTTTACTCAGAAGAATCACTGAACACAAGAATGTATTATATTATTTTATTATAGGAATTGGTGTCACAGGACTTTTATATAATTTTGACACACCTGTTGAAAAGTTTTTTAGCACTTCATTTTATCACAGTTTATTCATCACATTAATTTGTAGTCCAAATAATTGTCCTCTATTTCTTTTATAGAGATCAAACCTTGCTTGCCTCTCAGCCCTGATTTCTCCATTGTCAAATATTCAGCGTCTATTCCCATCCGAGAGGGAGAACCCCCCCCCTTTTTTTTTTCCACTGACCTACCTTCTCTGATTCATAGTTCCTCTTACTGTGCATCCTCTGTTATTCTCTCCCTGCAGTTTACTCATGTACAAATTGTTTATTCTACATGTAAAACACAAAAAATGGATTAAGTAAAATCGGAATTCAACGTTTATTATTGATTGTCAACAGCTTCAAGATATCATGAGCAATACCTCCGACGGGCTTACCCATCCGCCCTTTTACTTGTCTATGTTTAGTATTGCTGCCGTTTTCTGTTACCCATTTGTACATTTTTCATATGGTGCTGTTTAATGTTTCTTCTTTTATGTTCTGTATCACATTGCTGAATTCATAGAATACTAAATAAAGAATTTATATTCAAAAAATGGCTACTCTGCACCCTTAAGAAGTAGAGGAGGAGGAAAGGGATGCATTAGCAGTTCTTCTCCTCATTTTTGTTCGAAGGATGTTGGCTCCAACTTGTCTTGCATACACACGGTCACACAAATGTTGGCCAACAATTACGAACATAGTGACATACAAGACGTACATGATATCCCCATTACGAATGCTAGTTTCACAAGACCGAGCACTTCCGGCTCGTACTTGATTCCGAGCATGTGTGGACTTTTGTCCGATGGACTTGTGTACACATGATCGGAAAGTCCGACAACAAACATTTGTTGATGGAAAATTTGAGAACCTGCTAGCCAACATTTGTTGGCGGAAGGTCCGACAACAAATATTTGACGGAGCATACACACGGTCGGACTTTCCTCCAACAAGCTCACATCCAACATTTGTTGTCGGAAAATCTGATCATGTGTACACGGCATAAGTGTGTTCGTCCGAGCACTAATACACTGCCCAACAAGAATTATCTTGCCTCTGTGGCTGTGTGTGGTGAAGAGATGTGCTCGGGCGCGTTATTTGTGTGTGTGTGTATATATATATAAAATCTCTTTTGTGGCCCCCAACAAATCCCAGAACGCCGCTCAGGACTAAGGATGAGCTTTGACTTGTTATTTGGCTATACCGTATTTATCGGCGTGTAACACGCTGTTAGGTACCTGGTAGTAGAGCCTGACTTGTAGGAGAAGACCTCTCATACAACGCTGGTTCAGGAGCCACTGGAGTGGGGACAGTGGGCTCGTGAGGACAGTGGGGTAGGAGTGCCTGTTGAGGTAGAAGTCTCTGATGCTGGAGCAGAGTAGAAATCCCTCCAGGGATGGCTGGACTGCAGGTAAGGTGGAGACCAGAGGGCAGCAGGCAGCAGCACTGAAGATTCAGGTGCAGAGATCACTGGAGCTGGAGCTGAAGGTACAACAGCACAGAAGCAACGGCAGGCAAAAGCAAGGTCAGACAGTCAGGATCAGCAGGCAGACAAGACGGGTAATAACAGCAGGCAGAGGCAGAGTCGGTAGGCAGGCAGAGGTCGGCAACGGTATTGGTAGAACAGCAGCAGAGTCAAGCAGGCCGGGCCGGATTGGAGAAGGAAGGATGGTCAGACAAGCCAGGTCAATATGGTAATCGAATAATCAGATGCAGGTTAACAGGTTCACAGAGCTGAGACGAAACAGTAGCGCACCCCTGCAGCAAGAGGACTCTTATGCGCTCCTTGGCGCCAAAACGGTGCTAACACCCGCTCGCGTACACACACGCGCAGCGCGCCCGAGCACCATGCTGACGCACGGTAACAGCTGGAGATTGCTGCATTGTCTGGGCAGAGGCACGCCAGTGCATAGGCGCACGCAAATGTCCCGATCTGGTGCTGACAGATCCCTGACACACGCACCTTCACTTTAAGAGGGAAGTTTCAGGAAAAAAATGCAATTTTAAATAAATTGCTACGAATGCAGCCTCACTATTGCCATTATGCAGCCTTACTGCCATCAGTTCAGCCTGATCCATGCCATCTGCAGCCTCGGAGGGGACAGGGAGGGGGGGCGGGATGAGCACCAACAGATTACATACAGAATCCTATGATAGACAAAGCAGTGGTCCAATGCCAGCCCAGGAGACGGGACTTCCTATTATAGATGCCACCAAGTAAACAGGAGATTCTCCTGTATGTAATCTGACGGCACTCGTCCTGGCTCCTCCCTGTCCCCTCTGAGGGCAGCGCCGATAAATACGGTATATATCTAAATTACCAGGGGGGCCGTATTAAACCGGAACGCGGGCCGGACTTTGGACATGCCTGAGCTAGACTGAGTTCACTGAATCAAATCAGGCAGCGATTGCGATTGATCGCCAGAGGTTACAGTGTACTATTACCACTCACTGACTGGCTGCTAGAGGTTACAGCACACATTATGGCTCAACTGATTATTTGCTAGAGGTTACAGCACATGACTTCTGCTTGTTGATTGGTTGCTGTACATCAATACTGCTCACTGATTGGCTTCTGATTTCTAGAGGTTACTGGACATCCTTACCACTCATTGGTTGCTATATGTTACTGCACATCCTTACCGCTCAATGATTGGTTGCAAGAGGTTAGTGCACATCATTACTGCTTACTGATTGGTTTTTAAAGGAGACAGCACATCATCTTCTCACTGCCTGCACACCATGGACTGGGGATGTGAGAGGACCCATCAGTAGACAGAAAACTCCTAGGGATCCTAGGACTCCTGGGATTAGTGGCAATGCTTTTTTACTGGTATGGTGTGATCCCTCGCGCTAAATTGAGTAAGTAGGTTGTGTAGATATTAGATATTTACTAAAACTGGAGCACACAGAGTCTAGCGCAGCTGTGCATAGTAACCAGTCAGCTTTTAACTTCAGCTTGTTCAGTTAAGCTTTGGCAAACCTAGAAGCTGATTGATTACGATGCACAGCTACACCAGATTCTATGTGCTCCAGTTTTAGTAAATCCCCCTTTAGGGTGTTGATAGTGCAGCCTACATATTGAAGGATGCATGGGCAAATTCAATATACAACATATTCAGACCATGTTGAATGAATTTACATGTCAAGCATTTTATTTTCAATATTTTTATTAAATTTTAACAGACCTCAATACATAGAAATGTAATACAATCAAATACAATCAAATGTAGGTAAGGCAGAACAGATTCCTGTTCAATACTCAAATCATAAATAGAGGCATATTATGCAAAAAAATACTAGCAATAGCTACATTATGAGTGAGGACACCTTGCCTAAGGGAGAATTATACCTGGGATTGTTACAGGAACAAGAGATTCAGATCAATCGGTCAGACCTTCCCAGTTCAATATGTAGGCCTTTGTGTTCAGCCGACCCTTTTTGTAACCTTTTTTAATTCGGGAGGTCGATTGCTCACACCGGGCAGTCTCTCCACCCCAATGGGATCATACTGTGGAGAACACTGACTGGGGCAACCCCTCCTGAGAAATCACCTGGTCTGTCTGAAGGGGAAACGTGTCCATTCAGGTCTGCTCAGAGTGACACGAAAAAGGTGTCAAAATGAGCACCATGGTCCTGGAACCTTACCTACTAGTTACTATTGTCTATTTTAATTCTGGCTACCTAATAACATAACAGTTTAATGCATGACAAAAAGAATAAAGCGTAATAGGACTTTAGCGGCCGAGAGTCGCTTATAGCAAACCATGCCATAGTTATGTTTCATCTCCAATTGAAAGGAGATAGGGATTGGAAACGAGGGGGGACAGAGGTATAAGAAAAAGTATCTTAGAATGTATTAGAAACCGTGAGAAGTAAATAGAAGAACAGAGAAGAAAAAAGAAAAGGTAGGAAGGTAACCCAGACTTAAGTGAAGGATTCGGGGTCAACTACCCCCCAGGAGTCAACGGTATGCCCATATATGTCGCCCACGGTTCCCAAATTAATTCGAATTTGTGAGTTTTGTCCAGTAACTTACTGACTATCTTCTCTTGGGCCATGATCCATGAGATTTTACGTTTCATGCCAGCTAGCGGTAATGTGTTACATTTCCTTTTTTTTTTTTTTTTTTTTATCTTTTTATTTAAGTTATTTGCAGCAGTACAAAATATAAAAAATACATAACATTTACAATATAACCATACTACAATTACAATTAGCAAGAATACTCCTTTTCTGGGTTTTATACCCCCCCCCCCCCCCGCCACCCTCCCTTCGAGGAGCCGAACCTTTTGCACACCTAGTTCCTAACATACTACCCTTCTCATTACACTCTCTAAATGTTTCTACTGGAGACTAATTATTCTGTGTCGCCTCTCCTGATTAGGACAGCAGTTACTCATGAACACTAGTGTAGCATTGACGAGGAGCCCACCATCCCTAGTACCCATGGATTCCATAACTTTATAAGTTTGTTATAGTTACCCGACCTGGTGAAGAATGTTTTTTCTTTCCACACTAAAGAGTTGATGGTACTGACCCAATCTTCCGGGGTCGGAGGTGTTCTTAATTGCCAAGATTGAACAATTAATTTTCTTGCTTGATACAAGCACCTTGCAACAGCTATTACCGTACTCCTATCGCCTAGTTCTTTGTTTATGTAACCCAGAATACATATTTTAGGTTCGGGCTCTAATTTGACTCTAAACGTGGTGTTAATTATTTCTAAGATCTCATGCCCATATCTAACCAATTTTGAGCATCTCCACGTCATATGTAGAGTCCCCTGTGTCGAGACATCTAGGGCACTCATCATCGGGCCTACATCCAAACATATATAATTTCTTAGGGGTGTAATAAGCTCTATGCAGTAGTAACAGGTGCAAGGCTTTTTGTGAGGGAGAGATCGATGTCTCTGGGCCTAGTTCTAATATTCTCTTCCACTGAACATCTGTTATTTGCCCCACATCTGCCTCCCATCTGTCCCTACTCCCAAAGGGCCCCACCTGAGTGATGATTCTGTTCATTAATTGAGCATATATCTCAGCTATAAGTCCCTTGGTGGTGTCTGATTTGATTATTTTTTGTAGTAATGAGATCTTGCTCCAAGCGAGCGGCTGAGCACTAAACTGTTCACCCAGAGAGTGTCTAATCTGTAGGTAGCTGTAAAATATTTGATTTGGTATCCCATAATCTTGCCTCAGATCCTCAAATGATTTTAAGGTATCCCCCTCATACAGTTGGATCAACCGACTCACCCCGCATCTCTCCCACAGCTTGTTTTTGTCTATGGTTAGTAATTCATGTAGATATTTGTTATTCCAGATTGGTGAATATTCTGAGATTCCATTATACCCCATGATTTTTCTAACTGTCTGCCAAACTTTAATAATCATCTTAAGTGTCAGGATCTCCTCTGGCCGTGAGCCTGCCTCTAGTGCCTCAGCTAATGAATTATGCGGGTTCCCCTGTAGCATAAGTTTGGCGTTATTATTTCCTCCTCCCCCACTGGCGCATCACCCCAACTGTTGTAGCTGGGCTGCCAAATAATAACCGAATGGATAAGGAATGCCAAATCCCCCCTCCGTGTCAGGGCGCTGCAGCGTTTGCATGGCGATCCTGGCCTGTCCTTTTTTCCATATTAGCTCCCTAAAGAGAGCTTGGATTTTTTGGAACCACTTCTCTCCGATCCAAGTTGGGGAGTTGTGGAATAAATACAACAGCTGCGGCAACCATATCATTTTGCCCAGATTAGCCCGTCCCGCGACGGACAGGGGTAGTCTGCTCCAAATATCACATTTTTTCTTGAATTTAAGTAGTAAAGGGGCTAAATTATCCTCGATAAACAAATTAGGGTCTTTAAACAGCACTATGCCAAGATATTTCATTTTCTCTGTAATCTTTAACTGGGGGATTCCCACCGAGGTAGAGTCATCCAATGGGTCAACTGGCAAGAGGGACGATTTCTCCCAGTTAATAGATAAACCTGAGAAGTTGCCAAATTCCTCAACTATGTGCATCACTTTCTCCAGGGAGGATCCCGTATCTCCCAGGAAAAATAACACGTGATCTGCATATAATCCTTTCTTCACCCCATTTCCTCTGAAATCCCCGTAACTCAGCCGATGCCCTCACCGCTTCCGCTAAAGGCTCCATAGCTAGAGCGAATAAGAGGGGGGACAGAGGGCACCCCTGTCCTGTCCCCCTCTCAAGCAGAAAATGCTCTTAGTAACCGTTGTTTATTTTGAGCCTAGCGCTTGGGTGATTGTATAGCAATTTCAACCATCTGATAAATACTGGGCCGAATCCGAACCTCTCCAGTGATCACCAGAGGTACTCCCACTCAAGGCTATCAAAGGCCTTGGCTGTGTCCAGGGACAAGATAGCTTTAGCCCGTATTTTCTGTTGGCACCTGGAGGTTCAAATATGCCCTTCTAATATTTATGCTAGTGGACCGGCCGGGGATGAACCCCGACTGGTCCAAATGCACAAGTTTTGCAATACATTTATTTAATCTAGATGCCAGCGCTCTTGCAATGATTTTAACATCGGAGCACAATAGTGATATAGGCCTGTAGGAGGAAACTTCCGATTGGTCCTTACCTTCCTTCGGTATTACTACTATATTAGCCTCTGTCGTTGAGGAGGGCAGCCTACCCTCCTTTGCTGCCCCCTCCAACACCTCTAGGAGCTCCGGGAGCAGGACCTCTCCGTATTGCTTATAAATCTCCAGTGGTAACCCGTCTGGGCCCGGGGATTTCTTACCAGACAGCTCCGCAACTGCTCTTTGCAGCTCCTCTAAGGTCAGAGGGGACTCCATCTCTGTCCTTTCTACCTCCGAAAGTACAGTTAAGTCAACTCCCTCCAGGAACCTATCCATGTCGCGCCTGTCTGAATGCTGGCGTGACCTGTACAGGTCCCTATAAAATGTAGAAAAAGCCTCCAAGACTGCCGCGGGTTCAGATGTAATCTCTCCAGATGTGGTCAGAATTGAGGAGATAGCTGGAGGAGATGTGTTGGACTTAACTAAGAGTGCAAGCATACAACCCGTCTTTTCCCCTTCTCCAAAGTAATTTTGTCTCTGAAAGAGCCTCTTGTTCTCGGTTTTTCTATTAATTACTTCTTTATACTCTTGCTGCCTCTTGAGCCATATTTCATGTTTCTCTGGGGTTGGGTCTGTCACATACTGTGCTTCCGATTCCATCACTTCTTTTCTAGCCCTAGCCTCCAGTTCCCTTGACTTGTTCTTTATTTTTACCACCTGTTGGTGTAGTAACCCCCTATGAAAGGCTTTTAAGGTGTCCCACACTACCCCCACTGATGCAGTGCCAGAGTTAAGTGCTACAAATTCTTTTAATCTAAGGGCTATTTCTGCTGGGCTCCCCATCAGGTCCAACCACAATGGATTTATTGTCCACATTTTTTGATAATATCTATCTCTTAAGTTTATAGTTAATGTTAGGGGAGAGTGGTCTGATATTCCTCTAGGTAAGTACTCTATTTTTTTTGTTAATTGCAGAGCTTCACTATTACCCATTGCCATATCTATACGTGAAAGGGTAGAATATGACCCTGAGTAGCAGGAATACTGCCGGGTATTTGGGTTATGAGATCTCCACAGATCGCACCATCCCATCTCCCCAAGGAATTGGCCCAAACGACCCTCTGATACCCTTTCTGGTTGGGACACTGGCGGAAACCTATCTAAGCTGCTATCAAGAACTGCATTGAAGTCCCCTACTGCTATAAACGGGATATCTGCCTTATCCTCCACAAACTTTAATAAAAAAAAACAAGAATACAAATACTTTGTCACTAGTTTACGTCCATCCCTCCTGTGCCAGGATTAAATAGTTGGAAGTTTCTTACCCAAAAAGAAAAAAAAGTTCATATATCTTAGTCTTGCAGGAGGAAAAAAAAAAAAAAAAAAGAAATCACTCTCCTTTATTCCAGCATATGAGACTGTGACAGTTTGCAGTTTGCACTATCTCTGAGCAGCCTCCTTCCACTTCCTCCAATAGATAAATAAATGGAAATGTCTCACCCAGTCTCAGCGCTGACATCCAAAGAATTTCAGGGGGGGGGGGGGTGAGTTGTCTTACTCTTTATCCCTTTCTTCAAGGGTGCTGAGCTGTAGCAGGAGTTCAGAGCAGTTCAAAGGAGATTTCTCACACCAGCGCTGTCTATCTTCACTAGAGAAGCCGTTCCGTCACAGGAGAAGGAGAGGGGAGAGGGGGGAGAGGGGGGAGGGCGGGGGATTCTCTCAGCACCGCCGTTTCCTCTCATTGCAACGTGCCTCTGTCAGATGGAAGAGGAGGGGGGAAGCTGTTCTATTCTCCTCCGTGATTTTCACTGCTGATATCAGTGTGTGCTTGAGGAGAGGACTGCTCTCAGTAGCACACCAACCGAGAGCCACATCTCACAAACGGCAGCAATTTTCAGGCAGCCCACGACATCTAAAGGCCCCTGGGGGGAATCAGTCCCGGGAAGAGCAAGAGGGGAGGGAGGGAGAAAGCACTCTCTCTCACATCGTTCTCACATCTCACATCAGCGTCCACTTCCGGTTACGCCCCCCAATGACCCATCCAAGTTTTAAGTTCCGCTATGTGACATTTCCAATTCCTGGCGATGGTGATTTTGGCTCCCAAGAGCATATAAAAGATCAAAGATTGTGTATGTTTGGGGATTTTCTCTACCTGGACGTTGAGAAGCGCTATTTCCGGAACCTGTGGAACTGCCCTTCCTGTGATTTTGGCTAGGGTCGCCGGTACTCGGTACCACCGAGTCATGATTTTAATGCTAGCCTCCATTAGAGAAGTGTTCATAATCCCTTTGAAAGATCTATGGAAACACCGATACCATTTGTTCAAGTCCCACTCATTCGCCAGGCCCTGTTCCCAAAGATGGGCATAAAGCGGTTTGTTTAGGGAACTGGCTAGGGAATTGTAGATAATGGAGATGCCCCCCCTCTGATCCTTTATGTTGGCGCACCACATCTCGTATGCTGTTAGTGAAGGGTGACCTGATACCTCTGACCATTTGGAGCGTAGAAAGTGAGTAATTTGGTATAGTCTGTATCTTTCGGTTTCAGGCATTTCCAATTTATTCACACAATATCCGACAGAAAGGGGCCCTGAGGAATTCAGGAAGTGTCCAATCCTGTATAGGTCTTTGTCTATCCACCATTTGAAAGCAAGTATGTTTTGGCCGGGAGGAAAATCTGGGTTGTGGAATAAGTGGACAAGTGGACAAATGGGGGAAATTAACGCAGAGTGTTTTTTCAGTCTATCCCAAAGGGACAGTGAGTGAGATAGGGTCGGGGCTAGTATCGCTGGTTTTAGGCGAGTATGAGTCCAGAATAAATAGTCAATCGTGTGATGTGGTGTTGCAAGCCTTTCCATCAATAACCAGTCAGGTTTAGGGCCTCTAGAGTAGGCTACTGAGATCTGGGCTAACTGCGCCGATTGGTAATACCACCAAATATTAGGTAGAGCTAGTCCCCCCTGGGTTTTGAGTCTAAAAAGTGTTTCTTTGGAGCATCGTCTGCCTTTGGAACCCCATATGAATTTCAGGATAGAGGATTGGAACCGAGTTAGTTGTGCTTTTGTGATCGGGATTGGAAGGGATCTGAAGAGATACAGGAGGCAGGGAAGGAGGGTAATTTTAATGGAATTAACCCTGCCCAGCCAGGATTGATCATGTTTAGCCCAAGTGGACATATCCGCCTCAAGTTTTTTGAACAAAGGGGGGTAGTTGTTGGCAAATAATAGGTCAAATCTAGGGGTAAGGTTGATACCTAAATAAGGGATCGATTTTGAGTACCATGAGAAAGGGAAATACGTCTGCAGACGTTTAAGGAGGTCTGGCGAGACGGATACATTCAGAGCAGCGGATTTGGAGACATTGACACAGAGACCTGAGGATACCCCAAACTGCTCAAGGAGCTTAATAATGTTGGGGGTGGCAATGAGGGGAGATGTAACAAAAAGGAATAGGTCGTCTGCAAAAAGAGTAAATTTATGCTCTTGTGGACCGCAGGAGACTCCTTTAATGTCAGGGTGGTTGCGGATTGCGATTGCTAGGGATTCAATGGCAATTGCAAAGATCAGGATTGATAATGGGCACCCCTGTCTGGTGCCTTTCTCTATCCTAAGCGTGTTGGAGTACCTCCCTTGCATCTGTATTTGGGCACTAGGATTTGAGTACAGGGAATGTAGAGTGCTTAGGAAGTTGGGGCCCATCCCCCATCTTTCCAGGACCCTAAATATATATGGCCAAGTGACCGTGTCAAATGCTTTCTGAAGATCAATGGAAAGCAAAAAACCCTCCTGAGGGGTACCCCTGTCCCACTGTGAGCCTAGTAGGGAAATTATATCTATAGCCCGTCTAACCTGGTCTGGACCCTGTCTCCCGGGATAAACTTGATCTTTGTGAACATATAGTGATATGAATGATGATAAGCGATTTGCTAGTATTTTCGTTAACAATTTAAGATCGTTGTTAATTAGGGAGATCGGGCGATAATTGCAAGGTACCGAGGGGTCCTTACCCGGTTTGGGAATGACCAAGATTTATGCTAGGTTCAAGGATTTATCCAGGGGAGGACCAGATTGTAGAGAGTTAAAAAATTTGGTCATATAGGGGGAAAGGATGTCTGCAAATTTCTTATAATAGCCCACCGAGAAGCCATCTGGGCCAGGGGCAGATCCTTGTTTGAGATTCTTTATGGCCTCTTTGATTGCTATGGGGGTAATGGGTTGGTCCAGCAGCTCAGTGTGATCCGTTGATAGTTTGGGCAATGAAACTGAGTCGAGGAACTCCGTGAGGTTCGAGGGATGGTTTGGTTTATTGTCACGGAACGTCCCACACTCCGCTTGAGTGCTTCTGTCAGAGAGCTCCCCTGGGCAGACGCGCTGTTGGTGTGCATCGCGGTGCGTCTGCGCGCGTTCCCGTGCGCGCTGCTGCGGGTGCCAGTGTGCGGGCGCGTGCGTGTGTGCGGCGTGCACGCGTGCCCGGTGTTCGGCGCCAATCTGCCTATTTAGGCCATCTGCACAGGGGGCTCGGTGCTGTCCGATCTTCAGCTCCCTGTATCCCTGCACCTGCTTCCTGTTTCCTGTTGTACCTGATCTCCTGACCACCGGCCTGTTTCTGATTCTCCTTGCTTGCTGCCTGCCACTGATCCCGGACTGTCCTGACTACGAATCTGCCTGCTCCTCTGTACTATGTTGCCCGCCTGTTGCCGACCTCTGCCTGTGACCCGACCTGCCTGCTCCACTCCTGCTCTGCATCCATTGCCTGTGCTTCAGTTGACTGGTGATCTCTATAACCACCTTTACCGGGATCCTCCTGCAGCTAACCCACCAGGCTCTCATACCATTCTGTGCTCCCGCGCCTCCTGTCCATACTACCAGGGGCCAGGAACCAGATACTTAAGGGAGGCCTCCCCCTGCTACATCGGGCTCACCTGTCTGCTACATGGATATCTGACAGCTTCCGTCAGTATACCACTTCCTTGTAGTCTGGATACAGATATCAGATATTCCAACCGCTCTGAGCACAAAACAAGGCGACACTTGCTTAGATGCTAACATGGACTGTTTTATTTAGAATCAAAATTACAAGACTTTATATGCCGTTGGAACCTCCTCTAACAATACAACTGTAACCTAATTAACATGAGCTAATTATCTAATTCTTTATACAGTCTAGGTGACTACGTCTCCTAGCTCATTGACTATTCAACACACATTACCATAAACATCAACACAGGGTTAATTAGAACAAACAACAATGAGTTGAATACCCTTAGAACCTGTGGTAAGCCAGACTAAACTCATTTACATTAATCACATTATAGCTGACATCAGACAGGTGAGTGGAGTTGATGACATTAGCATCTTCTCACAGTATGAGTCCCAACAGTATGACTCAGTCACTATTGCTACTATGGCAAATACAAGGTTCCCAGAGTCTGTGTGTCCTGGGGGACAAGGACCCGAAGCCAAAGTAACAACACCTCAAGGGTACCCCAAATGTCAAGGCCCATAATCTGTAGGCAAGAGGCTCACATTCAGTCCCCTCCAAAAGCCTCTATCCTGGGTGAGTCTGTCACATTTCTCCCCCATCAAAAGTTCACTAACAAGGTCCCAGACCTCCACCTGGTCTGGATATGCATTAGTCATGCAGAGTGAACTCACAAAGTCTGTCCGCATGATCTCCTTTTTTGGCTGCAAGGAATAGTTGACCTCAGTAGGTGTGAGGCAGAGGTCATTGACTCTCTGTCCGTCTGTCAGTGCTTCATCTGGGTGGTGTTTACCATTCCATGGCTTGGCCTGTTGCTGGGCAGAGGGGCCCACTGTCCCAGTTCCCTGAAGCTGAGAAGAAACTGTAGGTGCTAGGCAGAGGCCAGCAGTGCTCTGCCCTGTTGCCAGCGATTCAGCTGGGAGTAGCATCTCCACTACATCAGCTTGTCGCTGGAGAAAGGGGCCAACTGCCCCAGCTCCCTGGATCTCCACAGTTGTTGCCGGTGCTGGGCAGAGGTTGGTAGCACTCTGCCCTGTTGCCAGCACTTCTGCTGGGGACTCCGCATCCTCCGCTCCGGCTAACCGTTGGGGCAGGAGGCTGGCTTCCTCCACTCCCAAACTGTGTAGCTGCTATTGGGGAAGTGAGCCGGTTGCTTCCTTTTCCATTCCCTCATCTGGCTGCTGGGACGACATGTCTATGGTACTGTCTCCCAGGTGCACGGATCTTTGCTGGGGAGGAAAGTCCGCTTCCTCCACCCTGGCCAACTGTTGGGGAGGGACAACACACACCTCCTCTCCCGTCTCCCCCTGTATCTGCTGCTGGGAAGTGATTGCCACCTTCTCACCCTGAGCCTCCGAAACTGCCACAGGTGTGGGGCAGAGGTCTCGGACCCTCTGTCCGGTTGCCAGCACTTCTGCTGGGGGTTTGCTAGGTGGTTCCTCCTCTATAGAAACGTCTATTAAATCCCCAGTCTCTGGAGTTGATAAAAGTGTGGGACAGAGGTCTTGGACCCTCTGTTCCGTTACCAGATCTTCAGCTGAAGAAGTTTGTTGTAACTCCATAGATACTGCTGTCAGAAAATCACATGTCCCTGTCAGTGTTGTGGGAGAAAGGCCGACTACTTCTTCTCTCAAGAAGGCCGAAGCCACTGTTGGTGCTGGGCAGAGCACAGTGAACTTTGGCCCTGATAGCAGCTCTTCTTCTGGAGGCTCATAAGGTTGTTCTTCCTCAGCAGAAAAGTCTTTCAAATCCCCTGTCTCTGCAACTGATGTCTGGGGATAGAGGTTCACCATCTCCTGTCCATTGAACCCAGAAGATGCTATCAGTGCTGGGCAGAGGTTTGCAGAGCTCTGCCCTGTTGTCAGCACTTCAGGTTTGGGGACGGCAATCTCCATATTTTCCACTGCCGATTCTCTGGCATGCTGCTGAACGTGTTCTAGCAGTTTCCTGTATGCCCTTTCCAGATGCTGTTCCTTCCTTAGCAAATGGTCCAGATCAGGTTTAAGCTCTGAAACCCCTGCAAGACCGAGCATAGCCTCTCTATAATCTCGCAGGTCCTCAAGGGTAGGTTCCCCTTCATCGCCAAACACAAAACGATCTGTAAGGTTCTCCCACAGCAATCCAGGGCCGTCAAAGTCATATCCCTCCAGAGAGCATTCTGTTGTCTCCCCTAAATATCCCTGCTCTGCGTGCCATTGCAGAGCCCGATAACGATTGTCCAGCTCTATCTCCTGCTGGACCAGCCTGTCCAACTCAGTCACCCATTGCTCCTGGGGCTGCTCTCCCAGGAATGCCATCCGCAATGCCCGTTGGTCACTGGCCCGTTGCTCTTGGGTCGGAAAGCACTTGCCCTGTTTTATACCAGCAAGCTGGAGGGCTCCAATCCAGAGCTCCACCCGAATCTGCTGCCTGAGCTCCAGGTATTCATCCTCAGACACAGTCCTGGTGTATGTTGAAAGGATGATCCGCAGCAGCCCCGGGAACTCTGATGCCAGGTCCATATCTCCGCTGGGGTGACTGAAGTCTGCTATCCTGATCTTGGATCCAGGTGGAGGTTTAGATTTCCCAGACTGCCAGAAGCTTCCCGCTGCTTGCCACCAATGTCACGGAACATCCCACACTCCGCTTGAGTGTTTCCGTCAGTATACCACTTCCTTATAGTCTGGATACAGATATCAGATATTCCAACTGCTCTGAGCACAAAACAAGGCGACACTTGCTTAACCACCTTTACCGGGATCCTCCTGCAGCTAACCCACCAGGCTCTCATACCATTCTGTGCTCCCGCGCCTCCTGTCCATACTACCAGGGGCCAGGAACCAGATACTTAAGGGAGGCCTCCCCCTGCTACATCGGGCTCACCTGTCTGCTACGTGGATATCTGACAGCTTCCGTCAGTATACCACTTCCTTGTAGTCTGGATACAGATATCAGATATTCCAACCGCTCTGAGCACAAAACAAGGCGACACTTGCTTAGATGCTAACATGGACTGTTTTATTTAGAATCAAAATTACAAGACTTTATATGCCGTTGGAACCTCCTCTAACAATACAACTGTAACCTAATTAACATGAGCTAATTATCTAATTCTTTATACAGTCTAGGTGACTACGTCTCCTAGCTCATTGACTATTCAACACACATTACCATAAACATCAACACAGGGTTAATTAGAACAAACAACAATGAGTTGAATACCCTTAGAACCTGTGGTAAGCCAGACTAAACTCATTTACATTAACCACATTATAGCTGACATCAGACAGGTGAGTGGAGTTGATGACATTAGCATCTTCTCACAGTATGAGTCCCAACAGTATGACTCAGTCACTATTGCTACTATGGCAAATACAGGGTCCCCAGAGTGTGTGTGTCCTGGGGGACAAGGACCCGAAGCCAAAGTAACAACACCTCAAGGGTACCCCAAATGCCAAGGCCCATAATCTGTAGGCAAGAGGCTCACATTCAGTCCCCTCCAAAAGCCTCTACCTCGGGTGAGTCTGTCACAGTCCTTGTAAAGGGCAGTATAATATTCATGGAAACATTCCATGATACGTTGTGGGTTCTGTGTTAGTGTGCCAGATGGCAAACGGATTTTGGGAAAATCTAGTTGACGTGGTTTGGGGGAGAGTTTGGAGGCTAGTTTGGATCCTATTTTATCTTTTTGTGAGTAGAACCTCTCCCCTGACCAGCGGAGGTGTTTTTCAGCCTCCGTAGTAAGGGCCAGGCTGAGTTTCAGCCTGGAGGTTTCTAGTTTTTGTAGAGAAGACTGGGTGTGTTCCCGTTTGTTACGTTTACATGATTCCTGGTACTCTTTAGTGAGGTGGTCTTTTTCTGCCTGATGTTCTTTTTTTAGACGGGATGTAAGCTGAATAATTTTGCTCCTTATTATAGCTTTGTGGGCTGCCCATAGCATAGTAGGGGAGATTACTTCCATATCGTTCATGTGAAAGTATTCCTGGAGACCCTTCCCTATCAGAGTGCAGTGGACTGGGTTACTTAGGAGCGATTCATTGAGTCGCCATTTAAATTCTTTTTTAGAGTTATTGGAGTGACATAGGGAGAGATAAACCATAGAATGATCTGATATAGGGGAGTCTTTGATTGTTGACTTTATTGCAAGGGGAACGTGCCTCGTCTGGATGAAAACATAATCTATCCTGGCATAGGTGTGGTGGGGGGCCGAGTAATGAGTGTAATCCTTGGAGTGAGGGTTCAATTCCCTCCAAATGTCTACCAGGCCAAAGTAAAAAATGAGCTTGGCCAATTTTATACTTTGTTTGGAGGGCCTTTTGGAGCGCGGTGGGCCTGATCCAGACTTGTCCAGGGTTATATCAAACGCCATATTCGAGTCCCCCCCTAGCACAATGATACCTTCCAGCTGGGGAGACAGGGATTGCATCATTGAGATAAAAAATTTGTTTTGACCCTTATTTGGGGTGTAGTACAAGACAAACGAATATAACGTTCCATCCAAGGTGCCCTTGACCAGAATGTATCTACCCATGGGGTCCCTAATCGTATGAGACATAGCGAAATTTAAGTGTTTGGAAAAGCAGACAGCGACTCCTTTTGTTTTATTCTCCGCATTGGAGAGATAGAATTGGGGAAAGTGTTGATGGATAAATGATGGGTTATATGACTTGGGGAAGTGGGTCTCTTGGAGCAGGAGGACCTTTGATTTATGGGATTGGTAGAGTTTAAATAGTTTTCTACTTTTGACAGGGGAGTTAAGGCCTTGCACATTGTGAGATATTATATGGAGATGTGGTGGTGATGTGTTAGTTCCAGACATGGATCAGAGGGGGGGTATCTGCCTGATGAGAGTGGGACTTACCTTGTGTGTAGCTAGGGCAGACCGTCGACTCGGGTAGGTGCAGATTTCTGGAGGACCTTCGAGGAAGAAGAGATGAAGAAGTGGAGACTGGAGAGAGCAGAGGGGACCTTTCTAGGTAAAAGCATGAGAAAAGCATCATGTTAATAGGTAGCAACAATTGGAAAACAGTATTCCCATCCCCAGATGGTGTGTGAGATCCTGATCCCAACACCATCATACCCTTACCCAAAATATATCTTGAGTGAGCCACCTCCGGGATTCGGAGGGGCTAGTAGTCTCTAAGTGGAAAGAGGAGGAGTAATCCCCCTCTCCAGTCAGAGACAGGGAGAGCAGCAGGACAGCCTCTCCGGCCGTCTCCAGCAACCAAAATGAAACATTGTGAGAAGGCTGAGCCCCAGAAAATGTGTAGGAAGTCCGGGCGGAGATGTCCCCCATGACCACCAAGCCGGCCAGTGCCCCCACAGTAGGGGGCCAAACCAGAACAGCTCCGAGGACAGGGGGGAGCATCCCACCCCATGGCCAGCAGAATCACAGGCCCAAGATAAAGCCCAGGGCACCAAGGACATCCGTAGGTTATGTCCCTGGGCCCTGGGATGGAAAAATCGCATTTAGACGTATCATAGTCTTAAACATACTATATTCGTAACAAGCGAACACAAGCAGATCAACAGAAAAACAAACTTTATATCAATTGAAAACCGTGGAAGAACAATAAAAGAGGAGGAAGAGAAAAAAAAAAAGGGGAAAAATCATGGAGAAACCAGCAGGTTCTTGGGCTAGAGCTCTAAGACACAAAAATAAAAAAGGCATATGATCAGGTAGGAAAATGTTTTGCAGTTCCCAATCATAGGGACAGGGAAAGGAATGCTACGGCAAGCATAGCAACCGGGTGAAGGTGTTGAAGTGTTCATCGGAGGATCCGGCAGGATCAAAGAGGGTCATAGTGGGCCTGCATGGTACCCGGGTCTTCGGCCTCGGTTATGGGGGCCTTGAGTCCTTGTATTTTTTATTCAAGCGCTGCTGCCACACAGGGGCGATGGGGCTGGAAGGTGGGGGCCTCTTGGAGGATGAGATGGGGATCCTGGCTGTCGTCGTTGATTCGGAGTCTTGAGAGATGAGGCCCAGTTGGAGTAGAAGCTTTTCACCTTCCAAAAGCAAAGAAAAACCGTATGGCTTGTTGTGGTAAGAAAAGGTTAGGCGAAAAGGGAAGGACCATCTGTAGGTGATCGATTTCTGGGTTAATGCAAGCAGGAGCGGTTTCAGAGCTCTCCTTTTTTTGTATTGTAAAGGGGGATAAGTCTGCAAAAACTTGTATGGGGTGGCCTTGGAACATCAGTGGCCCTTCTGCTCGGGACCTCTGCATCACTTCCTCTTTGACTTTGTAGAAATGCGGCTTGACTATAATGTCCCGCAGGAGGCCATCTTGGCGGGGGGGTTGCAAGGCTCTGTGAGCGCGGTCCATTTCGAGGCGATGAGCCGGGATGTCGGGAATAAGCTCTTTAATGAACATTTTAACAATATGATCAATGTCTTTAAAAGATTCCGGAATTCCCCTGAGGCGGAAATTGTATCTCCGTGAACGATTCTCAAGATCATCGATTTTGGAGAATGCAGTTTCAAGCTGTTCTTGGAGATCTTGGATACGGGCAGTATTTTGGTTTACTGGTTATTGTTTGGTCTGTCTTGTGTTCGATCGTCTCGATTCTAGTGTCCAAATGCTGCAGGTCATTCTGGATTGCAGTGGTAATTTGATTGGCTGTTTGAGAGAGACCCCTGGATAACATGGTGGCAAAGATTGAGATCATGGAGGAGAAGTCCTGAGGAGAGGAGGGTATGCCTTGTAAGTAGGCCTCTCCTCCCCCTGGGCTGGCTGGGAGGTCTGTCATGGGGGAGAGCGGCATATCTTCCAGGGTCCTGCTAATTAGGGACTCTGTGGAGGTGGGTGACAAGCAGCCATGGGAGAAGCTACTCACTGTGGGGCCTGCCAGCCCTGCTGGGCAGACATCCTGGTCTGCTATGGAGTCCTCCGTCTCCTGTGTGACTCCTCGTGCTACGGCATCCGGCGCCATCTTGGATAGGGCCATGGGTCCCGGTTCGGTGTCCAGAACTCGGGTCAGGTCTCTCCTGGCAGTGCCACCTGCCATCCTGTTGTTCCTGAGCATTTCCCCTATCCGCGGGGCCTATTTGGAGCCAGGGATCAGCGCTGTGAAAGGTGCTGGAGGCGTTATGTGGCTGGAGCGGTGCGGAGCTGGCAGATTAGGCTTCCATCCGCCCGGGCTGCCGCACATGCGCTGATGTCAAGCATTTTAATGACTTATATCGACTAATCCCCGCTGAAGGAAAGAGAGGAGATGCTTAGTTTCAGTGTTGCTAACCTACCAGATTGAAATTTACTGACACAACATGCAGAATTTACTGGCACAACCACGTTTTTACTGGCATTTCCAAAAGTTACAAAATTACAGTTTTAAGTGCAAATTTCAGTATTTAGGCTACAAACAAGTACAATATGCAATTAGCAATGTGATTTAAAGTAGATAATAAGGCAAAAAACATATTTCTTATTTTATTTTCGATATACTAAGTAAGTAGCTCAGGGACAGGATTCAGGAGGGCAAAAAAATTTGAATGGGCAGGCATATACACATGAAATTGACTCTCACAGTGACGCTGACAGCAGTGTGGAGCAGCACAGATGATAATGACACCTCACCGACAGGACATGTCCTCTCCTGAGTCACAGTGACAGTCTCTCTCCAGATCAGGTGGTCCTTTCAGTCCACTCCAGTCAAAACAGCACTGACAGTCCCGCTTCTGGCTTGCCTTGCTCTCATTCCACAGACTGCAAATTAGGTTATGGCTGCTCAGTTCAGCTCCCTTGCCCCATGACATCACACTCAGGCACTGCCTCTGCCAGACCTGCCCCCCTCTGGTGCCACCCGAACACACTGTAGCAGGCATTCGGATGATCTCGACCAGCTCCGAACTGGAACTGTACATGCAACTGGTAACCTTTTTCCTGTCACTAGCAGAAGAAAAGTGCCCGTTTTTTTTACAGGCTTCCAGTAAATAAAAACACTGACGGTTGGCAACACTGATTAGACCCCTTTCACACTGGGGTCGCCCGTGTGCTAGTGCTTTTCAGGCGCTTTGAAAGCGCTGCCAATTAATTTCAATGGGCAGGGTGTTTTGGGAATGCTGCCCCAAAGATGGTTCTTGCTGGACTTTTTCTAACGTCCTGCAAGCGCACTGCCCCAGTGTGAAAAGTCACCCTGAAAACGCACCACCTCAGTGTGAAAGGGGTCTTAGTGCTTGCAGTCTAGATTCTATGTTACTGGGTGCAATTTTGTTCTCAATGCTTGGGGCTTTCCAAAACCAAGGCTTGAAGCTGGGTTTGTAGATCCCCTAGCAAACCAAACTCAGGCATTTCGCTCATTGCTACAAATAACAAAGATAATTGACTATCGAAGATGGACAGCCAAACCCATATTGTCTCCTCCTCTTGTAAAACAAGGTGTCTTGTACAATCCCACCTTGACTGCAGAATATTTAGCATGTGATTGAATGTATGTGTAGCGGTACCCTCTTGAGGGCTGCTGAGTATTGTGGTCCGTCTCTCCCCCTGCCCAGCCAGGCACACAGTTCACATTCACCCTCAGGCAGAAAACTAGGCCTTGAACTTTGTTTTTTGTTTTTTTTATTATTAAAATTGATTTTGTTTTTCAGAGTAACAATAAAGTAGACAAACAAGTAAGTTCATGAGTAATCCAAATTATAAAACATTAACAATTGGAGAGTCCCAGAAGTCTGTCTGCTAAGGAAAAAGGGGGATAGGGAAGGGGTGGGTGGGGAAGAGATACCATTTCAGGTGAAAAAGGGGAAGGGGGGGGAGAATGAACCAATGAGCTATTACCAAGCTCGGGTAGGTAGCACAGATACGTAGCCAACATGTCAACATAACTGCAAGAATGCGAAACCTGGTAAAACTGTATACATTGGGGCCTATACAGATCATAATTATGTCCCGCCAGTAAGATTCTTATTGCTGCTTTAACCCGAAGAGTGACTGTACATTATATGATGGGGGGTGTTAAGTAGGGTTATGCAGTCCAATGGTGAAGCTTGCGATGGAGATGAAGAAGAGTGGACATCTGTGTGGCTTTGGGGCTGACCGGAGAGGTGCTAGGCCATCTGTCTGTTCTTTAAGTTGTGTGTCATATCTGTTATGGCCTGTCTGTCTGCTGGAGATAGAGCTTTGTCCATGAAGGGGGCCCATTTGTGCTGGAATCTGAGAGATTTGTGATGGTTAGCAAAGAGCAGTTTTGTTCTCCCTATCTTGAGGAGGTTCAGTAGGTCAGCCTTTAAGTCCTTGATGGTGGGGGGTATAGAGGAGGTCTACTTTTTCAGGACTGCCCTCCTGGCTGCCACATAGCAGGTAGCAATCCATGCTTTATTGTGTTAAAGGTTTGTGAACCGAACACTAGAAGGAATATGTTGTTGTAAGGGGTAAGTCCAGTGATTGTGGCTACAAAAAGTTCCACATAATGCCAGTAGGATAGAATATGAGGGCAAGACCATAGTCTGTGTAGAAGTGAAGGCTTGGAGATATTGCAGAGCGGGCACTTGGAGCAGTCCAGAAAATCTTTAGGTGTGAGGGATGTAAGCCCGGTGAAGAGTTTTATATTGCTGCTCTCTCCAAAATTAATTTGTTATGAAAACGCACATTGTTTTATAGCCCGTTAGGATGATGTTGAGAGCGTTCAGATATTGTAAGTCTTTGTTCCAAGAGGAGGAAGTGGAGAAGTCGATGGATGGTGTAAAGAAAGTGATCAAGGGCTTGTAGAGATCAGAAATCTAATTTTGTTCTACTTCAGGAATGTGTCCAGTAACGATGTTTTGAAACGTAAAGACCTGGGAAGCCCATGAGGAAAATGAAGATATTGCTGCGTTTGTGGGAACAGAGGGTGACCACATATGGGTAGATGGTTAGACATATGGGGGGAAATACCCATTTTTTTCCCTATCTCTCTCCAGGTTATCACTGTTTCCCGGATGAGAACGTTGTGTCTCAGATGAGAGGGGATCTCTTTGGTCCCACAGTGCAGGGCAGTCCATAGGGGCTATTCATCTGTGATTTTAGATCATAGTTGGAATACCTGGAGGCATGGGTTGTCCAATCTAACCCCACTCTCAGAAGACATGAAAGATTATAAAGTTTTATGTTGGGGAGATTGGTATCCCCTTCAGGTTTGGGCAAGAATAGCTTCTGTAATGCTATGCAGGGTGCGGCCCTTCCACAGAAAGGCGGATAGGGCTTTGTACAATTTTTAGAGGTCTTTGTGTTTTAGCAGTAGAGGGATCATTTGAAGAGGATATAGTAACTTTGGGAAGCTGACCATCTTGAAAAGATGGCATCTGCCAAACAGTGAGAGAGGGAGGCCTGACCAGTTTTCTAATGATTTTGTGTAAGACGGGGAGAGAAGAAGTTGGTAAAGTGAAGATGGAGACTTTCCTATTTTTATTCCTAGATAAGTGATGTGTTTTTTTTTTGCTATGGGAAAGGCTGAAGACGTGGCCTATGGGGGGGGGGGGAACGAGTATAGAATAGGGGTAACATTTTGCTTCTGGAAAAGTTTATTCTTAAGCCTGAGCAAGCCCAAAACGTATAAAAAATCTCTTGGCTGTGTATCATGTCCTCAGAGAGGCTAGATGTGAATATAAGAATGTCGTCCACGAATAGTGCAGTGCGTAGCTCTAGCGAACCCACTTTTATCCTGTGGAGAATGGAGTGTGAAAGTAAGTATCTGGAGAGGGGTTCTATTGCCAGATTGAATAAGAGAGGACAGCCTTGCCTGGTGCCTTTTGTGGAGAAAAATTTTATTGGAGATATGGCCTGCGGTGACCACATTAGCCGAGGGGGCTGAGTACATCGCATGAATAAGGTGGTTGAATGGACCTGTGAAACCAAACTTTGACAATACCATGCTCAACCAGTGGAAGTTGAAATTGTCGAAAGCTTTTTCTGCATAGAGTGTTACCATGGCCGATTCATCGGATGAGCTGGTTCTAGCCATTTCCAGTACTGTAAGGACTTTCCTGATATTGGATGAGTGAAGCTTGCTTGAGAGGGCTGAATGAGAGAGGGCATAATGGGTGCAAGTCTATTTGAAATAATTTTGGATAGAAGTTTGGAGTCTAGATTTAGCAGCGATGTTGGACTATAGGAGCCTGGGTTGGTAGGATCTTTGCCATTGGGGATCAGCTTGATGTGGGCTTGAAGGCCTGTAGGTGGGTACTGGTGCCCATCCAATATCATTTGGTATACTGATTAAAGTGTGGGGGCTATAACGTCTAGGGACAATTTATAGAAGTCAGAGATGTACCCGTCGGGGCCTTGCCTGAGGATAGTGATTTAATTGTGCATGATATTTCGTCAAGAGATATTGGGGCATTTAATTGTGCTAAAAATGAGTCATCAATAGTGGGAAGTAGGACCTTTCCTAAAAAGGATGTGGCTCTATTCTCGTCCATAGGGTCCTGTCCATTGAGCGAGGCATAAAATTCCTCTAAAATTAGGTTGATCTGTTTTGGGGAGGAAACAATGTTTCTGGTTTTGTCCCTTAGGGCGGCTATATGTGTAGGGGTGTATGGGCCTTTACACATACGGGCAAGGAGTTTACCTGATTTATTACCGTATTTGTGGTAACTGAGGACTAATAATGACTGGTGGATTCTTTCCTGTGCTTCTGCCCACGAGTCGAAGCAGTCCATGGCCTTATGCCAAGCTTCCCTGTTATTTGTGAGTTGTTTCGAGCAAGATCAGCTTGAGCCCAACGTAAAGCTTTGCTTGCCTCGTAGTATTCTTTGTAAATTATTTTCTTGTAGCCAGAGGCATAGGATATAATCCTGCCCCGTAAAACCGCTTTCCCTGTTTCCCAAAATAGATTAGGGTTGTCAATTTTTTCCCGAACTGATGGATGTATATAATGCCCAAGTGTTGCTTATGGTTTGTTAAAAGTGATTGTAAACCCTAAAAAAAAACAAAACAAAAAAACCTGCAAGACAAAGGCATAATGAGCTAGTATGCATAGCATACTAGCTCATTATGAATTGCTTACCTGAGATCGAAGCCCCCGCAGCGGTCCTCATTCACCGCTCTGACAGCCGACATCGCTCCCAGGTATCGCCGCTCCGGCGCTGTGATTGGCCAGAGCCACGATGACGTCACTCCCGCGTGTGCGTGTGGGAGCCGCTGGTAACGGCACAGTCTAACTGAAGCAACGGCACATGCCCAAAAGTGGAATTTCCGCTTTAAGCACTCCTTACCCCCTGACCTGCCACATTTGGCATGTCATTTTTTTTGGGGGGGGAGTGGGTACTTAGTTTAGAGTGGGACTTCCTGTCCCACTTCCTTCTTCTTGCACTTGGCCGCCTAGGTGACTCCTCCTCTCCCCCCAGGTAAGTTTTATAGCCACTTTAAGTGTTTGGTCATGTGCTAGGTATGCAGGGAATTGCCATATTCTTAGGGGGTCCTGGGTTACTAGTCCCGTCAGCTTGACAGAAATCTTTGTGTGATTTGAAATGGTGTGAATGCAAGGCTCAAATGCGTGTTCGAGAAGGAGGGGGTTCAGAAAGGTATAATCTGTTCTGGAGAGTGAGTTGTGAGGGTGCAGAAAAAAAGGTGTATTCTCTACCCTCAGGGTGAATTTAGGTCAGATGTGAAGGGGTGTTAGAGGGATTCGGGGCATTACGTCAGGTATCAGCTAATTTATCCTTCCCTGAGTCTGCAACTGCATTGAAGTCTCCCGCTACCAATAGGGGTAGGTGGAGATGTGGCACCAGACTGGAGGTTAGGGTTTGAAAAAATTGTTTTGAAGGGGAATTTTTGAGTTTTGCCGTGAAAAGCCATCCTTCACTGTTTGCATGGTGATGATATTATTTCACATGGAAGGTTTTTATGTATCAGGAGTAGGACTCCTGCTTTATCTTTCACTGCTGGGGACCCGACCACCTGGCCCACCCATAATTTCCACATGCGGTCAAAGTCAGAGGTATTGAGATTTCCAGGAGCACACCTATATCTGCCTTCAAGCATTTTAAGTGGCGAAGGATCGCCATACGTTTGGGCGAACATAGCCCTTTAACATTGCATGAGACTACTTTCATAAAGATGTGGTGATGAGGGGGGTCTTGGCATACTGGGGAGCAATATAATGGATGTTAAAGATAGAAATGAAAAATAAGTTGGCGACTAGGGTGTCACTGTAGAACCAGGGAGGGGGTGGAACGTAGTGGAGTCTTAGAGAGGGGGGTTGAGAATGGAGAACAAGACAGTAGCATTCAAGGCAAACAATAAAACAAAAGCATAACTATTGGAGCCTGTACTTCTCTTTTTTCCACATGTGACACCTATGTCAATGGACAGCATTACTGGGAGATGCTGCGGTTCTCGTCCGCAGAAAGTGAAGCGAGTCTTCATCCTGGGAGAGCCAAAAAGGCAGATGGGCAGTAAAGGTATACCAGCTCAGACATACTCTGAACTGAATAGGTTGAGCCGTCCCATGGTAAGGTTGTCCGTGCCTAAATACAACAATGTAGCAATGAACATTATAAAGATAAATTTTGCTATAAATAATAACATACCTATAAAGCTACAGTTATAAACTTCAACTCTGATGCCTTGGACAGCGTAATTTCATTGAGGGAAAGGAATTAGTAATGCAAAGACACCGATCAGCTCCTTCTGTTACGGCCAGATGAATTGGAGAGGCGTAATTTTTTGGCCGGGTCTTTCCTCTTTGGCTGCATTGGTGTCTTGGGTCAGCCATGCGAGAGGGAATAGGGGGTGCAGAGGTATCCATTGGGATATAAAGGTATGCTTGTAGGTACCGCATAGCTTCCTCTGGGTGGGAGAAGGTTTTGGTATCACCGGTAGGGTCTGAAAACCTGAGTATTGCTGGGTAGGTCAAAGTGAACTTAATTCCCTTTTGAAAGAGAGCAGCACATATGGGTTGGAATGCCTTGCATCTCCTGGAGACCTCTTGAGCCAAACCCCCCCCCCGGTTGGGTTCGCACCAGAACCTGCGAACGGACCGAAAGTTCGCGTGAACTTTAGAACCCCATTAAAGTCTATGGGACTCGAACGTTCAAAATCAAAAGTGCTAATTTTAAAGGCTAATATGCATGGTAAAAAGGGTTTGGGGACCCGGGTCCTGCCCCAGGGGACATGTATCAATGCAAAAAAAAAGTTTTAAAAACGGGCGTTTTTTCGGGAGCAATGATTTTAATATGCTTAAAGTGAAAAAAAAAGTTAAATATTTCTTTAAATATCGTAACTGGGGGGTGTCTATAGTATGCCTGTAAAGTGGCGCGTGTTTCCTGTGCTTACAACAGTCCCTGCACAAAATGACATTTTTAAAGGAATAAAAGTCATTTAAAACTGCTAGCGGCTTTAATGTAATGTCGGGTCCCAGCAATATGGATGAAAATCAGTGAGACAAACGGCATGGGTACCCCCCCCCCCCCCCCAGTCCATTACCAGGCCCTTTTGGTCTTGTATGGATATTAAGGGGAACCCCGCACCCAAATTAAAAAAAGGAAAGGCGTGGGGCCCCCAGGCCCTATATACTCTGAACAGCAGTATACAGGCGGTGCAAACAAGACAGGGACTGTAGGTTTGTTGTTAAGTAGAATCTGTTTGTAAATTTTGAACTGGCACATTTTTAAAGTGTACCTCCAGCCAAAAAATCTATTTTTAAGCTTTTTGGAAACACAGGGAAGGGTTATCACCCCTGTAACATTTGTTTTGCTGTCTGTGCACCTCTTCAGAAGATTTCACCTCACTTTCTGTCCCAATGACAAATGTTTTTTGAAAATTTGGGGTTTTTAGTGAAACAAGGATTGGTGATAAAGCATCAGTGGAGAGGAGACACATTTTTCCCATATTAACTCTTACAGGAGAGAATTTCCCTTCCTAGGGGTAGATTTCATCTCACTTCCTGTTGTCTCCTTCCGTTTGCAAGTAGGAGTCATTTGTAAGTTGGATGTTTGAAAGTAGGGGCCTGCCCTATATACTCTGCAGAAATTGGGGCCTTAGGTGTTGGTGTTGCCACAACACTGTAAGCCCTCACAGTTACTCTTGGTGGGCGCAGGAACGGGCCCTGCTGTGAAATATTAGATCAAGAATTGTAATTGCATGCCATTGTTGAACAGGGGCAGAAAAATTGGGCCTTTGGTGGTGGTGGTGTTGGTGCCACAACACTGTAAGTCCTCACAGTTACTCTTGGTGGGTGCTGGAACGGGCCCTGCTGTGAAATATTATATCAAGAATTGTAATTACATGCACCTGTTGAACAGGGGCAGAAAAATTGGGCCTTTGGTGGTGGTGGTGTTGCTACAACACTGTAAGCCCTCACAGTTATGCTTGGTGGGTGCAGGAACGGGCCCTGCTGTGAAATATTAGATCAAGAATTGTAATTACATGTCCCTGTTGAACAGGGGCAGAAAAATTGGGCCTTGGGCACTGGTGCTGGTGCCACAACACTGCAACCCCTCACAGATACTCTAGTTGGAGCGCAGGAATGAGCCCTGCTGCAAAGTGTTGCATCAAAAATTGTAATTACACGCCCCTGTTAAACAGGGGCTGAAAAATTGGGCCTTAGGCACTGTCGCTGGTGCCACAACACTGCAACCCCTCACAGATACTCTAGCTGAGCGCAGCAATGAACCCTCCTGCAAAATATTGCATCAAAAATTGTAATTACACGCCCCTGTTAAACAAGGGCTGAAATATTGGGCCTTAGGCACTGGTGCTCGTGCCACAACACTGCAACTCCTCACAGATACTCTAGTTGGAGTGCAGGAATGAGCCCTGCTGCAAAGTATTGCATCAAAAAATGTAATTACACGCCCCTGTCAAACAGGGGCTGAAAAATTGGACTTAGGCACTGGTGCTGGTGCCACAACACTGCAACCCCTCACAGATACTCTAGCTGAGCGCAGCAATGAACCCTCCTGCAAAATATTGCATCAAAAATTGTAATTACACGCCCCTGTTAAACAAGGGCTGAAAAATTGGGCCTTAGGCACTGGTGCTGGTGCCACAACACTGCAACCCCTCACAGATACTCTAGTTGGAGTGCAGGAATGAGCCCTGCTGCAAAGTATTGCATCAAAAAATGTAATTACACGCCCCTGTTAAACAGGGGCTGAAAAATTGGACTTAGGCACTGGTGCTGGTGCCACAACACTGCAACCCCTCACAGATACTCTAGTTGAGCGCAGCAACGAACCCTCCTGCAAAATATTGCTTCAAAAATTGTAATTACACACCCCTGCTAAACAGGGGCTGAAAAATTGGGCCTTAGCCACTGGTGGCGGCACCCAGAACCAAAAATGTTCTTACAAGCTATCAGCATGATCATTGAGGAGGAAGAGGATAATCACTCAGCATCAGCATAGGCAGTCTTGAAGGGATCTGACATTTCAAAAAAAAATATTCGGTTTCATCAGCATCAGGTGCCTGGTAGCTGGTGGTGATCCAAGATTAATTTTTATGAAGGTCAGTCGATCGACCGAGTCGGTGGACAGGCGTACCCTGTAATCAGTTACAAAGCCTCCAGCAGCACTGAATGTGCGTTCCGAAAGAACGCTGGATGCAGGACAGGCCAGTAGCTCAACTGCATACTGTGCAAGCTCTGACCAGTGATCCATCCTCAAGACCCAGTAACCCAGAGGATTTTCGGTGGGAAAGGTGTCCAAGTCAGATCTTGCCCCTAGGTATTCATGCACCATGTAAAACAGACGCTGGCGATGGTTGCTGGAACTGATCATACCTTGGGGCTGCGGACTAAAAAATTGTCTGAACGCATCAGTCAGATGGCCACCTTCTCCACCACTCCTTCTTTGACTGACCGAAGCCTCAGCAACATGTCGTCCAGGAACAGGAGTTTGTAACCTCCCAGTCTCTGGGAACGCGTTGCACAGACCTTTCTGCAAGGCCTCCTGAAGATGTTTCATCCTCTGCTCCCTCTGTGATGGCAAGATAAAGTCTGCAACCTTACTCTTGTAACGTGGATCAAGGAGGGTTGCCAGCCAGTATTGATCCCTCTCCTTGATACCACGAATACGAGGATCCTTCTGCAGGCTTTGCAGGATCAGGGAGGCCATGCAGCGTAGGTTTGCTGAGGCATTCGGTCCAGAGTCCTCTGGGTCACTAAGGACGACATGATCCGCAGCCACCTCCTCCCAGCCACGTAAAGTCCATGGGTTTCTTGGGACTGTAAATGATCCCTTGAAGACTGCTGCTGATGCTGAGTGCCAGGCTCCATCTCATGCTGACACAATCCTCCTCCTCCTCCTCGTCCTTTCCCTGTGTGATCGGCGAGCATGCAGGAACACTGTCTGGATAAAGAGGGCCTTGAGAGGTAAGGAAGTCCTCCTCTTCCCTCTGTTCTGCCTCAATTGCCCTGTCCATTATTCCACGCAGTGTGTGCTCCAACAGGTGAACAAGAGGTACAGTGTCACTGATGCATGCACTGTCACTGCTCACTTTCCTTGTGGCCTCCTCAAATGATGACAAGACAGTGCATGCATCCCTGATCATAGCCCACTGGCGTGGGAAAAAAAAACAAGGTCCCCTGACCCTGTCCTGGTACCATAGTCGCATAGGTACTCATTGATGGCCCTCTGCTGCGTGTGCAGCCGCTGCAGCATGGCCAACGTTGAGTTCCACCTGGTGGGCATGTCACAGATTAGGCGCTTCTTGGGAAGGTTAAATTCCTTTTGGAGGTCAGCCAGCTGAGCACTGGCATTATATGACCTGCGGAAATGCACACAGACTTTCCTGGCGTGCCTCAGGACATCCTGTAAGTCCAGGTACCTGTCCAAGAACTGCTGCACCACCAAGTTAAGGACGTTAGCCAAACAGGGCACATGGGTCAGTTATCGCTGTCGGAGGGCAGAGAGGAGGTTGGTGCCATTGTCGCAAACCACCATACCTGCCTTAAGCTGGCGTGGCGTCAACCACCTCTGAACCTGCCCCTGCAGAGCTGACAGAATCTCTGCCCCAGTGTGGCTCCTGTCCCCCAAGCACACCAGCTCAAGCACCACATGGCATCTTTTTGCCGGCGTGCTTGTGTAGCCCCTTGAATGCCTACGGAGAACTGCTGGTTCCGAGGACAAATCAGCACAGGAAGAGGCAATGGAGGAAGAAGAAGAGGAGGGGGTGGAGGAGAGAGGTGTGGCAGAATCACCACTAGTAGAATTTTGGAGGCGTGGTGGCGGAACAACCTCCAACACTACTGCACCCTGTCCTGCATCCTTCCCAGCTGCCAGAAGAGTCACTCAGTGCGCGGTAAAAGATAGGTAACGTCCCTGTCCATGCCTGCTGGACCATGAGTCAGCGGTAATGTGCACCTTACCACTGACTGCCCTGTCCAGCGAAGCCAAGACATAGCCTTCCACATGCCGGTAGAGAGCCAGAATCGCCTTCCGTGAGAAAAAGTGGCGTTTGGGAACCTGCCACTGAGGAACCGCACATTCCACAAACTCACGGAAGGGGGCAGAGTCTACCAACTGAAAAGGCAGCAGTTGAAGTGCTAGCAATTTAGCCAAGCTAGCATTCAACTGATGGGCATGTGGATGGCTGGAAACAAACTTCTTTCCGCGGTGCAGCAGCTGGGGCAGGGAAATTTGCCTGGTACAATCTGACGTCAGTGTACTGATAGCGGATTGCCCCCCAGTACTTGGCTGTGACACACCTAATTTTACACCTTCATTCCTCTCAGTGCAGGTCTCAGAGAGGGCTGAAGGTATAGTGGGGTTGGAGATCTCAGCTGATGAGGAGCAAGGAGAGGTCCTCTTTGTTCTTTGGTGTTGGTCTTTTAGGTGTGCTTGCCAACGAACTGCATGGCAGGTCGACATATGTCTGGTCAAGCATGTGGTGCCCAAGCGGGTGATGTTTTGGCCACGTGAGATACGCTTGAGACATATGTTGCAAATAGCAGCGGTGGGATCTGATGCACTCGTCTCAAAAAAGGCCCACACCAAAGAACTTTTGGAATAATGCGCAGAGACAGCAGCGCCCTGCACATGCGGAGCTCTGCGGTGTGATGCAGTCGGTGTTCTGCCCTTAAACTGGCCCCTGGAGGGCATCCTGCCTCGTTGGTGATGTGCCTCCTCCTCCTCCTCTCTCATATCAGGCACCCACGTGAAGTCAGTGACCTCATCATCCCCTCCTTCCTCATCACTGGAGCAAACCTGGCAGTATGCTGCAGCTAGGGGAACATGACTGCCAGATTGCTGTCCTTCTTGGGCACCCCCTCTCTCTGGGCTCATGTTACTGCCTTCCTCTAGCTGGGTACCATCATCAGAGCCTTCAAAACGCTGTGCATCCTCCTGCAGCATGTACCCAACACTGTGGTGGAACAGTTCGGGGGACTCCTCAGGGCATGATGGTGGGGCTAGGGAAGGGGTGACTGATGACATTGAGCCGATGGAAGAGGGCGCTTTGGCAGCTGCATTGGCAGCCAAAGTACTCTGAGCCTGGGTGACAGAGGATGAGGACGGCTTGGTCATCCACTCTACCAACTCTTCTGCTTGTTGTGGCTCAACATGGCCAGCTGACAAAAAAAAGGACAAGCGTGTCCCACAGCCACATGCTGAGGATGCACTGAGTCCACGACCAGCAATGTTGGCTGCAGACACAGGGCCTGCTTGCCCTCTTTTAGTGGCCTGTGAGCGTCTGCCTCTCCTTGTTGGCCTTCCAGACATACTGTATTTGATTTATTTGTAATGTATTTGAATAGGTACACCTCTAGCTTAGCACCATCATCGGAGCCTTCAAAACGCTGGGCATCCTCCTGGAGCATGTACCCAACACTGTGGTCAAACAGTTTGGGGGACTCCTCAGGAGGACATGGTGGGGCTAGGGAAGGAGTGACTGATGCCATTGAGCCGAGGGAAGAGGCCGCGTTGGTAGCTGCTTTTCCAGACAAAGTACCCTGAGCCTGGGTGAGAGAGGATGAGGAGGATGAGGACGGCTTGGTCATCCACTCTACCAAGTCTTCCGCATGTTGCGTCTCAACACGGCCGAAAAAAAGGACAAGCGTGTCCCACGGCCACGTGCTGATGAGGATGCACCGTCTCCAGGACCAGCACTGTTGCCTCTAGACACAGATCCTGCTTGCCCTCTTTTATTGGCTTGTGACTGTCTGCCTCTCCTTGTTGGCCTTCCAGACATACTAATGGCCTGCAGTGAGATGTAGCTGCACAAAGCTGGGATGTATATATATATATACTGATACTGCAGCTATCAGAATCAACTGCCTGCCTGTAGTATTATTAGTATGAGAACACCAGCAATTGTCTTCAGGTAGCTTTAGGTGCACACTGTGCAGAGGACACAGTACACTAACTGTAAATACTGTAGCTGCCTGCCTGTGGTATTAATAGGAGCAGAAGAACACCACCAATTGTCTTCAGGTAGCTTTAGGTGCACACTGTGCAGAGGACACAGTACACTAACTGTAAATACTGTAGCTGCCTGCCTGTGGTATTAATAGGAGCAGAACAACAGCAATTGTGTTCAGGTAGCTTAAGGGTGCACACTATGCAGAGGATACAATACACTAACTGTAAATACTGTAGCTGCCTGCCTGCCTGTGGTATTAATAGGATCAGAAGAACACCACCAATTTTATTCAGGTAGCTTTAGGTGCACACTGTGCAAAGGACACAGTACACTAACTGTAAATACTGTAGCTGCCTGTCTGTGGTATTAATAGGATCAGAAGAACACCACCAATTTTCTTCAGGTAGCTTTAGGTGCACACTGTGCAGAGGACACAGTACACTAACTGTAAATACTGTAGCTGCCTGCCTGTGGTATTTATAGGAGCAGAACAACAGCAATTGTCTTCAGGTAGCTTTAGGTGCACACTGTGCAGAGAATGCAGTACACTAACTCTAAATACTGTAGCTGCCTGCCTGTGGTATTAATAGGATCAGAAGAACACCATCAATTTTCTTCAGGTAGCTTTAGGTGCACACTGTTCAGAGGACACAGTACACTAACTTTAAATACTGTAGCTGCCTGCCTATGGTATTAATAGTAGCAGAACAACAGCAATTGTCTTCAGGTAACTTTAGGTGCACACTGTGCAGAGGATGCAGTACACTAACTGTAAATACTGTAGCTGCCTGCCTGTGGTATTTATAGGATCAGAGGAACACGGACAATTTTCTTCAGGTAGCTTTAGGTGCACATTGTGCAGAGGACACAGTACACTAACTGTAAATACTGTAGCTGCCTGCCTGTGGTATTAATACGAGCAGAACAACAGCAATTGTCTTCAGGTAGCTTTAGGTGCATACTATGCAGAGGACACAGTACACTAACTGTAAATACTGTAGCTGCCTGCCTGTGGTATTAATAGGAGCAGAACAACAGCAATTTTCTTCAGGTAGTTTTAGGTGCACACTGTGCAGAGGACGCACTACATAACTTGTAGATACTGCAGCTGCCTGGGGTACTAATAGGATCAGAAGAACACCACCATTTTTCTGCAGGTAGCTTTAGGTGCACACTGTACAGAGGACGCACTACACTAACTTGTAAATACTGCAGCTGCCTGTGGTACTAATAGGATCAGAAGAACAACAGCAATTGTCTTCAGGTAGCTTTAGGTGCACACTGTGCAGAGGATGCACTACACTAACTGTAAATACTGTAGCTAATAGGACTAATAGGATCAGAAGAGCACCACCAATTTTCTTCAGGTAGCTTTAGGTGCACACTGTGCAGAGGACGTACTACACTAATTTTTAAATACTGCAGCTGCCTGTGGTACTAATAGGATCAGAAGAACACTACCAATTTTCTTCAGGTAACTTTAGGTGCACTCTGTGCAGAGGACGCACTACACTAACTTGTAAATACTGCAGCTGCCTGTGGTACTAATAGGATCAGAAGAGCACCACCAATTTTCTTCAGGTAGCTTTAGGTGCACACTGTGCAGAGGACGCACTACACTAACTTGTAAATACTGCAGCTGCCTGCGGTACTAATAGGATTAGAAGAACACCACCAATTTTCTTCAGGTAGCTTTAGGTGCACACTGTACAGAGGATGAACTACACTAACTGTAAATACTGTAGCTAATAGGACTAATAGGATCAGAAGAACAACACCAATTTTCTTCAGGTAGCTTTAGGTGCACACTGTGCAGAGGATGTACTACACTAACTTGTAAATACTGCAGCTGCCTGTTGTACTAATAGGATCAGAAGAACACCACCAATTTTCTTCAGGTAGCTTTAGGTGCACACTGTGCAGAGGACGCACTACACTAACTTATAAATACTGCAGCTGCCTGCGCTACTAATAGGATCAGAAGAACACCACAAATTTTCTTCAGGTAGCTTTAGGTGCACACTGTGCAGAGGACGCACTACACTAACTTGTAAATACTGCAGCTGCCTGCTGTACTAATAGGATCAGAAGAACACCACCAATTTTCTTCAGGTAGCTTTCGGTGTGCACTGTGCAGAGGACGAATTACACTAACTTGTAAATACTGCAGCTGCCTGAGGTACTAATAGGATTGGAAGAACACCACCAATTTTCTTCAGGTAGCTTTAGGTGCACACTGTGCAGAGGACGCACTACACTAACTGTAAATACTGTAGCTAATAGGACTAATAGGATCAGAAGAACACCAGCAATTTTCTTCAGGTAGCTGTAAATACTGTAAAAACACTTGCCTGCCTGTCAGTAGGAAGAGATGAACAGGAACTGATCTCGCTAAACTGAATGCAATGTGTATATATATATATATATATACACACACACACACACAACACCTAGGATGCATATATATATATATACTGTATATATACAATACACTGTAAGTGAAGCTAACTGACTCGCCTGTCTACTCTATCTAACTTAAATCAAATGACACTGTCTCTCTCTCTATCGCTCTCTCAACGCCGACACACTACACAGGGCCGACGTGCAGGCGACCTTATATAGTGTGGGGTGTGTACTAAACCCCCTGAGTCATAATTGGCCAAAGCCACCCTGGCTTTGGCCAACTACGGCTCTCTGTACAGACGGCGCTGTGATTGGCCAAGCATGCGGGTCATACTGCATGCTTGGCCAATCATCAGCCAGCAATGCACTGTGATGCCGCAGTAAATTATGGGCCGTGACGCGCCACTCGAATTTGGCACGAACGGCCCATATCGTTCGTAATTCGACGAATGATCGAACATGCGATGTTTAAGTCGAACATAGGTTCAACTCGAACTCCAAGCTCATCCCTACTCTTGAGAGCAAGTGCTCAAAGTGCATTAACCAATGTCAGCAAACACAATCATATACATGTAGTGTAAAATGATGTGTAACATCCACAAAATATCTAATTGAGAGTCCAATCAAAGTGAATGTTCAAAAAATGTGCATGTGAATCATCCAATTCTTGGCGAACAACAAGGAGAAGATCTTTCTGTCAGGGCTGGGCTCAGCCCTTCCTTCTCTGAGCTGGCCGCTCAGCTGTCGGCTAATTGCCAGCTCCCATCTCTCTCCACAGTTACTCAGCTGTTGATGATGTCCTGCTCGTCAGTCCTGCCTACTTAAGCCATCCAGTCCAGAGGAGCTCTGCCTTCACCTTGGTCACATCACAGGAACTATCTCCTGCGATCCTGTTCAAGACTTGCTTTGTTGACATCCCTTCTGGCTCCAGATCCTGCTTGCTGTTCCACTATATTGATCCCTGACTTCTGGCTTGGCTGACTATCCGTTCCGGTTACTGAACTTTGGCTATGTTTTGACTACGTTTATTCTTTTTACTTTTATTATTAAACAAGTGTGATTTAACTGTACTTCTGTCTTGGCCTGATTTCATGGTTTCTGACACTTCCACCACCATCAGCTGCCACACGTCCTACTCACCAGAATCCCACCCATTACAGGTAGTCCTATATGCCTGTGAATAATGCCAATGGAAAAACCTCACAGCCACAGCTCCGGTCCGAACGGATATTCAATCAGGATCCCATGGCACCTATTACAGGTACTCATAAACGCTTGTATGAAATCCCAATGTGGAAATTTTCATGACCACAGCATTAATCTGAACAGGTATCCAAGGACTAAAAGAAAAAAAAAGGGCTTCCATGGTGAAGTAGCTGTGTTGCAAATGGCGGAAATGACGTATCACTCTCAAGCCACCATACACGCTTCTTCAGCATGCTCTGACGTCATCAGGGGTCATGTGATCGGATATGTCACTTCCATATTTATACAAGTCCACCAATTAAGAATATCCTATCTAGTTCAATCCTTACGCAATATACAGTAAAAAAAAACTCTTAAGTCATACTACGAATGTAGAAGACAATAGAAACAAATTAAATTTGGGGGCGCATGAGCGAGGCTCTCCAAGATGCCCGCATAGCCTGAGAGCTCCGCACCGTCCCGGCCACTAAACTTCAGCCACTGCTGAAGAAGCACCCCAAACGAACTGGTCCCACCATCAACCGGACCGGGAGACACCAAAGCACCAACAAATGTCCGCAGGCTCGGCGAGGAGAAGCCTCTTCAGCCAGCTGGAAGCCGCCTCCCAGCCGACCGGACCCTCCAAAATGGCACCCGCGCCTCCACAGGGCCCTGCTCATGAGGAGGAAGAAGATTCCATAGTGGACCAGGACACAGGCCCAGCACTAGGGATGAGCCAAACACCACCCAGGTCGGTTCGTGGCAGAACATGCAAACAGACCAAAAATTTGTGCGAACATGCGAACCCCGTTAAAGTCTATGGGGCTCGAACGTGAAAAATCAAAAGTGCTAATTTTAAAGGCTAATGCAAGTTATTGTCATAAAAAGTGTTTGGGGACCCGGGTCCTGCCCCAGGGAACATGTATCAATGCAAGAAAAAGTTTTAAAAACGTCCGTTTTTTTGGGAGCAGTGATTTTAAGAATGCTTAAAGTGAAACAATAAAAGTGAAATATTCCTTTAAATATCGTGCCTGGGGGGTGACTATAGTATGCCTGTAAAGTGGCGCATTTTTCCTGTGTTTAGAACAGTCCCTGCACAAAATGACATTTCTAAAGGAATAAAAGTAATTTAAAACTGCTTGCGGCTGTAATATAATGTCGGGTCCCGGCAATATAGATGAAAATCATTGAGAAAAATGGCATGGGTACCCCCCCCAACCCATTACCAGGCCCTTTGGGTCTGGTATGGTTATTAAGGGGAACCCAGCACCCAAATAAAAAAAAAAAAAAAAAAAGGCCGTGGGGCCCCCAGGCCCTATATACTCTGAACAGCAATATACAAGTGGTCCCGAGTTACAAACCTGATAGGGATTGTAGGTTTGTTGTTAAGTTGAATCTGTTTGTAATTTGGAACAGGTACATTTGTGAATTGTAGCTCCAGCCCAAAAATCTAGTTTTAAGCTTTTTGGATAATATAGGGCAGGGTTATCACCCCTGTAACATTTTCTTGCTGTCTGTGCCCCTGTTCATAAGATTTCACCTCACTTTCTGTCCCAATGACAATTGGATTTAGAAAATTTTGGATTATTAGGAAAACAAGGATTGGTGATAAAGCGTCAGTGGAGACACCTTTTTCCCATATTAACTCATACAGGAGAGAATTTCCCTTCCTAGGGGTAGATTTCCTCTCACTTCCTGTTGTCTTCCTCCGTTTGTAAGTAGGAACCCTTTGTAAGTCTGATGTTTGAAAATAGGGGACCGCCTGTATATACTATACGGCCTGCCCTATACACTCTGTGGAAAATTGGGCCTTAGGTGTTGGTGGTACCAGAACACTGTAAGCCCTCACATTTACTCTTGGTGGGCGCTGAAACAGGCTCTGCTGTGAAATATTATATCAAGATTTGTAATTACATGCCCCTGTTAAACACAGTGGTGTATTTAGGTTTTGTGCTGCCCTAGGCCTGACTAAACTCGTGCACCCCCTAATTAAATGATGACCCACCCCTTCCTGTCAAGGCCACACCTTTCCTGTTTAAGAACCGCCCTGTCATCTGTAAACCCCACCCCTTCCTCTTTAGGCTCCACCTTTTCCTCTCAGAGCTCCACCTCTTCCTCTCTATTGGTACCAAGTGCCTACTTGTATATTTTGTTGTTTTGTATACCATTTCAAATGTTGTATCTATTATTTTCAGTGCCCATCAGTACAGTGCCATCAGTGCAGTCCCACCAGTGCCCATCAGTGCAGCCTTATCGGTGCCCATCAGTACAATCCAATCAGTGCAGCCTTATCAGTGCAGTTTATCAGTGCCCATCAATACAGTCCCATCAGTGCAGCTCATCGACCAGAAAAAAAAGTGCCCAAGAGGTATAAGAATCGTAGGAGGAGGTATAAGAATCGAGGAGGGTAGGCGGAGCCTCTGTCATTTGCTTTAAGTGCTCCCTTCCCGGTCAAGTCACCACCAGAAAACAGCGCAGCTACAGGTTACAGTAAGCCGCCCGCTGCCAGTTGGGGGCTATAGCTGGGGACAGTTTGTCTGCAGGAGCCAGAACTTGGGAGGGGGGGGCTTTTTTCGTGCTGGGACGCCGCCCCCCCCCCGATAAGTGCTGGCCTGGGCCTTAGCCAAGAAACAGCACTGACTGCACCCCCAACCACTACTTGCTTCGGCACCCCCGTCCAAAATTGTTCGGAGCTCACTTCTGCCCCCCCGTCCAAAGCTCACCTCTGCACCCCCATCTACAACTCACTTCCGAACTCTGCACCCTCTTTCTGCGACTCACACCTGCAACCTCTTTCTGCGACTCACCTCTGCGCCCTCTTTCTGTGACTCACACCTGCAACCTCTTTCTGCGACTCACCTCTGTGCCCTCTTTCTGCGACTCACCTCTGTGCCCTCTTTCTGCGACTCACACCTGCAACCTCTTTCTGCGACTCACCTCTGCGCCCTCTTTCTGCGACTCACCTCTGTGTCCTCTTTCTGCGACTCTCCTCTGCACCCTCTTTCAGCGACTCACCTCTGTGCCCTCTTTCTGCAACTCACCTCTGCGCCCTCTTTCTGCAACTCACTTCTGTGCCCTCTTTCTGCGACTCACTTCTGTGCCCTCTTTCTGCTACTCACTTCTGTGCCCTCTTTCTGCGACTCACCTCTGCACCCTCTTTCTGCGACTCACCTCTGCGCCCTCTTTCTGCGACTCACCTCTGCGCCCTCTTTCTGCGACTCACCTCTGCGCCCTCTTTCTGCGACTCACCTCTGCCCCCTCTTTCTGCGACTCACCTCTGCGCCCTCTTTCTGCGACTCACCTCTGCGCCCTCTTTCTGCGACTCACCTCTGCGCCCCCTTTCTGCGACTCACCTCTGCGCCCTCTTTCTGCGACTCACTTCTGTGCCCTCTTTCTGCGACTCACTTCTGTGCCCTCTTTCTGCGACTCACTTCTGTGCCCTCTTTCAGCGACTCACCTCTGTGCCCTCTTTCAGCGACTCACCTCTGCGCCCTCTTTCTGCGACTCACCTCTGTGCCCTCTTTCTGCGACTCACTTCTGTGCCCTCTTTCTGCGACTCACCTCTGCACCCTCTTTCTGCGACTCACCTCTTCACCCCATGTCTGTTCACTTCTGCCCCCCCATCCTTCTGCAATTTACCTATGCATGCCTCCCCCTTCAATGACCGCAGCTCACTTCTTCACACTTACCCCCTTTTACAGCTAACCTCTGCATCTCTGGCCACAACTCGCCTTTGCACCTTTTCCGACAGCGTATCTCTGCAACCCCCCCAACAGCTAAGCTTTGCATCTCTTTAACTCTGCTCCCTCTGTATCTCCTCAGCTTTGCATAAGATACCCCCCCCCCCCTCTTCTTTCTGGCTTTACCCACACAGTGTGGCTGCAACTCTTTTCACTTGCCTGTGGTAGCCGTGGGATCATCAGGCATGGGGGTCGCCATCCGGACATCTGAAGTAATGCCCCGCCCCCCCATGATCACACAGCACCAGGCAAGTGTCTCTACGTTGTTTTGGTGCAGCATTGGGAGATTCAGCCAGCGGGAGAGATGCGCTCAGGGCTGTCACTAGTAAGCACAGAACTGAGGCTTCTGTGTTTACTAGTAACAGTAGACAGCGGGGTGAGCACACTTGCGCTGAGCCTAGATGTCACGGAGGAGGGTAGGCGGAGCCTCCGTCAGTTGCTTAGATTGTTGCCAATCACTGGCCGCTTATGGGGCGCTAGTCCCCTCCCTCCCTAGCCAAGTCACGCCGCTGTTTCGTCACTACAGGCTGCAGTAAGCCGCCTGCCTGGGGGTCTGTAGCTGGGGACGGCTTGTGTGCGGGAGCCGGGACTCGGCAGAGGGGGGCTTTTTCGTGCGTGGATGCTGCCCCCCGCAAAGTGCCGCCCTAGGCCTGGGCCTTGTCGGCCTAGGCCAAGAAACAGCGCTGGTTAAACAGGGGCAGAAAGTGGTGGTGTACACAGTACACAATACAGTGTAGTGCGGTGTTCCAAAACAAAATATACATCATGTCCAGAAGGCCACCAAGGAGAGGCAGACGCTCACAGGCCACTAAAAGAGGGCAAGCAGGCTCTGTGTCTACAGTCAACAGTGCTGGTCATGGACATGGTGCACCCTCTGCCGGTGGCCGTGGGGCACACTTCTCCTTTTTTTCTGCTGCTGGCCATGTTATTGAGCCAGAACATGCAGAAGAGTTGGTGGAGTGGATAACAAAGCCGTCCTCATCCCCCTCATACTCTGTCACCCAGGCTCAGAGTAGTTTTGCTTCCTATGCAGCTGCCAAAGTGGCCTATTCCACCGGCTCCTTGTCCACAGTCACTCCTTCCATAGCCCCACCATCATGCATGAGGTATCCCCCAAACTATTTGACCACAGTGTCAGGTACATGCTGCTGGAGGATGTGCAGCCTAGAGAGAGGGGATACCCAAGAAGGACAAGAAACTGGCAGTCATGTTCCCCCAGCTGTAGCATAGTGCCAAGTTTGCTCCAGTGACGGGGAGGGAGAGGATGATGAGGTCACTGACTCTACTTGGGTGCCTGATAGAATAGAGGGGGAGGAGGAGGCACAACTCCAACGAGGCAGGATGTCCTCTAGGGGGCAGCTTAAGGGCAGCCACCCTACTGCATCACACCGCAGAGCTCCGCAGGTGCAGGGCCTGCTGCCTCCCCGCTGAATTTGAAAAGTTCCTTGGTATGGGCCTTTTTGGACACATGTGCAGCAGATCGCACCATTGCTGTTTGCAACCTTTGTCTGAAGCGGATCAAGCGTGGCCACAACAGCAGCCGCTTGGGCACCACATGCTTGACCAGACTTATGATGACCTCCCATGCAGTCTTTTTCCCGTATACTATATTTGAGATTTAATATATCTCAGATATGATTTGGGGTAAATGAGAGTTCTTTGACCATGAGTGAAAGCTTTAACACAACAACAACATTTATTGGTGATTAGTTGAAAGTCTATCTAATACACAACCATCTATAGTCTACACCAATGAAGAAAATATTAGGTTAAAATAAGAGAATTACATGAAGGAATACAGAGTATGTTCCTGAAAACATTAATCTGCAAACATATTTAGTTGCAAGTAAAATGCAGACCTTTCCCATAATTACCCTTTGCACCAAGGTTCTATTCTGATGGTTGCTCTCCCATAAAAGTGTGTGTTTCCCTCCCATCTAGTCTGTGTATATCATTACATGCTGATGCCTCATTGGTTGGCATAGCGTGGCTCTGATTGGTGAGCTTCCCTATTCCTGGTTAAGGACTGGCTACATCTCCAATCCCTATACTTTGCATAAGTCAACCCACTTTAATGCAAATCATTGTGACTATTCTGAGCAGGAGCTTAACTTGAATTTTCCCGGGAAGTTAAGTATTGATTATGGGTTGGCCTCCCTTCATTGCATATCCCAGCATGGGATCCTTTGAAGTGAGTAAGTGTAAAACAATGAGGTTTGGATCCCGTTGTTTGTATACACAAGCCTAGGCACCGACTTTCTGTGAAGATAATATGTTCCGCCCTACATAGCTAAAAGCTAAATTAAATATAGTCATGAAATATAAATAAATTAAATATAATTTAAATATAAAATAAATAAATAGAAATAATTAAATATAAATTAGATATAAATTAAATATATTCATATTTCCAATGTTTTACAGCTATTAATGTAGATTTCACATAAACTCATAAGGCAACAAGTCCATAGACCCACATCAAAGAAAAAGGCGGACTTCTCCTTGTTCCTCATCTGGGATCTCCAACCCTACTCCAGTCCTGCCGAAAACCTGCACTGAGAGGAATGAAGGTATAGCAATAGGTGTCCCAAGTACTTGCAGCCAATCTGCTAGCAGTACACCACCATCTGATTTTAGCAGGCAAATTTCCCTACCCCAGTTGCTAAGCCGTAAAAAGAAATTCGGTCCCAGTCATCCACATGCTCACAGTCTGAATGCTAGCTTGAATGCCAGCTTGGCCAAATTGCTAGCACTGCAACTACTGCCTTTTCAGCTGGCAGACTTTGCCCCCTTTTGTGAATTTGTGGAATGTGCTGTACCTCAGTTGCAGGTTCCAAAATGCCATTTCTTTTCATGAAAGGTCATTCCAGCTCTCTACCGGCATCTGGAAGGCAATGTTTTTGTCTTGTTGGACAGGGCAGACAGCAGTAAGGTGTATATTACCGCAGACTCATGGTCTAGCAGGCATGGGCAGGGATGTTACCTTTCCTTCACGGCGCACTGGGTAACTCTGCTGGCAGCTGGGAAGGATGCCGGACAGGGTTCAGTATTGTTGGAGCTTGTTCTGCCACCACGCCTTCCTCTATGGCCTTTTCTGCAGATTTGTTCTCTGAACCAGCGGTCCTCCGTAAGCGTTCAAGGGGCTACACAAGCACTCAGTCAAAAAGATGCCATGCGGTGCATGAGTTACATAGTTACATAGTAGGTGAGGTTGAAAAAAGACACAAGTCCATCCAGTCCAACCTATGTGTGTGATTATATGTCAGTATTACATTGTATATATATTGCGGTCATTCAGGTGCTTATCTAATAGTTTCTTGAAACTATGGATGCCCCCCTGCTGAGACCACCCCCTGTGGAAGGGAATTCCACATCCTTGCTGCTCTTATAGTAAAGAATCCTTTACGTCAGTGGTCCCCAACCTTTTTGGCACCAGGGACCAGCTGCGTGGAAAAAAATTGTGCCCGGCCCAGCAAGGGGGGGGGCGGGGTGTACGCACACGGGGGGGGGTAGGTGAATTTTATGGGCAATTTATCGGGGTAATAGCTGGTGTTCTGCTGTTGGTACTTCAATCATCATGGCACCATAGTTGGTATGGTGTCAGAATGAATGAAGCGCATTATTTCTTATATAATATAAATGAAATAGTTCAACTCACCATAATGCAGAATCAGTTGGAGCCCTGAGTGTGTCACTTTCCACGTCGCCTGCCACCAGATGAGGAATGCCACTTGCTGCGCTGCCTGCCACCAGATGAGGAATGCCACTTGGCATGCTTGCCTGCCACTAGTTAAGGAATGCCACTTGCCATGTCACCTGCCTGTGCCACCAGATGAGGAATGCCACTTGCTACGCTGCCTGCCACCAAATGAGAAATGCCACTTGCCATGTCACCTGCCTGTGCCACCAGATGAGGAATGCCACTTGCCACATCACCTGCCTGTGCCACCAGTTGAGAAATGCCACTTGCCACGTCACCTGCCTGTGCCACCAGATGAAGAATGCCACTTGCCACGCTGCCTGCCACCAAATGAGGAATGCCACTTGCCGCGCTGCCTGCCACCAGATGAGGAATGCCACTTGCCACACTTGCCTGCCACCAGTTGAGGAATGCCACTTGCCACGTCACCTGCCTGTGCGACCAGATGAGGAATGCCACTTGCCACATCACCTGCCAGTGCCACCAGATGAGGATTTTCACTGCATTGGTGACACTGGTTCAGTGATCGTTCTTGAGTGAGGGCAGGAGAGCAGAGATGCAGGGAGGGCAGTGAGAGATGATGTAACCTCTCTGCTCCCCGCCGCACCTCCGACATTCTGTATGCTGTGAGGGCAGAAGAGCGGTAATGCTAGGCGGGCAGGGAGAGATGATGTCATCTCTCTGCTCCCCGCCGCACCACTGACATTCCTCATGCTGTGAGGGCAGAAGAGCGGTAATGCTAGGCGGGCGGAGATAGATGACATCTCTGCTCACCAGCCCACTTCTGTCATTCGCCTGCCCGCTTTCCTCAAAATGTCATGCCACCTGCCGCGGCCCGGCTGCAAAGACGCTACGGCCGGTAGTGGGCTGCGGCCCGGGGGTTGACGACCCCTGCTTTACGAAGTTTAAGGTTAAACCACTGCTTAGGGGACAGGAGCCACACTGGGGCAGAGATTCTGTCAGATCTGCAGGGGCAGGCTCAGAGGTGGTTGACACCACGCCAGCTTCAGCCAGGAATGGTTGTATGACTTACTTATAACTTATTGACTTACTTATAAGTGTGTGGTGTGTTGCATGAAGAGGAAACATCACTGTGTATATTTGTTCCAGTCACCTCACTCCCTTCAAGAGGACTGCTATATGTGCACTTTATTTTGGACATTTTTAGTCATTTGTCACAAGGATTTTATGTTGGTTTGCACTAGTCACTTTGTCTATTTGTTTGCTTGTTGTGTGCCTGGCGTGCACATTACTTACATTGTTTTACAAGCCTAGCTTAAGATTTAATCCACCCATTTGTACTTAATTTATTGATTGGGGCTGTTAATTGCACTTTCATTCACTGTTACTACCTTGCACATGTTTTTGGTCACATGTGGGCTGATTTATCTGTTATGTCACAGCTACTAGTTATCATTTAATACTAGTATGTTATCATAAGCACTGTCACTTTTATGGTATTATTGCATTATTTTAGGTTATTTGACTAGTGTATTTATTACTAGCACTGTCACTTTGGTTTTATATTTTCTCATATTTTTATGTACTGTGTTCTTGTTGGATGAGCGCAGCACCATGTTTTAATTTGTTTGTCACTAACAACTAGGGGCAGGGCGTACCCTATCCAGTGTAGGCAGCTTTTCCATTAAGTTTCTTCTTTTTTTCACACATGGTAGCGCAGGAATAATCATACATTTTTGGAGAAAAAAAGGACAAGCGTGCCCCATGGCCACCTGCAGAAGATGCACCATGTCCATGAACAGCACTGTAGACTGTAGACACAGAGCTTGCTTGCCCTCTTTTAGTGGCCTGTGAGCATCTGCCTCTCCTTGGTGGCCTTCCGGACATGATGGGGATTTTGTTTTGCAACACCACACTACACCACCAGAAAAGTAGTATCAACCGCACTATGGCTGCACTATGGGTGCACGGTATTGTGTACACCACCAGAAGTCTAATAGCCATACCTCCCAACATTTTGAGATTGGAATGAGGGACACCTACTGTCAAACATATGTAGGCATAGGACACACCCCCTGCCACACCTCCTTAAAGGAGAATTAACCAAAAAAAAAAAGGTTAATTAAATCCACAAGGACTTTTCTTTACCACTACTATTCCTTTATATTGGCTTTTAAAATGTACAAATGGAGCAATATACAAATCAAATGAAAGGTTTAGCACTGGGAAACACTTTTTAAAAGATAAAAAGTGCATTTGATATACAACTATATATATATAACTAATATATATCATATATCATATATATGTAATAGCAACTATGGGTGCACTGTATGTATCGTGTGCTGTGTACACCACCAGAAAAGTAGTAGCAACTGCGCTAGGGGTGCATGGTACTGTGTACTGAGTACACCGCCTGAAGTATATTAGAAAGAGTACACCAGGAACGGCCTGCAGTGAGATATAGCTAAACTGTATGCAGTGGATAAATATATACACCAGAGCTTCACAGGTTGCCACTGGAGTCCTCTTCCACTCCTCCATGATGACATCCCGGAGCTGGTGGATGTTAGAGACCTTGCGCTCCTCCACCTTGTGTTTGAGGATGCCCCACAGATGCTCAATAGGGTTTAGGTCTGGAGACATGCTTGGCCAGTCCATCACCTCTACCCTCAGCTTCTTTAGCAAGGCAGTGGTCGTCTTGGAGGTGTGTTTGGGGTCGTTATCATGTTGGAATACTGCCCTGCGGCCCAGTCTCCGAAGGGAGGGGATCATGCTCTGCTTCAGTATGTCACAGTACATGTTGACATTCATGGTTCCCTCAATGAACTGTAGCTCCCCAGTGCTGGCATCACTCATGCAGCCCCAGACCATGACAATCCCACCACCATGCTTGACTGTAGACAAGACACACTTGTCTTTGTACTCCTCACCTGGTTGCCACCACACACGCTTGACACCATCTGAACCAAATAAGTTTATCTTGGTCTCATCAGACCACAGGACATGGTTCCAGTAATCCATGTCCTTAGTCTGCTTGTCTTCAGCAAACTGTTTGTGAGCTTTCTTGCGCATCATCTTTAGAAGAGGCTTCCTTCTGGGACAACAGCCATGCAGACCAATTTGATGCAGTGTGCGGGGTATGGTCTGAGCACTGACAGGCTGACTCCCCCACCCCTTCAACCTCTGCAGCAATGCTGGCAGCACTCATATGTCTATTTCCCAAAGATAACCTCTGGATACGATGCTAAGCATGTGCACTTAACTTCTTTGGTGGACCATGGCGAGGCCTGTTCTGAGTGGAACCTGTCCTGTTAAAACGCTGTATGGTCTTGGCCACCATGCTACAGCTTAGTTTCAGAATCTTGGCAATCTTCTTATAGCCTAAGCCATCTTTATGTAGAGCAACAATTTTTTTTTTTCAGATCCTCAGAGAGTTCTTTGCCATGAGGTGCCATGTTGAACTTCCAGTGACCAGCATGAGAGAGTGAGAGTGATAACACCAAATTTAACAGACCTGCTCCCCATTCACACGTGATACTTTGTAACACTAACGAGTCACATGACACCGGGGAGGGAAAATGACTAATTGGGCCCAATTTTGACATTTTCACTTACGGGTGTACTCACTTTTGTTGCCAGAGGTTTAGACATTAATGGCTGTGTGTTGAGTTATTTTGAGGAGACAGCAAATTTGCACTGTTATACAAGCTGTACACTCACTACTTTGCATTGTAGAAAAGAAAAGTGTAATTTCTTCAGTGTTGTCACATGAAAACACTGCAGCTAACTGAATCACCTGCCTGCCTGAAGTATATTAGAAACAGTACACAAGGAACGAATTGCAGTCAGATCTAGCTAAACTGGATACAGTGGATATATATATATATATATATATATATATATATATATATATATATATATATATGAGACTGACTGTATATATATTAACTTGCCGCCCGCCCTATTGCAGAATGACGGCGGCAAAGTAGTTTGATATTCCTGATCGGACGTCATATGACGTGATCAGGAATATCGAGCCGCTGCGCGCCCCCGGGGGCGCGCATCGCGGCGATCGTTGTTGCGGGGTGTCAGTCTGACACCCTGCAACACCGATCTAGGTAAAGAGTCTCCAACGGAGACTCTTTACCAGGTGATCAGCCGTGTCCAATCACGGTTGATCACGATGTAAATAGGAAGAGCCGGTGATCGGCTTTTCCTCACTCGCGTCTGACAGACGCGAGTAGAGGAGAGCCGATCGGCTGCTCTCCTGACAGGGGGGGTCTGTGCTTATTGTTTATCAGCACAACCCCCCCTCGGATCCTACCCAGGACCACCAGGGAAGCCGCCCAGGACCACCAGGGAAGCGATCCACACTGGACCACCAGGTATGCCCCGAGACCACCAGGGAAATGCTACTGTGTGCCCAGGCAGCTGCCAATCTGTGCCCAGGCAGCTGCCAGTCAGTGGCCAATGCAATGCCTACCACCGCCAGTGCCACCAGGGATGCCCATCAGTGCCTAATTTTAGTGCCGCGTATCAGTGCCACGTATCAGTGCCCAGCAGTGCCGCCTATCAGTGCCCATCAGTGCCCAGCAGTGCCGCCTATCAGTGCCGCCTATCAGTGCCACCCTATCAGTGCCTAGCAGTGCCCAGCAGTGCCGCCTTTCATTGCCCATCAGTGTCGCCCATCAGTGCCACCCAGTGCCACCTATCAGTGCCCATCAGTGCCGCCTATCAATGCCCATCAGTGCTGCATATGAGTGCCTCCCATCAGTGCCGCCTACCAGTGCCCATCAGTGCCGCATTTCAGTGTCCATCGTCAGTGCCCGCTCATTGGTGCCGCCGTATCAGTGCCTGTCAGTGCAGCCTTATCAGTGCCCATCAGCGAAAGAGAAAACTTACTTATTTACAATTTTTTTTAACAGAAACAAAAGCAAAACTTTTATTTTTTTCAAAATTTTCGGTCTTTTTTTATTTGTTTAGCAAAAAATAAAAACCGCAGAGGTGATCAAATATCACCAAAAGAAAGCTCTATTTGTGGGAACAAAATGATAAAAATTTAGTTTGGGCACAGTGTAGCATGACCACGCAATTGTCATTCAAACTGCGACAGCGCTGAAAGCTGAAAATTGGTCTGGGCAGGAAAGTGTCTAAGTGCCCTGTATTGAAGTGGTTAAATACACTGCAGATAACTGAATAACCTGCCTGCCTGCTCAATCTAAATGACACTCTCTCTCCGTCCACGCCGGCAACGACACACTACACGAGGCCGATGTGCAGGCGGCCTTATATAGTGTGAGGTGTGGACTTAGTCCCCCTTAGCCATGATTGGCCAAAGGCACCCTGCCTTTGGCCAATTATGGCTCTCTTAGCTGAGGGCACTGTGATTGGCCAAAGCAGGTTATGGTGCATGCTCTGGCCAATCATCATACAGAAATGCAGTGCGCTCCCGCAGTGCATTATGGGCCGTTACGTGCTGCTCGAATTTAGCGTGAACGACCCATAATGTTCAGTTTTCGATGAACGGGCGATGTTCGAGTCAAACTCATGTTCGACCCAAACAAAAAGCTCATGGGAATTGTGAGTACAGCACTCCTACCTACATTCTCCCCAGCTTCCATAGAATCCCTTATAGAGAGGACACTGGGAAACCTACACAAAACCCCCACCAGAGGCTTTCTCCCCTCCCCAGATAACTATGCCACAGGCCCTCAGCTATCACCTCACACATCATTGGACATGTCAGCCCTGATGTCTGCCTTCTCTACTATGCTCAATAAAGGCTTAGCTCACACGGCTGCCCAGATTACCTCATCCATACATGCTGACTTGCAGCAGCTGGGAGCAAGGATAGAAGTAATTGAAAAAAGGAAAGATCAGGCAGCAGGGAGGATTAACCAGAACACTGCCAGGATCCAGGCTCTCCAGGATCATTTAGACTCGGCCCTATACAAAATAGATGACCTTGAGAACAGGTCCAGAAGGTATCATTTCAGAATCCGGGGGCTCCCTGAAACAGTGAAAGATGTTCCCACAGCAGTCAAAACCCTGCTTAAGGATCGGATATTTCTGATCACAGAATTGAACTGGACAGAGCACACAGGGCCCTACAACCGCCGCGCAAGGATGGACTGCCTAGGGATATAATTGTTAAGCCCCACTTCTATGCGGTGAAAGAGGGAGTCATGAAAGCCTCCAGGGCCACAGAAAAAAAACCTAATGCAGGGTCACCCTATCCAGATCTTTGCTGATTTATCACCATATACCGTCCAGAAACAGCGAGCCCTGAAACCACTTCTCCAAGCTCTTATGCAAAAAGAGATCACTTACAGGTGGGCCTTTCCCCTACGCCTAAATTTCTCCTATCAAGACAAATGTTATGGATTCTCTATGTTCGGGGAGGGGGAACACCATTTGACTCAGTTAGGGATCATCACTCAGCAGATGGAACAACCCGTTCTCCCCAGAGGTCCTTCGTCCGCGAAACGCCCATCGCCACCAAGTCCACTGCTCCCAACCTGGCAAAAGCATCAGTCAAAGAGGTCAAAGGAATCTGGCCCACCGAGATGAGAATCCCCATCCTGTTTTGGCTCTCCTAGCCTGTTGACATTCAGATCTTTACACTCACCTCATCCAAGGGAAATCTACCTAAGGTCAGAGCTCTTCCCTCTGTGGCCCTCCCTACCAAGAAGATTTCACAGACTGCCTCCCCATCATAGTTCTTTCACCCTACTGGTGAACTACCCCGTTTCCCCAAAAATAAGACCTAGCGTGATTGTCGGTGATGGCTGCAATATAAGCCCTACCCCCCAAATAAGCCCTAGTTAAAGTCCATGTAGGTCTTATTTTCAGGGTAGGGCTTATTTTCGGGGAAAGAGGGTAGGGCTTATTTGGGGGGTAGGGCTTATATTGCAGCCATCGCCGACAATCACGCTAGGTCTTATTTTCGGGAAACAGGGTAGTATCGCACACCTTCCCCTTCCAAGGTCCCCATTCTGATCGGTTAGATCATAGGTTTCCCCTTCTATAAACCTGACCATCTGGAAGACTACAGACTTGAACTCATCCAGAGACTGAGAGATAAGCAGGGGGAGGAAGGGTGTGGGGAATAGCTCTCATATGTTCTTTTTTTTTGTTTGTTCTTTTTCCTCTATGTCTACTCACGGGGATAGGATATAACACTTCTCCACTATAGATGTGCACAGGAGGATGGGGGTGGGCACCGGAGGGGGGTTCCACAGTGAAGGGAGGGTGGTGAGTGTACACAGGGGGGGGTACCAGGTTTTAAGGGCCCCCAATGTGATTGAGGATCCACGGGGGAATAGGCGATTGCTATGGCTACTTTGCCTTTACTCTTTATATGGGGCCCTATCTTGCATTAATTTCCAGACACATAATAGGGCTGCTAGGCCGGAACGGTCGCAATACACCTCCATTAGTCACAGAAGAGACGAGGTTCTCCTTCCAGGGACTACTGGATACATCCAGGCAGAAGGGACTTTTTACCCCCTGGATATTAGGAGAGCGGGGTCAGGTTTGTACCCCACTCCTCTCTTAAGTTCACTGACTATGTTTGGTTATGTAACAACCATTTTCTTTTTGTTACTTCTCTTTACTGTTCTTTCTTCCTCTTCTATCTCCACTAAGCATCTGACCACAGGTCAGAGTGAGCGGGCGAGGGAGCCAGACCATCATGGAACAGAAGGTCGATGCTGCAGAAGAATTCTGGCATCTACCAGATATCAGAGTCATCCTCCAGGAAGGGGTAAGCCACCTACCACTAAAGCGCACTTCCACCATCCTGATTCATGATTGACCTACCACTTCCTACCACGAACTTGTCCATTATATCTCACAATGTCCAGAGGTTGAACTCCGCAATTAAGAGGAGAAAGATATTTCACCTATACCACTCCATGAAGGCGGACATTGTCCTCCTCCAGGAGACGCACTTCTCAGCCTCATACACCCCTTCCTTCATACACCGCCGATACCCACAATTCTATTTAGCCAACTCTGAGAATAAGACGAGAGGAGTAGCCATCTGCTTCTCAACCCCAACTTCACACTAACTAACCTAGTAAGAGACCCGGAGGAGAGGTTCCTCCTACTGGAAGGGACCATAAACGGGGCGACATACACTTTTATCATATATTATGCACCAAATAAAGGCTAAGAGCACCTTTTTCCACTCTATGATGTCCACACTGGATCCTCACTTGAAGGGTGCCGTCATTATGGGGGGAGACACTAATTTGCCCTTTGATCTCTCCCTGGATAAATCCAAGGGGAAGTCATCCTCAGTCAAATGCCCACCAAAACAAAGCTTGAAAATTGCACAACTGTTAAATGGCCACCAGCTAGTTGACATATGGAGGGAACTGAACCCCCATACCAAAAATTTTACCCATTTCTCGGCCCCACACCGGACTTATGCCAGGATAGACCACATTTTTTTAAAGGCCACTTTAATTTCCTTAACGAGTTCCTCAAAGATTAGAGACACCCCCCCTTACCGACCATTCCATAATGTCTTTAAACATAAAATATGCTGGGGATCCTGAGAGACCCTTTAAATGGAGGCTTAATGAATCCATACTGACCAACCCTGTTCATTGCTCCATCCTAGAGAAATCGTTATAAGAATACTTTTTAAACAATGACACAGACAACATCACCCCGTCCATACTTTGGGCAGCGCATAAATCTGTAATGTGGGGGACCCTTATTCAAATGTGCTCTCAATTGAAGAGGGAACGTACGATTGACATCACTCGTTTAAATAGGGAATACCTAGAGTTGAATAAAAAACATAAACGCAACCCTACGCCCGCCTCACTACAAGCTTTGGAAGCTACAAAACTCCTACTTAATTTGACCCTAACCACAGATGCCGAGAAATCTCTCCTCTGGTCACAGGGCTGCCCACTATCGCCACTCATATTTGCGATAGCCATCGAATCGCTAGCTATAGCCATCAGATCCAATCCAAACATAAAGGGAGTACTGTGCGGTCCACAGGAACACAAATGTGCGCTCTTTGCGGATGACATGCTTCTATTCGTTACCTCCCCCCTGATTTCCACACCCAATTTACTGGGTACGCTTACGGAATTTGGTTTCCTCTCAGGACTTACAGTCAATCTATCCAAATCTATGACCCTCAATGTTTCCCTCCCAGTCCACCAAGTTGAGCAACGTAAAAGACACTTTCCCTTTCCTTGGGCGGAAGAATCTATCCCATATTCGGGTATCATACTCCCCAACAAGGTAGACAAACTCTTTGTTACAAACTACCCCCAGATGCTCAGGAAGCTAGAGGGGGACCTGGGGGCTTGGTCTAAGTGTGGTCTATCATACCTATACCAAAACATATAATAACTAAATTCCAATCGCGCATCATAAATTTTATCTCGGGGACAAAAGGTCACCCATTCTCGAAGGGGATTCTTTTCCGCCTTAAAACACAGGGTGGCTTGGGCCTCCCAAATTTATGGTGGTACTATCAGGCGGCCCAACTAACCCAAATTTCTTCTGTGTATTCTAAGGGGCCCAAACCAGACTGGCTATCCATGGATAGACAGGCAGTCCCACGTCACACGATTGACTACTTACTGTGGTGTCCCCGCTCGCAGAGACCCCCCATATTGGCACGATCCTCTCGCACACATTGACACTATGCGACACACTCCACAAACAAAAATCACTGGTTTCCCCCCTTAAACCTTTGGTCCACATTTTTCACAATCCAGAATTTATCCCAGGGCTGAACATATCAGCTTTCAGGTGGTGGTTGAATAAAGGCATGTTTAGAATAGGACACTTTTTCACGTCATCTCGCCCTCTCACACTGCGTGACTGTACCTACAAACTAGAAATGCCGAACGCTGAAAAAATTCCGCTTTAACCAAATTAGGACATTCCTAAACTCCCTATGGACAGACAAATCAATCCCCCCCAAAACCGACAGCCTATGAACAGTGGTGTGGTTCCCTTGTTAATCAGGGTGGTGGAATCTCTCTGATCTATGCCTTGTTGGCAAGCAAACAAGACCTACCCCCCTATGCACGGGCTTGGGAAAAGGACCTGGATGTGACATGGGACCCGAATAAATGGCACTTGCCAATTCCAGAAGTCTTTCAAGAGTATTAACACAAAGCTAATTGAAGTAATCGTTAAAATCCTAACAAGATGGTACTATGTACCCTCCAGACAGGCCAGAATGTTTCCGGGATTGTGGGCAAATGGGAACTATGCACCAAATATGGTGGTCATGCCCACGTATTAGAGGCTTTTGGAATCGATTCTTCCACCTGGTTAGGAAGGTCACGGAATTGGAGTCCCCCAAGCCCCCACGATTGCCTTACTAAATCAAAGAGTAGAAGGAGCCCCCAAACACACCAATATTCTCATCTTCTTTATGTTACTTGGAGTGAAACTTACTATTGCAAAGGCTTGGAAAACGAACAAGGTTTCTTTGCTTGCCGCTAAGCGTAAATCTTCCTGGATCTTCACCCAAGAACACGTCTCTGCAAAACCATTGGACAGTGAAGTTTGAAACGACTTGGGAGCCCTGGGCACATTACATCAAGGTTCCACTGTATACGGGCCAATTCAATCGCCTTGATGTCTGACCCAGATGTCTGGCTCCCTCCCTTGCGCTACCTTAATTATCATACCACAGATGCACCCTCTCACTCCTTTCTCTCCTTTTCCTACTACGCTTCTTTCCTACTACCAGATATGCCTACCTGGTAACCCCACAGGGTCTGTCCTGTGGAGGGCAACGCACCTACCCCCTGAAAGGCTGTGTTTACTTTAATTTTGTTAATTTATGATCTTGATCCACCGGTTAAATGTTAGCTACATTTGGTATTACTGGGCATGGAATCAACTTTTATTTTCGACAACTGCTAGAGCACTGCTATAAGCCTGTTTCCGCATATTTCGGATGAATAGAAACGATCAAGCGGGATGGAGAGGGGGAACAGGATTGAAAATCCAGGGGTCTTGGGGGGGGGGGGCGCATGCGGGCCACAGTATGATCCCTTTAGGGGTGGCGGAATTGTGTCCCCTCAGGACCAACGGAACAGAACCCAAACTTATACACCAACTTCCCCAGGTTTCACCCTTAGAAATGCAGTACATTCAGCCTCTACTAGCTCTATATGGATTGGATTTATGACTCATAATAAACCTTCAGGGGGATAGGTATCACCGATGTATGCCTTATAATCGCTGTTAATGTGATGCATTTTTTTAAGGTTATAATTTCTATAGTTCATACCCTACAGAAGGGCTATGTTGGCTCTTGGATGGGAATAATTGACATATTGCTGTATTACAGTATTGTTTAAACTTTTTAATAAAAAGATTTAAAGAGAAACAAATTAAATTTAAGTAAATTAACTAAATTTAATTTTATAAATTGTTAAAAAATATCAAATGTTAAAATATCTAGGGATACTGCCATCTTATGGTCAAAAACCAAACGGTAAGTGAACATAATAGAAAGAAAAAAACTTTAACAATCGAGCCATCTTGTGGCGAAAAAGGAGGATGGATTTACCTTTTACAATATAATATTCCACAAACACGGGTTTCTAATAATTGGATAAATAACAATTTAGGTCTATAGCTACATTAATTCCTGCAGGCATGAGTGTGTTTAATTTATAGATCCATTCATTTTCATTTTTTGATATTTTCTGGGTCAAATTTCCTCCAATCTGTGTCTATTTTGTCAATCCCAAAAAAAATTTCCACACTAGGATCCTTGTTGTGATGTGTCCTGACGTGGTTAGAAAGACTGTTTTGGGAACCCATTTTTTATATTATTTAGATGTTCATTAATGCAAGTACATACATTTCTTTTAGTGTGTCCCATGTATTGCAACCTGCATGGGCAAATAATAAGATAGGTTACATGGGTCGATTTACATGTAATAAATTTCTCGATTTTTTATTCACTCCCCGTGCTGAATGATGTAAACTTCAATGCTTTTCTAGCGTTTTTCCTCATTAATTTACATGCTTTACATTTTTTACAGTAGTAAAACCCTGTTACATCTAAAAAAGTGCCAATTTTCGTTGGAGGGTTCAATACATTAGGAGCTAGTCTATTTCTTAAATTAGGTGCACGTCGATAAATGAACCTGGGGTGGTTGGGCAGCAATTTTGACAATGTCCTGTCTCTCAACAGTAATGGCCAATGTTTCATAACTATCTTCTCTAGACTTTTATAATCTCGGCTAAAATTAGTCAAAAAGGCTATGAAATCTAAATTTGGTTTCTTTTTGGGTTTGTCCTCCAAAAGTGATTTTCTGTCCATCTCCATAATTTGTTATTGAATAGACATAAGATCCTGATCTCGATATCCCTTTTCTTTGAATCTATTAACCACAATCTCTGACCGATGTAAATAATCCAACATATTGTCACAATTACGCCTGATTCTCATAAGTTGACCCTTTGGAACCCCACCCAGCCACCTGGGATGGTGGCAACTGGCTGTGGGGATATAGCTGTTTCTATAAGTGCCCTTGAAATAAGTCTTGGTTTGAATGCGCCCATTAGTAAAGGTAACTAAGTGTAGCGCTATAGTGTTAAAATTGGCTAAACCAAACTTAACCATACATGTATGTATATCACAAATAATAACAAAGGACCGTAAATTAATGGATATGTGACCCTATAAAGTGATAATTAATACAATGTGCAAAAAATAAATAAATAAATCACAAATTTCCACAAATATAAATAACTGAAAATTAAATATTGCAAAAAAGTGATGGTGAAAAACGAAAAATGCAAATAGGAGTGTCCCTGAAAAAATGAATGATCCACAGTGTTGATTGAATAAAAGGAAAGTTCTAAATCACCGCTTAGATCTTAGATCTAAATCTGATATATAAACAGAAGAAGGGCTGAGAACACCAGTGCAGCAACAAAACCTCCACCGAGACAGATGTAAGCTTACCAAATGGTTTGAACTCAAAAGAACATAAGTTCTATGAGTCAAACATGCTTTGTGTTATCGACCAACAACCAGGGTGTAGTATTAGGAATCCTCTCTGATTGTGAACCAAATACGTCCCAAAACGCATGAACAATCCATCTCCATATGTAGGTGATTGCACATAGAGTGATATCAAATTTCAATTGATAAGATAGGAGAAAATTATTAATATAAAAAACACACTCACATTTAGGACGTGTTAACAAGCGCTTGTGTAAAATAATGGCGGCAGTGGAGTCCTCTTTGGGAGGATATATGGAGACGGATTGTTCATGCGTTTTGAGACGTATTTGGTTCACAGTCAGAGAGGATTCCTAATACTACGCCCTGGTTGTTGGTTGATAACACAAAGCATGTTTGACTCATAGAATGTATGTTCTTTTGAGTTCAAACCATTTGGTAAGCTTACATCTGTCTCGGTGGAGGTTTTGCTGCACTGGTGTTCTCAGCCCTTCTTCTGTTTATATATCAGATTGGATGTCTAAGCAGTGATTTAGAACTTTCCTTTTATTCAATCAAAACTGTGGATCATTCATTTTTTCACGGACACACCTATTTGCATTTTTCCTTTTTCACCATCACTTTTCTGCAATATTTAATTTTCAGTTATTTATATTTGTGGAATTTTGTGATTTATTTATTCATTTATTTATTTTTTGCACATTGTATTAATTATCACTTTATAGGGTCACATATCAATTAATTTATGGTCATTTGTGATTATTTGAGACATACATATATGTATGGTTAAGTTTGGTTTGGCCAATTTTAACACTTTAGCGCTACACTTAGTTACCTTTACAATTAGCAAAATTATTTGTTTGTTGTGTTAGCTGCTATCACTTATTTTGGCAGCGCGGGGTACTCTTTTTTAATATGAATGCGGCCATTAGCCTTCACCAAGACCAAATTAAGGAAACTGATTTCATACAAATCCCAGTTTCCTGAGAATTTTAATATAATATAATAATAATAATATAATATACCTTTTATATAAAGATCTTTAAGGTATAGGAACTCCAAATATGCTATGCTCTTCCCATTGGCTCATTAATATATTTGCTACGCTGGGAGCATATTTGGCTCCCATAGCCACTTCCTTGACCTGTTTAAAACATGATCCCTCATGCCAAAAGTAGTTATTAAACATTGCTAACTCCAACGCCTCAATCAGGAACCCCTTCTGTTCCCTTCTGAGGTCAGACTCAGATTTAAGGGCTCTTTTATTGGTTAATAAGACGTCCTGTTGTATAAGGTTAATGTAAAGTGGTTCGACATAAATCGTCACATTTAATGTACTATCATGTATTGGAACATCTTTGAGCAGATTCATAACATGCTTACTATCTCTCAGATAGGAGGAATATGTTTGAATAATGGGCTGCAAAAAATAATCAACGTATTCGCCTATTCTAGAGAAGATAGACTTTATGCCACTGATAACTGGTCTTCCCGGTGGGCATTCTGAATTTTTATGTATTTTGGGCAATTGATAGATGACAGGAAGCTTTGGAGCATCAGGAATAAGGTAGCTGGCTTCTTTTTTAGTTACTTTTTTCTTTTTAGTTACTGAATTTAGATTTCATAGCCTTTTTGACTAATTTTAGCCAAGATTATAAAAATCTAGAGTTATGAAACATTGGCCATTACTGTTGAGAGACAGGACATGCTCCTAATGTATTGAACCCGCCAAAGAAAGTTGGCACTTTCTACTGTAAAAAATGTAAAGCATGTAAATTGACAAGGAAAAACGCTAGAAAAGTATTGAATTTTACACCACTCAGCACGGAGAGTGAATACAAAATCGAGAAATGTATTACATGTAAATCGACCCATGTAACCTATCTTATTTGCCCATGCGGGTTGCAATACGTGGGACGCACTAAAATAAATTTATGTACCCGCATCAATGAACATCTAAATAATATAAAAATGGGTTCCCAAAACACAGCCTTTTTAACCACTTCAGGACACATCACAACAAGGATCCTAGTGTGGCAAAATTTTTTGGGAATCACAAAGAAGACACAGATTGGAGGGGAGGAAATATGACCCAGAAAATATAAAAAAAATGAAACTGAATGGATCTATAAATTAAACACACTCATGCCTGCGGGAACGAATGTAGATATAGACCTAAATTGTTACTTATCCAATTATTAGAAACCCGTGTTTGTGGAATATGCTATTGTAAAAGGTAAATCCATTCTACTTGAATCCATCCTCCTTTTTCGCCACAAGATGGCTCTATTGTTAACGTTTTTTTCTTTCTGATATGTTCACTTACCATTTGGTTTTCGACCACAAGATGGCATTATCCATAGATATTTTAACATTTGATATTTTTTAACATTTAAAAAAATTAAATTTAAGTAATTTACTTAAATTTAATTTGTTTCTATTGTCTTCTACATTCGTAGTATGACTTAAGAGTTTTTTTTACTGTATATTGCGTAAGGATTGAACTAGATTGGATATCCTTAATTGGCGGACTTGTATAAATATGGAAGCGACGTATCCGATCACATGACCTCTGATGACGTCAGAGCGTGCTGACGAAATGCGTAGGGTGGCTTGAGCGCGATACGTCACTTCCGCCATTTGCAACGAGGCTGAAACGCTAACGGCGTCTCCAACACATGGTTGTGTAAGCTGTTATGGAGGTTTGATTTTAACTAATTTTTAACTCAATTTTTGAATACATTTCGATATACTTCACCATGGAAGCCCTTTTTTCTTTTAATCCTTGGATACCTGTTTGGATTGATGTTGTGGTCATGAAAATTTCCACATTGGGATTTCCTACAAGCATTTATGAGTACCTGTAATAGGTTCCATGGGATCCTGATTGAATATCTTTTCGGACCGGAGCTGTGGCTGTGAGATTATTCCATTGGCATTATTCACAGGCATATATGACTACCTGTAATGGGTGTCATGGGATTCTGGTGATTGGATGTGTGGCAGGTGATGGTGGTGGAAGATCTACTCCTTGTTGTTCGCTAAGAAGTGGAAGATTCACATGCACGTTTTTTGATTATTCACTTTGATTGGACACTCAATTAGATATTTTGTGGACGTTACACATAATTTTACACTACATGTATATGATTGTGTTTGCTGACATTGGTTAATGCATTTTGAGCACTTGCACGTTAAAATAATATTTTTTTTGAGAGTGCGGTTATAATTAATTAACTTTTAATTAATTATTTTTTCACTCATTTTATTTACAACGAGCTGCTCCTATTATTATTATTATTATTGAATATTGAATTATTATTGAATATTTTTGTCATTTGCGCAGGTTTGGTGGTGGTTTAATACTTCCATACATACACATTTTTCAACCTCTTGAGAGTAGTCTGCAAATTTGTAGCCGTCCAGCTGTAAGGATTTGGAATTTCTGAACGATTTCAGGATATTACCCTGCCAGCATAATTCAGGAAATGGACGATGATGGGTCTTGGCGTGCATCTGTCAATGGAAGGTGCACCTAGCCGATGGGCCCTCTCAACTATACAGGGGGATGAAATTCCCAGGGCGTGGGGAATGCGTGTGGCACAAATGTCGGTCAGTGAATCTGCATTGAAGGATTCTGGGGGACCAATAACCCTGAGGTTATTGCACCTGGAGCGGTATTCCAGGTCATCCAGCTTGTCAAAGAACTGCTGGACCTGTTTAGATTGCTGTTCTGTGGAATATGAGCTTTGCATCTCATCCTCTAAGTCAAAATGAAAATATTTGCCAGCACACCATGGAACGGCGTAGATAGTGTCCAAACATGTAATTTATTGCATGATCACAACACAAGGAGAGTGCAATGTTTCGGAGTCACGCAGGACCCCTTCGTCAGGCATGTGATGTCATCCTCTAAGTCAGACATGTGGTGCTCTATTTCAGAGAGCCTTCTATCGTGTTCCCCTAGCTGTTTTCTCATTTGTGTAATGCCTGCAGCTATGGCCCTGTCGACCTCTGCCGTTATTGTGAGGGATAGCAGTGCTGCAACTGCCTGGGCTAATTCCGCATACTGTTCCTTGGATGGGGGTGGCGCCGCAGCCGTGTGAATATCGGTATCTGCAGGGATTGCAGAGGCATCCGCTCCGTCCACCATGTTGGCTGCAGGTGGGCCGTGGAGGGAGAGCTCCGAGTTGGAGGCTGCAGCAGTGCCGGAGGGGCTGTGGACCAGGTATTTGTCCATGTACCTGAGCCGCTTGTGAAAGAGAGGCTGACCAGGAGTCGCTCACTATCCATGGGCGAGAGAGGGGCCTGTGTTCTATGAAGGATGATCCGGAGCCGCCGTTCCTCGCTCCTTCACATGAGGCGCCGGAAACGGAAGTGATTTTTATTTTATTTAGGGGTATTAAACTTAGATGGGGTAAGGGAGCATGGAATGCCCACTTGAATGAAGCACAATGTACACGGGACTCAACCTATATACACTCTCTGTATATACACCTTCAAACTTCAGTTCCAGCACAACTCTTGCCTGCAGGCTAGCTCTTCTTAACACCTCCAGCACATCACTTGCTTGCATTTCCAGGACCAGCCAGCACTGATTTGCAGGCCTGACACTGGCTCAGCCAGGACTAAATTGAATGCTCTTTGCAGGCAGGGACCACCGGCCCCTTTGGTGTACCAAAAATATAGAAAGTCCCAGTGCTAGCTGTCCTCGTGGATACTGCTCACAGTACCTCCTCTTCAGGCACTACCAGCCCTCCTGGCTGCAGCTGCCCCCCTCCACTGCCCATGCCACCACAGTCCACTCCACTGGCTCTGCACCCATCCCAGACTGCAATCTTCCAGTCCTCTCAGGCGTGCCTACCCTATCCTCTCCTGGCTGTGTGTCTCTCACCAGCCCTCTTGGCTGTGACCTGTTGTTTCTCTCCTGGAGACTTTGCTTGGCAGTGCTCTCCTGCTGTCCTCTCTTGCTCCCATGACACCTGTCCAGGACACCTCTGTGTGTCGTGAGAAGGGTCCTGTCTGCACCCGAGCCCCAGGTCACCATCACCCAGACTAGGGAGCTCCATCGGAGGCCAGAACAGTCTAGCACACATCTTCAGCTTCCACCCGAACAACTCCTCCCCAGCTGGGCTGACCCTGGATATTTAAGGAGGCCTGTCCCCTGCCAATTAAAGTTGGGGATTGGTCAGGGCTCTTCAGACTATCCCAGACAACTCCACCTTTTCTCTCCTTCTTCCTTTCCAGAAGATACTAGAATATTCTCAAAAGAAGTGCGAGGTCTTGGTGATGCTGCCTGTGAGTCAACCAGCTCTGCTCTGAGTTACTCCCAACCCAGATGAAAACACACCCAGGCTTGGATGCCAGCCAAGCCTGGAAATTGACCTACTCTACCAAAAAACAACACTATCACTTCTAGCACACTAGAGGGTGCTACATATGCAGTGGAATATCCAGAGTATGGCAGCTACTGCACATCCACTGGATTCTTGAAGAGGGGAGCCATGGCCACATCACTCATTAGCCCAGGGTTTTCTATCACTCCACTTCTTTCCCTTACCAAGTTGCCTGTAGTCTCCAGTACAACTATATTCCTCTTCTGAGTCTACCCCATCCCCCGACCTGCTGCCACCATTGTCATTTGCTGGCAGCCCCCGCTCTAAGCGAAGGGTAAGGGGGCCTTCATTAAATCAATACAATGTGTAATAAGAGTACAGTAACCTATAGCACACTTCCATATTTGAGAGCCTCCATGGGTCAATGCAGACATTGTGATCTTGCTCTGCTGAGTATAGAAAGGGAAAAAACTGAGAAAATGACTTTGATCACACCATAGACCAATTTGCATCAGTAAAAGCAAGAAAGTTCTGGTTAAAATTTTCATGTAGTTCCATAATTTGTTAAGTGAAAAAACGTCAACAAGTTTTATGTGCATTTTTAACGATATTACATGCATCTGTTGAAATTATGGTAAAGTTATCTAAAATATGGTTTGTCAGATATATGGACAGGGCGCAATTTTAATGCTTGCCATAGGTTCTAAGCCTAGAAATTTACCTACTCCACCAAAACACAAAACTATCACTTCTAGCACACTAGAGGGTGCTACACTTACCCCCCTAACATCCAGCTAGTCCCTTAGCTGGGAAATTTACAAAAACAATGGCAAGGGCATTCCATACAATACGATTTTGGAGGGAGGCCCTCTGCCCCCAGGATTTCGTGACTCCATCCGGAACCGAATAGACAGCCGTCCATACTAGAACCCTGCAGTGAGAAGGGATAGAAAAATACAGCATCCTATCTTTAACGGCCATCTGCACATGTACATAGTTTTCTGTCAGTAGGGGGATTATCAGCCTGCTGACAGAAACATAAACACCAAATCCACAGGTATCACTTTTAAGCACAGTTTTCTTTCTTTTGTTCTGTCAGTAGGGGGTTAGCAATCTGCTGACAGACACAACAGAAGGGGGAAAAACACAGCACAAAAGTGAACAGTTCTCTTTGCAGTTCCTGATGGGAGGGGCCCCTCCCCGGACTATCAGGCTCCTTTAAGATTTAAAAGGCAAAACTTTGACCTCACCCAGAGTCCCTCAATAAGAGCGTCCATCAAACTGACTTTGATCAGGGTGGCAGGCTGATCTTAGTCCTGCAAAAGTCAGAGAAAAAAGGAACACAGTCTGCATCCCTCACGGCAGTCATGTTGCAAGATTTCCATGGTGAGCTGCACGCTCCAGCAGTCTCTCACGCATAGAAATGCGGGTCAGGCAATCTCTTCCTACCGCCCCCTTCTTCTCTGATGGAGACAGAGTGGCTCCTTGCAAGCTGTCCTGCTTTCACAGTCACCGTTCTGTCTCTGTAAACTGCTCTCCCCAGCCTCCATTCCCTCCAAATGTCCTTAAAGCGGGACCAGGTCTCCTCACACTCTGGCACTGCAATGGCTTGGGAATATGCAGGTACTCCCACACTAGGTAATCCTCCCACTCTCCCCGGGAGTTCTCCACAATGTCCATAGTGTCAGGAGGGACATAAGGGTAGTCGAGACCCCACTCCAGAGCAACTCTGCGCTGAAGTTCCCGCCTGAACCTGGACAGTTCTCTGGGTTTATCTTTTCCTGGCAGGACACAAGCATTGGAAGACCTCCTGACCCACTGCTTGTATTCAGCTGCTCTGGTCTGGGTGGTGGAGGGTCTGTTGTAGAAGAGTTGTCTACTGCTGATGGGTGTTCCTGCAGCTTCTTCAGTTCCCATAGCTTGATGTGGCACATCTACCACTTCGGACTAGATTTCCGGGACCTGGGAGCCTCTTATCTCCCATTCCTCCTCCGAGCTGCTGTGGGACGACCAATCTATCTCTTCCAGTGACCTGAAATTCGCTTGCAGTCTTGGAGAACCCCAATCTATGGCCCTGTCCTCGCCTTCCCCTCCTGTCTCACCTGAGGGCACATCTCCGTCCTGCACTGGCTCCTTCCAGGTGGGATCAAAAAAACACATAGAGGCAGACGGAATTTCAGGGACAATTTCTGGTTCCTGCTGGGCAGTACTTACAGTTACTAGTTCCCCGACCAGGCTGCAGACCACAACAGGCTCCTCTTCCCTCATGTCACGGATGTTTGTAGGGGAGTCACCAGCCTCAGACTCCACCCCTCCTTTCGGCGATGATTCCAGGCCTGCTCTGGCCTTCAGGGACTTCCACGGCTGCACACGACACAGTCCTGACTGCAGGTCCACATTGTAGTATTGTGGCTCCTGCTGGCTGGATGCAAGCCGTGTGAGCGGTTCGCCGCAGTGCCCACACCGGATCCAGGCACTGACCTCCGCGGTTGGTATCCGGCATTCTGGACACAGCAGGTACAGTCACTTCATCCCATCCTCTGAATCATCCTGAGGGTGAATCCCCCGCAATGCTCCAACTGAACATTGGTGCCCACCAGTGTCCACTCCTGCAGATCAGGCAACCAGGTCAGCCCTGGGAACACATGAGCACACTCCGCCATCTTTCTCCTCCGCCTTGTGGTGTCTGCTAGCAGGAAACACTGGGTCTCCTCTAGGGCGTGGCACCGTCCCCTCGCTTCCTGCAGGCTGGCGCCTGTGCAACTGATAGGCAGGTCCCTCCTTCTGCGTTCTGCTGTAACCCCTTGTTAGACAAACTGAAGTTTGCAGACACACTGGAACTAGCAGGCACGTCGCTTGGCACCGATTGTGCTTGAGCAACTGAAGGCAAATGATGGCTGACTTTTCCAGTGGTTGCCGGTAGCAACAATAAAGTTTGTGGCCCATGCCTCACTGAAGGGAACACTTTTAGCACAGTCCCACCCGTAGACTTACCCCGATCACCCTGGGCAACAGTAGACATCCCCAGGCACAGTTTACTGTTCAAAGCAGGAGTTTGGAGCAAAAGTTTGAGCTGTCCAGCAATAGCAGATTGCTGGACATATTTGTAATCCATAGGCGTGATCGCCTGCTGTGGGTGCCATGGGTGAAAGCACATGGCAAAGTAGTTCCTGAATTGTAGAATTTAGCACAAGTTTCCGTCCCAGTCACGGTTGGGCAACTGGGTAAGCAGGCAGCAATAATTGACAAGCATATCCCGTTGGTTGTTATGGGCAATGGCACTTAATACTTTAGCACTGAATGCAGACACATGCTTCCCCTGGGTTCAATTCCTCAATTTGATGGAACAAAGTATGGTTCCCCCCGCTCGATCAACTTCGGTTGCTAGGGGCAACGACTGGCAGGTAACTGTGAGCAAATGGTCCCGAAACGAGCCCCCAAATGTAGCGGTACCTGCTTGAGGGCTGCTGAGTATTGTGGTCCATCTCTCACCCTGCCCAGCCAGGCACACAGTTCACATTCACCCTCAGGCAGAAAACCAGGCCTTGAACTTTGGCTTTCATTTTATTGAGGGATATTAAACTTGGTTGGGGTAAGGGAGTATGGGATGCCCACTTGATTGAAGCACAATGTACACAGGACTCAACCTATATACACTCTTCATATACACCTCCAAACATCAGCTCCAGCACAATTCTAGCTTGCAGACTATCTCTCCTTAACACCTCCAGCACATCATTTGCTTGCACTTCCAGGACCAGCTAGCACTGATTTGCAGGCCTGACACTGGCTCAGCCAGGCCTAAATTGAATGCCCTTTGCAGGCAGGGACCACTAGCCCCTTTGGTGTAGCAAAAAATAGAAAGTAGAAAGTCCCAGTGCTAGCTGTCCTAGTGGCTACTGCTCCCAGTACCACCTCTTCAGGCACTGCAAGCCCTCATAGCTGCAGCTGCCCCTCTCCACTGTCTGTGCCACCACAGTTCACTCCACTGGCTCTACACCCATCCCAGACTGCAATCTCCTAGTCCTCTCAGGCGTGCCTTCCCAGTTCTCCCCTGTCTGTGTGTCACTCACCAGCCCTCTTGGCTGTGACCTGTTGTTTCTCTCCTGGTGACTTTGCCTGGCAGTGCTCTCCCGCTGTCCTCTCTTGCTCATGTGCCACCTGTCCACCACACCTCTGTGTGCCATGAGAAGGGTCCTGTCCACACCCCAGCACCAGGCCCAAGGTCACCCCCCCCGCAGCCTAGGGAGCTTCCTCGAAGGCTAGAACAGCCTGGCACTCCATCTCCAGCTTCCACCCAAACAACTCCTCCCCAGCTGGGCTGACCTTGGATATTTAAGGAGGCCTGCCCCCTGCCAATCAAAGTTGGGGATTAGTCAGGGCTCCTCAGAAAATCCCAGACAGCTCCACCTTTCCTCTCCTCCTTCCTTTCCAGAAGATACTAGAATATTCTCGAAAGAAGTGGGAGGTCTTGGTGATGCTGACTGTGAGTCACCAGCTCTGGTCTGAGTTACTCCCAACCCAGATCAAAACACACCCAAGCCTGGAAATTTACCTACTCTACCAAATAGCAACATATCACTTCTAGCACACTAGAGGATGCTACATATGCAGTGGGATATGCAGGGTATGGCAGCTACTGCACATCCACTGGATTCTTGAAGGGGGGGAGCCACGGCCGCACCACTCAATAGCCCAGGGTTTTCTATCACTCCACTTCTTTCCCTTACCAAACTGCCTGTAGTCTCCAGTACAACTAGATTCCTCTACCTAGTCTACCCCATCCCCTGACCTGCTGCTGCTGCCACTCTGAGGGATGGGTAAAGGGGCCTTCATTAAATCAATACAATGTGTAATAAGAGTACAGTAACCTATAGCACACTTCCATATTTGAGAGCCTCCATAGGTCAATGCAGACTTTGTGATCTTGCTCTGCTGAGTATAGAAAGGGGAAAAAACTGAGAAAATTACTTTGATCACACCATAGACCAATTTCATGTAGTTCCATAATTTGTTAAGTGAAAAAACATCAACGAGTTTTACGTGCATTTTTAAGTTGATATTATGGTAAAGGTATCTAAAATATGGTTTGTCAGATATCTGGACAGGGGTGCAATTTTAATGCTTGCCATATGTGGCATTTTCCATGGCTACGATCCTATGTGTATGTTCCACCTACAATATTAAAGTAGTTGTAAACTTCCAAATTAAAAATGAACAAAGCATATCCCTTAGTTTGTACTAGCCCCAATCCAAAGCACCAAGTGTGGTTTCTGTCTGCTCTCTCTTTCCACTGTAATCTGCATTAATCACTTTTGACAGGTGTCACACAGAAGGTGATTGACAGTCAGCTGTGTATGTATCCCTTTGAGACTGTGTAGAGGGGGGGTTGTCTATTCCCTCTACTCAGATTACACACACTTCCCTGCTTTATTCTGTGGAGCCCCCTGCTGTCTAAAACTCAGAAATGCTGTGTAAACTGTGGGCTTTAGGAGGCTGTAGAGGAAAGAGAGCCGTAAATAAACAGGCACAACTTATATAAGGTCATCTCTGTATATCACTTTCTGTGGGTATATATGTTAGGGTTTATTATAATTTTAAAATGATTGCAAAGTTTAACATTTCAAAAAATAACAATAATGTTATACAGTACTTACCTGCTCTGTGCAACAGAATTGCACAGAGCGCCCCGCTCCTCTTCTGGGGTCCCTTACTGGCGTGTCTGGCTTCTCTTTTTTTCTTGGTGGGCCACCATAGGAAGCTACTTCTTATTACGACATACCTGCATCAGCAAATCCAGCAAGAGCGCTACAGACAGGCACATTGCTGGATGGAATGAGGGCTCAGATAAGTATGGGGGGGGGGGGGGGGCAATGTTATTACCTAAATATTTTTTACTCTAATGCAGGGAATACATTATGGTAAAACATGTCAAGGCTTTAGAACCACTTTAAATAATAACATATTAGACCTTTTGGAAAAGTTTTAATATGCACAGGTTTAGTAAAGGATGTCAGGTTTTCAAAAACATTGTGTTTTACAACACTTTTGAACCCATCACGACAATGATTTTTCTGATCTCCATTTAACTCCCCTACAGCAAGTTCATTTTTTTTTTATTGGGCTTCAATGTCTGAGCAATGTAGAAAAACTCTGGTTACATAGACTGGGAACTTATACCATCTAGTAGTACATTAAGACTTCCAGATATCTGTTACATAATTGTTCTTCGGTATCTAACCCCATGTCCTTTTTATTTTTTACCACTAGAGGGTACAATATAGCTGTACATCATATAGATGTGAAAAGTAGTTTTTATTTTTCCATTTAAGTCGCTACTGTTCTGTGGTCAGTAATAGGATACTTGCTATTTAGAAGCGAATCCTGACACAACACACACATACAGTACTGTGTGATATACTGTATATACCAGGGGTAGGCAACCCTCCGGCACTGGTGCTGCAAGCGGCACACAAAGCCTTTTTTTGCCGGCACTCTACTCCCTCCCCATCAGCTGAGCAGCACAGGGAAGTGTCAGAGAGACACAAATGCATTCCAATTTCAGAGTTCCCCATGCTGCACCTGCACTGAGGGGGAGACACAGTGCCCCTACACCTTGTAAAAGATGGGAAACATTGATTGGTTCTCTAACTTTGCTGTAGCTGCGATCGTCAGCTTTTGTGATGGGGAAGAGATTGGGTGCAGTTCTGGTAAGGGAGGGGGGGTGGTCCCTGTTTCCAGATGGAGGAGGGCTATCATTGGCCACTGCTAAAGCCAATCACAGTCCTGCTAGCCCCATCCATCATCTGGAGGAAGAAGATTCTCTTGGTTGCCACTACCAATCTCTGAAAGAAGGGATTTCACTGTGATTGAGAAAACCACAATCAGGTGACAGTTTGTGGAATTACTGTTGAGCTTCTGGGAACTTTGTTGAAATTATTCCTGAACCATTGTGCCACTTGCTACTGAACCCCTGCACTCTGTGTCCCTTTAAGCCACAGCCAGTATTCAGCGCAATGAAAATCACACCCAACTTTTCCTGTGGCGCAGAGAGCCTCACCTTTCTCAGCTTCGGGGCCCAACTTATGATCCTGCACACAGGCCCACTGCTTTCAGAAAATGCCTCTGACCTGAAGTCATCATTGCACATCCATTCCAGATCCTGATATGTGACATCACATACATCCCATACATCCCATACAAGCACGTGGGCTGGATGCGAGAGTTGGATCAGCAGGATGAGTGTGCCAGGACAGGTAGATGTGTCTCATCTCTGCTTCCTTTTACCACTCTGCATATCACGCATATTATAGATGAGAAGAAGGTACAGCAGTGGATCAGATAAGCAGGAGGGTAAGGGGTAGGGAAAATGAGCAGGAGGGTACAGCGGTGGGACAGATGAGCAGGAGGGTACAGCAGTGGTGCAGATGTGCAGGGAGGTACAGTGTGGAAGAGATGAGAAGGGAGTTCAGCAGTGGGACAGAAGAGTAAGGGGGGGGGGGGGGAACAGTGTTGGGCCACATGAGCAGGGGGGTTTAGTGTTGGGGCAGATGAGAAGGGGGTTCAGTGGTGGGACAGAAAAGCAGGGGGTACAGAGGTGAGACAAATGTGTAGACGGTACATTGGTGGGGCAGATGAGAAAGTGGGTTATAGTGGTAGGGCAGATGAGTTCAGTGTTAGGACAGATGAGAAGGTGATTCAGCAGTGAAACAGAAGAGCATGGGGATACGGCGGTGGAGAAGATGTGCAGGGAGGTACAGTGGTGGGGCAGATGAGAAAAGGGGGTACATTGATGGGGCAGATGAGCAGAGGGGTTACAGTGGTGGGACAGATGTGCAGGAGGTACAGTGGTGGGAGGGATGAGAATGGGGTTCAGCGGTGGGACAGAAAAGCAGGGGGGTACAGTGATGGGGCAGATGAGCAGGGGGGGTTCAGTGTTGGGCTAAATGAGAAGAGGGTTACAGTGGTGGGAAAGATGAACCAGGGGGGATTCAGTGTTGGGCTAGATGAGAAGGGGGTTACAGTGGTGGGAAACATGAGCGGGGGGGTTCACTGTTGGGGCAGAGAAGAAAGAAGGTACATCAGTGAAACACGTGAGCAGGGGGTTACAGTGGTGGGGCAGAAGAGCAGGGGGTACAGAGGTGAGACAAATGTGCAGGAGGTACATTGGTGGGGCAGATGAGAAAGTGGGTTATAGTGGTAGGACAGATGAGTTCAGTGTTAGGACAGATGAGAAGGTGATTCAGTAGTGAAACAGAAGAGCATGGGGATACGGCAGTGGAGAAGATGTGCAGGGAGGTACAGTGGTGGGGCAGATGAGAAAAGGGGGTACATTGATGGGGCAGATGAGCAGAGGGGTTACAGTGGTGGGACAGATGTGCAGGAGGTACAATGGTGGGAGGGATGAGAAGGGGGTTCAGCGGTGGGACAGAAAAGCAGGGGGTACAGTGATGGGGCAGATGAGCAGGGGGGGTTCAGTGTTGGGCTAAATGAGAAGAGGGTTACAGTGGTGGGAAAGATGAACCAGGGGGGATTCAGTGTTGGGCTAGATGAGAAGGGGGTTACAGTGGTGGGAAACATGAGCGGGGGGGTTCACTGTTGGGGCAGAGAAGAAAGAAGGTACATCAGTGAAACACGTGAGCAGGGGGTTACAGTGGTGGGGCAGAAGAGCAGGGGGTACAGAGGTGAGACAAATGTGCAGGAGGTACATTGGTGGGGCAGATGAGAAAGTGGGTTATAGTGGTAGGACAGATGAGTTCAGTGTTAGGACAGATGAGAAGGTGATTCAGTAGTGAAACAGAAGAGCATGGGGATACGGCAGTGGAGAAGATGTGCAGGGAGGTACAGTGGTGGGGCAGATGAGAAAAGGGGGTACATTGATGGGGCAGATGAGCAGAGGGGTTACAGTGGTGGGACAGATGTGCAGGAGGTACAATGGTGGGAGGGATGAGAAGGGGGTTCAGCGGTGGGACAGAAAAGCAGGGGGTACAGTGATGGGGCAGATGAGCAGGGGGGGTTCAGTGTTGGGCCAAATGAGAAGAGGGTTACAGTGGTGGGAAAGATGAACCAGAGGGGATTCAGTGTTGGGCTAGATGAGAAGGGGGTTACAGTGGTGGGAAACATGAGCCGGGGGGTTCAGTGTTGGGGCAGAGAAGAAAGAAGGTACATCAGTGAAACACGTGAGCAGGGGGTTAGAGTGGTGGGGCAGAAGAGCAGGGGGTACAGAGGTGAGACAAATGTGCAGGAGGTACATTGGTGGGGCAGATGAGAAAGTGGGTTATAGTGGTAGGGCAGATGAGTTCAGTGTTAGGACAGATGAGAAGGTGATTCAGTAGTGAAACAGAAGAGCATGGGGATACAGCGGTGGAGAAGATGTGCAGGGAGGTACAGTGGTGGGGCAGATGAGAAAAGGGGGTACATTGATGGGGCAGATGAGCAGAGGGGTTACAGTGGTGGGACAAATGTGCAGGAGATACAGTGGTGGGAGGGATGTAAAGGGGGTTCAGCGGTGGGACAGAAAAGCAGGGGGGTACAGTGATGGGGCAGATGAGCAGGGGGGGTTCAGTGTTGGGCCAAATGAGAAGAGGGTTACAGTGGTGGGAAAGATGAACCAGGGGGGATTCAGTGTTGGGCTAGATGAGAAGGGGGTTACAGTGGTGGGAAACATGAGCGGGGGGGTTCAGTGTTGGGGCAGAGAAGAAAGAAGGTACATCAGTGAAACACGTGAGCAGGGGGTTAAAGTGGTGGGGCAGAAGAGCAGGGGGTACAGGGGTGAGACAAATGTTCAGGAGGTACATTGGTGGGGCAGATGAGAAAGTGGGTTATAGTGGTAGGGCAGATGAGTTCAGTGTTAGGACAGATGAGAAGGTGATTCAGTAGTGAAACAGAAGAGCATGGGGATACGGCGGTAGAGAAGATGTGCAGGGAGGTACAGTGGTGGGGCAGATGAGCAGGGGGGGTTCAGTGTTGGGCCAAATGAGAAGAGGGTTACAGTGGTGGGACAGAAGAGCAGGGTGGTACAGTGATGGGACAGATGAGCAGGGGGTTACAGTGGTGGGGCAGATGAGAAAGTGGGTTATAGTGGTAGGGCAGATGAGAAAGGGGATACATTGGTGGGGCAGATGAGCAGGGGGTTACAGTGGTGAAACAGATTTGCAGGCGGGGGTAGTGATCTGAGGTGTGAAGGTGCATGAATTGGGGCTGATCTGAGGTGTGGAGATGCATGAATTGGGGCTGATCTGAGGCGTGAGAGTGCAGGATGTTAATTTCTCACTACTAAAGTAGTTTACAGCATTTCCTTTATAAAAAATCCTTTTCATGATTGAGAGTGTGAAGTTGACTTTTTTTGTTATAAAATCAGCACGCTCAATTTCTTTGAAAACATTTTCTGGCACACTGTGCTCAAAAGGTTGCCTACCCCTGCACTAGATTTTAGTTATGGGTATCAGAATAAAGGGGGCTGAATACAAATGCATGCCACACTTTTCACATAATTATTCGTAAAAAATTTTGAAAACCATTTATTATTTTCCTTCCACTTCACAATTATGTGCCACTTTGTGTTGGTCTATCACATAAAATCCCAACAAAATACATTTACGTTTTTGGTTGTAACATGACAAAATGTGGAAAATTTCAAGGGGTATGAAGACTTTTTCAAGGCACTGCATCAAGCTTGATATAAGGTATAAAGATTCAGGTCATAAATACATATTTTTTACAATTTTAAATTGGTTATTACAGTTATGGTAATCTATTTTGTGCCTGGTAATTTTTAAGGGAGGTATTTTAGTTTTAAAGAGGAGGTTCAGTCTCCCATGAATAATTGAAAGTCAGCAGCTACAAATACTGTAGCTGCTGACTTTTTTAATATAGGGACACTTACCTGTCCAGGGAGCATGCGATGGCGGCACCCCAGCCGATCTTTGGATCGGCTGTCGGGTGCAGCCGCCGTAATTCCTGTTAAGGGAACCCGGCAGTGAAGCCTTTTGGCTTACAGCCGGTTCCCTCTAGGGCATGGGCAAAGCGCGCTGCACTTTCTAATTGGTCTGGCGGCGGAGGCAGGAGGAGGGGGCCAAACTCCTGAGAGACTGGGCCGTGGCCCTGAAGTGGGGAACGTTACCTGTCAAAAACTGGTACCCGCCCCCCCCCCCCCCCCCCCTGAAAGTGCCAAATGTGGTACTGGAGGAGGGGAGGAGAGCGATAAGCACAAGTTCCACTTTTGAGTAGAACGCCGCTTTAACTTGTCGATTTTACTATTATTATTGCTATTGTGACTCTAATAATGGTATTGAAATCATATGAATAACCAGCATATTTATACCGTGCCTTGAAAAAGTATTCATGCCCCTTGAAATGCTCCACATTTTTGTCATGGTACAACCAGAAACCTAAATGTATTTTATTGGAATTTTATGTAATAGACCAACACAAAGTGGCACATAATTGTGAAGTAGAAGGAAAATTATAAATTGTTTTCAAATTTTTTACAAATAAATATGTGAAAAGTGTGGCGTGCATTTGTATTCAGCCCCCTTTACTCTGATACCCCTAACTAAAATCTAGTGGAACCAACTGCCTTCAGAAGTCACCTAATTAGTAAATAGAGTCCACCTGTGTGTAATTTAAAACTACATAAAATCTCAATAAAATACATTTATGTTTTTGGTTGTAACATGACAAAATGTGGAACATTTCAAGGGGTATGAATACTTTTTCAAGGCACTGTATGTACACATTTTCTGTGGTTTTATTATCACATAATGCAAATACATTATGCTCTGATTCATTGTTAAAGCTCATGTACTTTTTCGTTCAAGAAGCAGCAGTACGATGAATGGGCACATGGATATAACAATCTCCATGTTGAGCGTTGCCGCACTTCAGGAACGCACCACAAACGACTGTGAATATGAGCTTAGATTTATGAAAGTAGTAGTAAACATGCAGAATTTTTAGCTTGACATTTTTACCACTATGAAATAAGCATTCCACATTAATTCTTTTGTTTATATTCCTACCCCAGTACTTGCAGTCTACATCTTTCAATGCTGCTGGCTCCTGCTATCTCAGTGCTGCTTCTGTGAACTCCCACTCTTCAGAGGAAGGAGTTAGCAGTGGACAGTGCAGTCTCTAGCTAGTCTGTTAGCTTGGAGAGAGGAAGAGGAGGAGGAGGAGAAAGGAGGAGCAGGAGAGTGCCTTGCATCCTAGGCTTATGGGTCTGGGTGTGACACACAATGTAGGGAGACACAACTCTAGCCCCTGCATGTAAAGGTGGCTCCATAGGATGCTGCAAGAGAAGGAAGCCACCCTAAAACAGGAAACCTGGGGCAGCAGTCATGTCACCAGCTTAACTACTTCAGTACAGGGCACTTACACCCCCTTCCTGCCCAGACCAATTTTCAGCTTTCAGCACTCTCACATTTTGAATGACAATTACTCAGTCATGCAACACTGTACCCATATGAAATTTGCATCCTTTTTTTCACACAAATAGAGCTTTCTTTTGGTGGTATTTAATCACTAGTGGGTTTTTTATTCTTTGTGCATAAATAATAAATGACCGTAAATTTTGTGAAAAAAATGCCTTTTTTTCTTTTTTCTTTGTTTATGTCATAAAATTTTGCAAATTAGTAATTTTTCCCTTTATAAATTTTGGCCAAAATTTATACTGCTACATATCTTTGGTAAAAATAACCCAAATTAGTGTATATTATTTGGTCTTTGTGAAAGTTATAGAGTCTACAAACTATGGTGCCAATCACTGAAAATTGATCACATCTGATCACACCTGATGTACTGAAGGCCTATCTCAAATGACCCCTTTTTAGAAAGTAGACATTCCAAGGTATTAAGTAAGTAGCATGGTTAGTTTTTTTAAGTTGTAATTTTTTCCCACAATTCTTTGCAAAATGAAGATTTATTTTTTACAAAATTGTCATATTAACAGGTTATTTCTCTCACAGATCATATGCATACAACAAATTACACCCCAAAATACATTCTGCTATGCTTCCTGAGTATGGCAATACCACATGTGTGAGACTTTTACACAGCCTGGCCACATACAAAGGCCCAACATTGAAGTAGTACTTTTAGGCGTTCTACGAGCATAAATTACACATCTCATTTCTCAACCACCTATTACACTTTTGAAGGCCCTGGAGCACCAGGACAATGAAGTTGCCCACAAAATAACCACATTTTGGAAAGGAAACACCCATACGTATAATATATGAGGCATAATGAGTCTTTTGAACGGTTCATTTTTTTCCAGAAGTTTTTGAAAATGTGAAAAAAAATGAAAACGCATTTTTTTTACACAAAGTTGTCCATTTATAAGATATTTCTAAAACATAGCAAATACATAGAAAAAAATACACCACAAAATACATTCTGCTACTCCTCCTGAGTATGGCGATACCACATGTGTGAGCCTTTTACACAGCCTGGCCACATGCAGAGGCCCAACATTTAAGTAGTACCTTCAGGCGTTCTAGGAGCATAAATTACACATCTCATTTCATTCCTACCTATCACACTTTTGAAGGTCCTTGAGCACCAGGACAGTGGAATTACCCACAAAATGACCCCATTTTGGAAAGCAAACACCCCAACGTATATTTTTTATGAGGCATGTGCTGCAGATAGGTACTCGGGTACTCTGATGGGCTGCAAATAGGTACTCAGGTACTCCCATGGGCTGGAGACAGGTACTCGGGTAACTTGATGAGCTGCAGATAGGCACTCAGGTACTCTGATGGGCTGGTGACAGGTACTCGGTTACTCTGATGGGCTGGTGACAGGTACTTGGATACTCTGATGGGCTGGTGACAGGTACTTGGATACTCTGATGGGCTGGTGACAGGTACTCGGGTACTCTGATGGGCTGGTGACAGGTACTCAGGCACTCTGATGGCCTGGTGACAGGTACTCGGCTCTTATTGGCTACAGATAGGTACTGGTGGGACTGGTGACTGGTATTCGGGTACTCTGAAGGGCGGTGACAGGTACTCAGGTACTCGGTACTCATATGAACTGTGACAGGTACTCAGGTACTCAGATGGACTGTGACAGGTACTCAGGAACTCAATACCCAATGGAATTGCCCACAAAACGACCCCATTTTGGAAAGCAAACACCCATACATATAATCTATGAGGTCTAATGAGTCTTTTGAAAGGTTCATTTTTTTCCAGAAGTTTTTGGAAAATGTGAAAAAAAATGAAAACGCATTTTTTTTACACATAGTTGTCCATTTATAAAATATATCCAACACATAGCAAATACATAGCAAAAATTACACCACAAAATACATTCTGCTACTCCTCCTGAGTATGGCGATACCACATGTGTGAGCCTTTTACATAGCCTGGCCACATACAGAGGCCCAAAATCCAATTAGCACCATCAGGCATTCTAGGAGCATAAATTACATATATCATTTCCTGGCAACCTATCATTTTTGAAGGCCCTTCATATTTCTAACACATAGCATGTACATACCAAGAGTTACAATCCAAAATAAATTGTGTTGCGGAAAGGGTAAAAAAAGCAAAAAAAAAAAAAAAGCATTACCTGTGCTTTTAGTAGTGTCCACAGAGGAGAGCACTGGTCCAGGCAGCAGGCAGGAATGTTGTCTATAGTCAGCACAAGCATATTCTCAGCACAACACAGTCCATAGAAATTGTCCAGGCAGAGACAGCCAGCACAGCCATAATATTGGTCCTGGTACACTGTTACCTGCAGACACTCATTATTGTACCGCTCTCCAGCCCTTCATAAACATACTGCCTCTTGCTACAGCTACTTATTTGCATAGTCCAGGTAGCAGGTAGAGGTGTGGTCCGTTCCTGCGGCAGGCAGAGTCATGATGGCAGTAAGTCAGCAGCAGGCTGAGGGCTGCAGTCAGGTAAGACCTGTGCACTGGTGTTAGAATATCAGAATTTATGAATGGTTAAGTTCTTGTGATAATTGAATTATATATATATAAATAAATAAATAAAAATATATATATATATATATATATATATATATATATATATATATATATATATCTTCTGTGT